>NC_059210.1:26381749-26748362 GCF_020615455.1 Coregonus clupeaformis
CAGCAGACACACACATGTAACATACAATATAGAACACGTGAGACATGCACACACAGTTCATATGCAGGTACAGACACATTTCCGTTCTTATCCAATAATGGGTAATAGTTTGTTTTTGTTCTAATCTATTTTATTCCATTCTAAAATTGTCACTGATAAAATGTAGATGAGTGCATGCATTTCTACAGTATACCAGTATCCTGCCCTGTCTGGGAAAAGAAGATGATTAGCTAAAAATGGATACACGTGGGTGGAGAAGGAAGCTCAATGTTCAGAAGTGTCCCTGGTGAAAATAAACCCAATATAGCGAATGGCATACTTCAGACTTGCACTTTCCACAGTGACAGCCAATGTCTGGCATGACTCAGAGGCACAGCATGGGAGAGGAATGTCCTTGGAGAGAGCTACATTTAAGTGCTTTGTTACAGTACTTACAGTGCAGACAGAAACAAGAACACTGCCAAGCTTAGTTTAGGCCCAAACAATCAATACATGCCCTTGGAATAGATGGAGTTATTCTGAAGCAGAGACGTAGTTAACAGAGCTTGAGAAAAACATTTCAGACATGTTTTCTCCCAGGAGTTGGACTAGAGAGACGCTTTACCCTAGTCTATCCATCACCAAGTTCACTCAGCCCTCCTCGCCCTTCAGGGAACACAACACACATGACCGCACCACACCAAAGGACTTCACAGGACCGTTTCTCACAGCCTGAGAGGGGGGACCAAGGCTAAGGAAGGGGAGATTTGATCTGACCACCATAATTAATCTTGCAATAGGGCCATCTAATATGGACCATCTTGTCTCTTCCCTTTGAAATATATCAAACCTGTGCATAATGACATCCTTTAGAAAGAAGTATCTCTTAAGCAGTTGGAACTCTCTTCCCTTCTGTATTGAAGCCATCCGAATCTAGTCCAGCCTGATCACTATCCAAAACTAGTCTGGCCTGGGTTCTGACACCGAGAGATGATGGAGAGCAGAGTGGAGAGGTCCCAGTTCCCATGCCCAAAGATAGAGCCTGACGCCTGGCCCCAGAGATGCAGCCTGGCCTCTTATCACAAACCTCAAATCCACAGGCCACTCTACTCTGTCCAAGTGCTCCAACATGCTCTGCTCTGCTGCTTTGGCCTGGCCTCTCTCAGATACAGATACAGTGCCTTTCCTTACCCCTACATATATATTCACCAACCAAGAGCCCACATGCCACATTCCACTGGAATCCCACTGCTGGTCCCAGTCCCACCCAGCTATAGTAGAGAGAGATGCTCAAAGTGGTGGTGATGATTAAGAGATGCTGAAAATATGACTTAACTCCGAGTGGTTTGGTGGAGCAGTGATTTGTCATGTCACTGAAACACCTCCCTTGTATTTTCCTGAAAGCATCGCCATGCCACTGTGTTTCATAGAAAACTAATTCAGGGTTTCCTGAGTTATGAGCTTGTAGCTGTGTGTGTCTATGGAAAAACAGGATCTATTCGAATTAATCTGTTGAACTAAATGGGGCAGGTTTTGACATGATATTTGAGGAAAAATCTATCAGAATCATGTATGGTCCTGCTAATAGACAACATTTAGAGACAGAATACAGACAGAGGAATTTACACAAAGTTTACATAAATTATATACAATCCCGACACACACAGACAACAGAATATGCATCACATTCAGAATCCTAGCATTGTATTCAGTGACTCACACTTTGCACACAGACAAAGTACCATCCAAAGTAAACAGGGGGAGAAAGAGTTTGAGAGGGAGAGGGAGCGAGAGGAGAGAGAAAAAGAAAGAGAGAGAGAGAAAGAGGGAGAGAGAGAGGAAATGAGAGAGAGAGAAAGAAAGAGAAATAGAGAGAGAAAGAGGGAGAGAGAGAGGAAATGAGAGAGAGAAAGAAAGAGAAAGAGAGAGAGAGAGAGAGAGAGAGAGAGAGAGAGAGAGAGAGACAGAGAGAGAGAGAGAAGAGTATGGACATATTCCTGGGATCTGGCCTGAAGGCCTTCATTCTCCATCCAAAAACAAACTCCACCCTGAGAGCACACTCCTCAAGGCTGTCAGTGAGCCCATCTACTAACGGCTCACAAACGCTCCACACCTCCTGAGCACACACTGAGGAACGGCTAACAATTAGACACATCCGGACAAATACAAATACACACAAAGAGACTAAATTACTCTCCCGTGACATGAAATGTGACAGTCATCTTCACAGCGTAGATATGAAATCTAATTTGTTCCCACACGCATACAGCAGAGAAGGCAAGCTACATCAAAACACGTCATGAAATTTGTTAAGAAAACCTACAGACAGTTTTTTTCCCATTACCATATCCATAGGCGAAGAGCGCTCTCTCACATGTGGCAATTAAAAAGATTCTCTGTCCATTCATACCTTTATCAAAACGACATCCACTGTTCTCTCCCCCTTTCCACGCAGACTATACCTCCGCTTGTGTCGCTCGTACATCTTTTCAAGCAGTGAAAAGTAGTGGTTATTAACAGAAAGGCGCTAGATTCCAACATGAAGCCCAGGCTTGTGGAGTCCTTTGTGAAGTTTGGGGAAAATTAGCAACTGTTCCCACATCTGCTCACAGAACCAGCCCCTCAGTCTGATCCTCCCTCCTTTTCCTTCTCCCTCTCACACACTCCTCCCTCCTCTTCTCTCTTTCACTCTGTTACTCGCTGAGCCTCTCCCTCTTTCCCTCCTCTCTTTCACTGCTGTTTTCTCTCTTCTTTCTTCTATTCATCTCATTCCATTTTCTGTTCAATTTCAACTCCTCTTATCTTCTCTTCTATCTCCATCTATTTCCTCTTCCCCTGTTTCTCTGGGTGGTGACGAGTTGAACAGTTGTACCCAGTGTGTGCTGTGATGCTGAGCGGCAGGGAGAGAGTGTCTACGGAAACAGGCTGATAAGGCAGCCAGCCATGAGAGAAGCCACTGTGATGCATGCCCTGCATACTGGCTGGCTCCAGGAGAGGGATGCTCTCCTATACACTGTGATTCCTGGGCAGTGAGGAAAGATAAGCATTGTCCTAGGGGAAGCTATCACTAGAGACATAATCAACTACTGTTGCTTGTCCCCTAGGTTTGATTTAATAACACTACTAATAAGGAGAATACTTTTATGAATTAAAAACATACATCCTATATCTTTACATAAGGGATTTAAATAGAAACATGGTCATCATTATCAAAAACATCCCAAGCTTATCACTTAAAATTCTAATCTCAATGCGTGTAACATGTCCTCAAACCCTGGGTACAGAAGCAGAGGAGAATGCAGAAGGGTCCTCTGTGTGAAACACTTGAGCAGGAAAAAACTCCACATCTGCAGACAGTCATCAATGGAACGGACAAACAGTTGGAACCATGGCAACCATTACAAACTGTCCACATGACGCACACACACGAGAGAGAGAGAGAGAGAGAGAGAGAGAGAGAGAGAGAGAGAGAGAGAGAGAGAGAGAGAGAGGGAGGGCTGGGGCTCCTTCAGTCCTAACACGTCTGGGCAGCTGAGTGGAACGCAACACAACCCCTGGAAACAAGAGCAACTTGCCCCAATTCCTACTACTCCCCAGGGCACACGGCTTGTAACATTATGAGAGGAAAATAAAAGAACAGACCCAAATACATTATGTGCTAATCTTGTTTAGGGGACTTTTCTAGAATGGTGATTCTCATTGGTTAAAACCACTATGGAGAAGGGAGGGAATTTGATCAACACTTCCATACACTTCCATATTTCCTCCAGCCTCTCTTTGTGCTAACAAAGGACTGGCTTCTATTCTCATACTCTACTACCACTGTGCATACCACAACAAACTCTCAACACACGTCTACAGTAAATAACAACCTATTCCAAACAGTTAAGAATGCAGAATTCACTTCAAAGTCTCTGAAAGCAACCTAAAACATGGTTGTATGGAAAAATGTCAATAAGCGTATCATTTTCCAGGCTGCCTGCTCAGCAAACAGAATAGTGTGGGTGCAGCATGTGAGCTACTCCACTGAGAGAAGGATCAATCGACATAAAAGGCTGTGGGTCAGGGTGAGTTGAGAGAGGTGGTGGTGGGGGAGGGGAGGGGGAGCACCGTGAAGGGCCCTTTGTAAGGCCCTGATGCATACAAACACAGAGGGTCTGAGACTGGGGCTCTGCTGTGTACATGGCACCTATGGAGCTCTGGGCTTAGGACCTCATCTGGTATAGGACTGTAGTCAATAGGACCTAGGTAGAGAGAGAGAGGAACAAACTGCACAGTTGTGTCTGTCCTCATATCCTGCTGTACAACTACAGAGGAAGAGGAAGAGAAACCAGAGAGAAGGATGAATGGGAAAGAAGAGGGACGTGTGTAAAGACTTAGTTAAATGACTGACATTCCCCTCCTCTCTCTCACACACAGACAGACAGCTAGACCCACCCTAGTCAGGTTCAGTGAGCGATGAACAGGCTCAACGTGTTTGTCCAGCTCCACTGATGAATCTCACTGAAGAATTCACCACCGCTAGCTACCCCCTGCTTCCCCCAAACCAAACAATATGGAGGAAAATATCATTCCTTTTATGCACTGAGCAGCCTCAGGACTTACTAAGTCCTACAGTGTCCTGGCAGCCCATTCCACTGCAGTAGGGAACAGTGCCAGATTTACAACAGTCTCATCATGCTATGTTTGGTAACCTGTGAAAACTAAAAAATCATAAACCATCACAATTCCTGACTAGAATGCAGGCTGTCAAGCACACCTCTGCAAGACAGGCAATATATTACTGAACCAAACTTTCTGGCGAAAATATATGTTTAAATATAATCTGTATTTTTTTTGTTAACTGTCTGAAATGCAGCTGAGAGCAGACCAAGTACACATCGGGAGGTAGTTATACCAGAACACAACACTAGGGGGTGCCTGAGGACACACAGGGCTGGCAGGAACATTCATTATGGTTTTGGCAGGCAGCAGCAGCACAGTCTGTCTGTCTTTCAGGACTTCCTCCTTTCCTGGCTGCTCTCTGCAAATGTGCCTCCACAGTACTCACAGTTCTGTTTTACGAAGATTACTCAACTGTACCTCACACAAACTCATTGACACTAAAAGCTGTGTTGCATCATACAAAACAATTAACCAAACATTCTGCATCACATTTTATAGCAATGTAATGTCGATACTAATTCTGAACTGTAGTGCTCTACGTTGTTTTTCTATCATTCTTTGTATACATTCTCCATTTATCGTTGAAAACTTTGGCCATGAAACACATACAAACAGATCTCTGGTGCCGAGTCTGTCGACCAAAATGCGGCTCCAGTTGATGTTAGACTGCCTTCTGTTGGTGACTAACGTTAGCATCAAATTATTATTCCATTCAGCTCCTCCAGTCTGTAACAGCTAACAGGTTGTCTCTCTGACAGGTTGTCATAATCAGTGAGGCGGACACCAATGACATGATTCCATCAACAGAACAACGAGGAACACTGCTGGAGCAAACTGAATTAGACTGAAAGAATCTGAGAAATGGCATCTGCTTTCACTCTCACTGGCTGGCACTGGCAGATATTTGCTTCAGGTGGAAGGGCACTGAGCAGAGCAGGCCTCGGCATGGAGATTAAACAGCTGCTAATAGGAAGACATGAATGAGTCCTGCACTGCACCCAATGTTCAGCTGTCTCATAGTCAGTTACTGTATACATCATGATGTCTACAAACAGTGTTTCTATTTTCTAACTGACATTAGAAATCAGATGTACTCTGATCCTCATACTAAGCTATAACGCCTTTGTTTTACCCACAGCATTGGTTTCATCCAGTATGACTCTGATAAATATTCAGAGAGCACACTACTTTTCTTCCTAATTCTCTAACTGAAACTAGATTCAGTATGTTGAAAAATAACTTCATAAAAAAGTTTTGAACATTCTTCTCCTCTGAGACGATGTGGTTTCCATGCCACAGGCTTCTGGCTGGCTGGCTGGCTGGCTGGCTGGCTGGCTGGCTGTCTGGCTGGCTGGCTGGCTGGCTGTTGTGTTTTATCTGGTGAACTTCTTAAAAGACAGAGTTCTCCAGAGTTACAGTGTAATTCCTCTCAAAGGCTAACAATGAAATGCGGAGGGATTCTGGCCAAGAGAGAGAGCTGTGATAGTGGCCCTGTCTACAAGTCTACATGTCTACCTGTCTACATGTCTACATGTCTACATGTCTACATGTCTACATGTCTACCTGTCTACATGTCTACCTGTCTACATGTCTACATGTCTACATGTCACTCTCCAGATAAGCATAGCAGCACAGCTTAGCCACATTCACAAGAGGGGGGCGAAATGCAGAACTAATCACAGCTAAACACTACACCAATCCTTCTTGCATAAAGACAATTATCATACCAGAAGAAAGTTGCCTGTAGAGTTTACGCTAAACAACGACATTGACAAGATCACTGTGAGATTGCGGTGTGATTGCGACAGAGAAGGCACACCACGTGTTTGTGGCTGAAGCATACAGTATGACATCATCTCAGTCACATAGGCCCTGTGGACTATGCTGACAATTCCGCACCACACAAAACAACACAAGAAAATCATAGAGAATCAGAAAGAAAATCACAGAGGATGGCTGCCCACAACATAACACCTACTATACAATAGAAGGTCACCTTTTGGAACCAGGTGGTCAGAAACAGAATGACAACGGTAGGAAACAATATGGCTTCCCATAGGAAGAGGTGTGCTTCTAGAGCTGTGAGGGAGGGCAGTGCCCTGGCCTGCTGGTGTGGATGTATCCTGCTGCTAATCAGACACTTCCTTCTTTCCTCCCTCTCTTCACACTGCTGCTGCAGCTACTGTCAGAGGGACTGTGTTATCTCTGCCTTCCTCTCTACGGCTTGTTTCTCACCCCTCATATCAGTCCTCTCAGGGGAGAGAAGAGACGGTGAGGTCATCTTTTATTTTTCTCTCCTCCTCGTTAAACAGAGTAGGGCAGAGCCCACACCCACCCACACACACACGGTGAACCGCGTGGCCACAACTTTCCCATATCTGCCCACCTGACCTTTAGAAGGCAGAGTTCAGCTTGTCAGGCCGAGAAGTGCGTCATGTTTGTACGGACTTTCCCAAAAGTGAAGGCTAATAACATGAAAAAAGGGTTTATTTAGTGAGGTCAGGTGGGAATGCTTGGCATGGAACAGCGATAAGATAATCGCTTCCCAGAAACAAATTATCTCTAAGTCATGAAAAATGTTACAGTAATCAGACTATATGTGACTTTAACTGATTTGTAGGGACTGGAGTCAGAGTTTTACTTACGTTCCAAATCATTAGAGTACCAAGAGCATTTGATCTGTGACTGTAAATTCATAAAAACATGAACATAATATAAAAATAATGATTATTGACTAGATTTATAACTACCATTAAGCTGCTGTTCATTGATTATTGATTGCTATTACCATTACTATCTATTTATTTATTCTGCTACTGGTCACTATTACTCCTGTTTACATGTATATATTACAATTAGTATATTACCATAAGTATTTACATATTCTTGCTACTAGTCACTTTTCAGCCCTGTTTCCAAGTATATCCTACTACTAGTCACTTTTGGAATAAGGCACTAACCTGTACAGTATTCTCGTGTTTCTTCACCCTATATCGTACTTATTTTTTATTTATTTGTATTTATTTGTTTATGTTTTTTGTTATATTTTCTATTATTATCTATATTATTATTACTATTACTGCATTGTTGGGAACGAGCTCTCAAAGTAACAACTTCACTGTACTGTTTTACACCTGTGCACGTGGCAAATAAACTTTGAAACTTGAAACATTAACTCACCAGTGTGGAGTCTTCCGTATCTGAGACGGATTCCTTCTTCCCCTTCTCTTCTCCCTGGGTGTCTTTGTCTGGGGAGAGATACAGTATGACACAGGTATGACACAGGTATGACACAGGTATGACACAGACAAATATGGAACCTGATCCTATGACCCTATGAACAAACTAACACAGTATCCTCTCAGTAAATTAAACTTCATTTGAACTCAAGCTCAAAATATGAACTCATAATAATGAATCATACCAGTAGTATCTAATGTATAAACAGTATATGCCTTGACTACCGTTTGGATAGCAACAATAAACCGCTGTCATGCAGGAAGAGAGAACAATGATCTCTATTTATACTACATCAGTGTAGATTCAGAGGATCTATTCTGCTCCATATTCCCATCCAGACAGGAAAGGGCCTGGGTGTAGCCATGTGCTCACAGACTGCCAAGACAGGGAGGGCTCTGAGTGGAAGATCACCTTTCAGGCTACCTCTATTTACAGAGCCTACTGTAAGGTCTGGTGAGATCATTGTATTGCTGCTTGGATACGTAAATACAGACACAGCTCCAGTCACATTCACACAGCTCTCTAGATGACGGATATGGAGCCTTTGACCTTTTCAGGATGACTCAGGGACAAGAGGCCAGAGATAGGCTTGGGCGGTATACCATATATACCGTATACCGGGGTTTTCGGAAATAGCTACAGGATGGTTTTTCAATACCGTCAATACCGTTTAAACTATGTCTTTGAAGTTTTTTAATAAATGTTAATATTTGTAGCTACTGTACTTTAAGTAAATCCCTGCAGTCAACTTGTTCTATAGGTTAGGTGATAAAGAAGATCGCAATCTTAATTTAATCTGCCACATAATCTTTCATTATGAAATTTACCCGTAATCCCCAATCATGTGGTGTTTCTTTATAAGCACACAACAACGAGTGACCGGAGCCTTGTGAGTCACTCACTGTTGTGCAGCACACGCCAGGTGATTTACTTACAGTATGGAATTCACAACTAAATGTTTGCCAGCTAGATATCTTATAACTATTAAGTTAACTGTCTAAAATGTGGTAAATGCTCTGCAGTTGTGCATTTTGTTTGCTAATTTAGTTTCTAGTTAGCTATCTAGCTATCTAGTTAACCAAGTGGTTGGTTAGCTTCTTCCAAACAAAATCCTAACAGCAGAGAATCTCCTCCTGGATCAACAGCCTTGCTGTCTAATGTTTGTTTTGTGCGTGCAGCAAACTGTGAGTAGCATTTTTAGTTAATTGTAAAACTTTATGAGCTGGGATGTCTGTCCTGTAAATAGTTTAGGTCAGAGACTGTATAAAATGTTCGCGTTGCACTTTTTAGCATTTAGTTAGCATCCTCTATCGGATTTTACATGTACTTGTTAGCATTGCTAACCTTCGGATTACAGAGGCTAAGTAGGGTTTGAAAATAGCGCCCCTTGTGTTCAATGCCGGTATTACGGAATATCCTGGTATGGCACAAGGTCGGTATCTTTTTATATACATTTTTTATTTAACCTTTATTTAACCAGGTAAGCCAGTTGAGAACAAGTTCTCATTTACAACTGCGACCTGGCCAAGATAAAGCAAAGCAGTGCGATAAAAACAACAACACAGAATTACATATGGGGTAAAACAAAACAAAGTCAAAAATACCACAGAAAATATATATACATTGTGTGCAAATGTAGCAAGTTATGGAGGTAAGGCAATAAATAGGCCATAGTGCAAAATAATTACAATTCGTATTAACACTGGAATTATATATGTGCAAGAGATTATGTGTAAATAGAGATACTAGGGTGCAAATGAGCAAAATAAATAACAATATGGGGATGAGGTAGTTGAGTGGGCAAATTTCAGAAGGGCTGTGTACAGGTGCAGTGATCGATAAGGTGCTCTGACAACTGATGCTTAAAGTTAGTGAGGGAGATAAGAGTCTCCAGCTTCAGAGATTTTTGCAGTTCGTTCCAGTCATTGGCAGCAGAGAACTGGAAGGAATGGCGGCCAAAGGTGGTGTTGGCTTTGGGGATGACCAGTGAGATATACCTGCTGGAATGCATACTATGAGTGGGTGTTGCTATGGTGACCAATGAGCTAAGATAAGGCGGAGATTTGCCTAGCAGTGATTTATAGATGGCCTGGAGCCAGTGGGTTTGGCGACGAATATGTAGTGAGGACCAGCCAACAACAGCGTACAGGTCACAGTGGTGGGTAGTATATGGGGCTTTGGTGACAAAACGGATGGCACTGTGGTAGACTACATCCAATTTGCTGAGTAGAGTGTTGGAGGCTATTTTGTAAATGACATCGCCGAAGTCAAGGATCGGTAGGATAGTCAGTTTTACGAGGGCATGTTTGGCAGCATTAGTGAAGGAGGCTTTGTTGCGAAATAGGAAGCTGATTCTAGATTTAACTTTGGATTGGAGATGCTTAATGTGAGTCTGGAAGGAGAGTTTACAGTCTAACCAGACACCTAGGTATTTGTAGTTGTCCACATACTCTAGGTCAGACCCGTCGAGAGTAGTGATTCTAGTCGGGTGGGCGGGTGCCAGCAGCCTTCGATTGAAGAGCATGCATTTAGTTTTACTAGTGTTTAAGAGCAGTTGGAGGCTACGGAAGGAGTGTTGTATGGCATTGAAGCTCGTTTGGAGGTTTGTTAACACAGTGTCCAATGAAGGGCCAGATGTACACAAAATGGTGTCGTCTGCGTAGAGGTGGATCTGAGAGTCACCAGCAGCAAGAGCTTGATATACATGGCGAAAAGAGTTGGCCCAAGAATTGAACCCTGTGGCACCCCCATAGAGACTGCCATAGGTCCAGACAACAGGCCCTCCGATTTGACACATTGAACTCTATCTGAGAAGTAGTTGGTGAACCAGGCGAGGCAGTCATTTGAGAAACCAAGGCTATTTAGTCTGCCAATAAGAATGCGGTGGTTGACAGAGTCGAAAGCCTTGGCCAGGTCGATGAAGACGGCTGCACAGTACTGTCTATTATCGATCGCGGTTATAATATCTTTTTAGGACCTTGAGCGTGGCTGAGGTGCACCCATGACCAGCTCGAAACCGGATTGCATAGCGGAGAAGGTACGGTGGGATTCGAAATGGTCGGTGATCTGTTTGTTAACTTGCTTTCAAAAACTTTCGAAAGGCAGGGCAGGATGGATATAGGTCTGTAACAGTTTGGATCTAGAGTGTCACCCCCTTTGAAGAGGGGGATGACCGCGGCAGCTTTCCAATCTCTGGGGATCTCAGACGTTACGAAAGAGAGGTTGAACAGGCTAGTAATAGGGGTTGCGACAATTTCGGCGGCTATTTTTAGAAAGAAAGGGTCCAGATTGTCTAGCCCAGATGATTTGTAGGGGTCCAGATTTTTCAGCTCTTTCAGAACATCAGCTGTCTGAATTTGGGGGCATGGGCAAGTTGCAGAGGGTGCAGAGCTGGTGGCCGGGGTAGTGGTAGCCAGGTGGAAAGCATGGCCAGCCGTAGCAAAATGCTTGTTGAAATTCTCGATTATTGTAGATTTATCGGTGGTGATAGTGTTTCCTAGCCTTAGTGCAGTGGGCAGCTGGGAGGAGGTGCTCTTATTCTCCATGGACTTTACAGTGTCCCAAAACTTTTTGGAGTTAGTGCTACAGGATGCAAATTTCTGTTTGAAAAAGCTAGCCTTTGCTTTCCTAACTGCTTGTGTATATTGGTTCCTAACTTCACTGAAAAGTTACATATCGCAGGGGCTATTTGATGCTAATGCAGTAAGCCACAGGATGTTTTTGTGCTGGTCAAGGGCAGTCAAGTCTGAGGAGAACCAGGGGCTATATCTGTTCTTAGTTCTGAATTTTTTGAATGGGGCATGCTTATTTAAGATTGAGAGGAAAGCACTTTTAAAGAACAACCAGGCATCCTCTACTGACGGAATGAGATCGATATCCATCCAGGATACCTGGGCCAGGTCAATTAGGAAGGCCTGCTCGCTAAAGTGTTTTAGGGAGCGTTTGACAGTGTTGAGGGGTGTTCGTTTGACCGCGGACCCGTTACGGACGCAGGCAATAAGACAGTGATCGCTGAGATCCTGGTTGAAGACAGCGGAGGTGTATTTAGAGGGTAAGTTAGTCAGGATGATATCTATGAGGGTGCCCATGTTTACGGATTTAGGGTTGTACCTGGTAGGTTCCTTGATAATTTGTGTGAGATTGAGGGCATCTAGTTTGGATTGTAGGATGGCCAGGGTTTTAAGCATATCCCAGTTTAGGTCACCAAGCAGTACGAACTCTGAGGATAGATGGGGGGCAATCAATTCACATATGGTGTCCAGGGCACAGCTGGGGGCTGAGGGGGGTCTGTAGGAAGTGGCAACTGTGAGAGACTTATTTCTGGAAAGGTGGATTTTTAGAAGTAGGAGCTCAAACTGTTTGGGCACAGACCTGGATAGTATGATAGAGCTCTGCAGGCTAACTCCACCCCCTTTGGCAGTTCTATCTAGATGGAAAATGTTGTAGTTGGGGATGGACATTTCTGAATTTTTGGTGGCCTTCCTAAGCCAGGATTCAGACACTGCTAGAACATCAGGGTTGGCGGAGTGTGCTAACGCAGTGAATAACTCAAACTTAGGAAGGAGGCTTCTGATGTTAACGTGCAGAAAATCAAGGCTTTTACAGTTACAGAAGTCAACAAATGATAGCTCCTGGGGAGTAGGAGTGATACTGGGGGCTGCAGGGCCTGGGTTAGCCTCTACATCACCAGAGGAACAGAGGAGGACTAGAATAAGGATACGGCTAAAGGCATTAAGAACTGGTCTTCTAGTGCGTTGGGTACAGAGAATAAAGGGGGCAGATTTCCGGGCGTTGTAGAATAGATTCAGGGCATTATGTACAGACAAGGATATGGAAGGATATGAGTACAGTGGAGGTAAACCTAAGCGTTGGGTAACAATGAAAGAGATAGCATCACTGGAGGCACCCGATTGAGCCGGTCTCGGCGTGTATGGGGGGGTGGAACAAAGGAGCTATTTGAGGCAGTTTGAGAATGACTTGGGGTTCTATATTGAAATTGTATAATAAGAACTAACTGGAACAGCAATAGGCAAGGCATATTGACATGGGAGAGAGGAATAAAGCAATCACAGGTGTTATTAGAGAGAGCTAAGACAACAACTGGTAATGGCGATGAAAGTTTGGGCTGAGGCTAAACAGATAAACAGGACAGGGTACCGTGTAAAGGAACAGTCCAGCAGGCATCAGCTGTGCAGCTGAGTGATCATAAGGTCCAGTGAACAGCAATATGTGAGTCCGAGAGCAGTTCGAATTAGTGCTAAAGCACAGCGAGCAGGAAGCACGGCTGTTGTTTGCGTGTGCTAGCGGGCCGGGGCTAGCAGATGGATCTTCGTGATGGTCGCAACGGGAAGCCTGTTGAAACCACAGACGATTACGTCGGCAGACCAGTCGTGATGGATCGGCGGGGCTCCGTGTTGACTCTAGGAGGTCCCGTCCGGTTGACAGAGAGGTAGATAGCCGGGAGATATGCCTGACTCGAGGCTAGCTCAAGGCTGATTAGCCATCAACAACATCCATTTGGTTGCAGCTAGCTAGTTGCGATGATCAGGTGTTAAAGGTCCAGTGATTTAGTGATTCCGGCAGAAAATCCGATATGTTCTGGGTCGATAACGCGCTGTGCAGACAGTGCAGACTGGCCGATAATAGTCCAGGCTAGAGCTGGCTGGTAGGTAGTGCAGGCCACGGACAATGGTGAAAAACCGCTAACGGTGGCTAATAGCAAGTAGCTAGTTAGCTGGCTACTCCCGTCCGGTAGACAAAGAGGTAGATAGCCGGGATATGGGCCTGGCTCAAGGCTAACTGGTGCTTGCTTCGGGGGCAGTGGTGATTAGCCTACAGCAACAGCCATTCGGTTGCGGCTAGCTAGTTGCGATCCGGTGTTAGGGTCCAGTGATTAAGTTATTCCGGCAGAAAATACGATGTTCTGGGTGAAAACCGCTAACGGTGGCTAAAAGCAAGTAGCTAGTTAGCTGGCTAGCTAGTTTCAACTGGAGATTCTAGATAAAGGTGAGTAAATAATAGAATCCGTTCCACATTGAGTGAGGCGGGTTGCAGGAAAGTATATTTAGTAGAAGGATGAAAAGTGTGATAGGGAAATATGTACGAAAAATACAAAAAAATACAAAAAACTGGCTATTTATACCGACACACAACAAAGAACACGACCGCACTGCTACGCCATCTTGGATGTAATGAAGGTATGACAATCTGAATACTGCCCAAGCCTAGCCAGAGTCTCATATAATGTTTCTCCTGAAAATCAAACTTCTCTAATTTACATGCTGTAGCTGACAATATGTGGTAAAAGTTACATTTTAATATAATCTACTTTCTGTTTTGGGGTCTCGCTTGAGGTAAATATTCTGTGGTTCAACCTCCATAGAATGCCATGACAAATGACAGCCTTTCCCTTTTTAGCAGCGGTAGCCCAGGCTGAACTAATGGTCACATGCTCAGAGTCATACGACAGTGTGCTCACACTCAGAGCAGGCGGTGCATTTTAGAAAGATGCAAAAAATGCACACCAGCCTTGAATTTAGCAGCTGGGCTAGGCAGAGACATAAAGTAGAGGATATATAGTAGAGGGTTCATGTACATGAAAAGCGAGCTTCAGGTTTTCCTCATGACCCAAATCTACTTGAATTTGAATTTGACCTTGTACTAACTAGTGCAGCTGGACGATATGGAAAAAGATCCATATTGCGATAAATGGACAATTCTTTGGCGATAATGATAAATCAACCACAGTAAACATGTCGTCCCCCATGAATGATGCAGCGCCCCCCTTGGGCCAATCAGTGTAATTTTGTAAATGCCGGATCTCTATGGCACGACGCATCATTCACCTAAGTTTCATCAAAATCGGGCCAGTGTTGTCTGACATGTCGTGTGTGACTAACGTACAAACATGCTAACATACTAACAGACGGAGACAGATCCACAATCCCCTACCCAATTTCCTTGTGGGGAAAAAAACTAGAACAACAGTAGTTGCTTTGAAAACTGTCTTTTCCCCGCAATTCCATTTTGAGCATTGGTCATATGCTTGTGCTTCTCCCTCCTCCATGCGCTGAGAGTGGTTCACTCACACAGCAGCCGACAGCTAAACAGGGACAGGCAGATACTTTCATAGCAAGAATCAACATTATGCATAGGCTACTACTGTTACCATATCATGGTTTTAGCACAATCTACACGAACGTTGTGTAGCAAAATGCTTTGATAAGAGGAAGGCAATGTTGGTGTCAGTCATTTTCCATTTATCGTCCCAGCTCTACTAACTAGTCATCAAATTGAATCAAATTGTATTTGTCACATGCGCCGAATACAACAGGTACAGTGGGGAAAAAAAGTATTTAGTCAGCCACCAATTGTGCAAGTTCTCCCACTTAAAAAGATGAGAGAGGCCTGTAATTTTCATCATAGGTACACGTCAACTATGACAGACAAAATGAGAAAAAAAATTCCAGAAAATCACATTGTAGGATTTTAAATGAATTTATTGGCATATGATGGTGGAAAATAAGTATTTGGTCAATAACAAAAGTTTCTCAATACTTTGTTATATACCCTTTGTTGGCAATGACACAGGTCAAACGTTTTCTGTAAGTCTTCACAAGGTTTTCACACACTGTTGCTGGTATTTTGGCCCATTCCTCCATGCAGATCTCCTCTAGAGCAGTGATGTTTTGGGGCTGTCGCTGGGCAACACAGACTTTCAACTCCCCTCCAAAGATTTTCTATGGGGTTGAGATCTGGAGACTGGCTAGGCCACTCCAGGACCTTGAAATGCTTCTTACGAAGCCACTCCTTCGTTGCCCGGGCGGTGTGTTTGGGATCATTGTCATGCTGAAAGACCCAGCCACGTTTCATCTTCAATGCCCTTGCTGATGGAAGGAGGGTTTCACTCAAAATCTCACGATACATGGCCCCATTCATTCTTTCCTTTACACGGATCAGTCGTCCTGGTCCCTTTGCAGAAAAACAGCCCCAAAGCATGATGTTTCCAACCCCATGCTTCACAGTAGGTATGGTGTTCTTTGGATGCAACTCAGCATTCTTTGTCCTCCAAACATGACGAGTTGAGTTTTTACCAAAAAGTTATATTTTGGTTTCATCTGACCATATGACATTCTCCCAATCCTCTTCTGGATCATCCAAATGCACTTCAGACGGGCCTGGACATGTACTGGCTTAAGCAGGGGGACACGTCTCGCACTGCAGGATTTGAGTCCCTGGCGGCGTAGTGTGTTACTGATGGTTGGCTTTGTTACTTTGGTCCCAGCTCTCAGCAGGTCATTCACTAGGTCCCCCGTGTGGTTCTGGGATTTTTGCTCACCGTTCTTGTGATCATTTTGACCCCACGGGGTGAGATCTTGCGTGGAGCCCCAGATCGAGGGAGATTATCAGTGGTCTTGTATGTCTTCCATTTCCTAATAATTGCTTTCACAGTTGATTTCTTCAAACCAAGCTGCTTACCTATTGCAGATTCAGTCTTCCCAGCCTGGTGCAGGTCTACAATTTTGTTTTTGGTGTCCTTTGACAGCTCTTTGGTCTTGGCCATTGTGAAGTTTGGAGTGTGACCGTTTGAGGTTGTGGACAGGTGTCTTTTATACTGATAACAAGTTCAAACAGGTGCCATTAATACAGGTAACGAGTGGAGGACAGAGGAGCCTCTTAAAGAAGAAGTTACAGGTCTGTGAGAGCCAGAAATCTTGCTTGTTTGTAGGTGACCAAATACTTATTTTCCACCATAATTTGCAAATAAATTCATTAAAAATCCTACAATGGGATTTTCTGGATTTTTTTTTCTCAATTTGTCTGTCATAGTTGACGTGTACCTATGATGAAAATTACAGGCCTCTCTCATCTTTTTAAGTGGGAGAACTTGCACAATTGGTGGCTGACTAAATACTTTTTTTCCCCACTGTATAGACCTTCCTGTGAAATGCTTACTTATGACCCCTTGATTGAAATGTTTCAATTAAATGGTTTCTTCTTATTCATCTAGATTAATTAATCCATAGGTAAGTAAGCAAAGCAATAGCATAGCAACATCAAGATATAGAAGGGCCATAAGCAGTTACCATTGTTTTATCATTGTGTGGCCTTACCTTTCACAGACTTGTCAAGTGGTCTTAAAGCTTCAGAACTCTCCACTTTAGTATCCAGCGTTCTCTCACTCACTCCATCCAGACTGGCCAGCGTGTCTGAGGACTGCAGGCCCAAGGACAATCCACTGTCTACTTTCACTGAGGAGCTGTGCTTCTCCTCACCGAGGCCTGTTCCACTGTCTAGCTCAGAGGGGGAAGTCAGCTCCGAACTCTGGGCCGTACCACTGTCCGAGTCACTGGCCGTATGTAAATGTACAGGTGTGGCCGGGCTCTCTGGAATAGCCTCCTGATGTGTCAGCTCTGAGGATCTCTCTGGGGAGATAGTGGAGGAGGATGTGATGACCTCATCACTCTGTCTGTCCACAGCCCTTTCGTCATGTAACAACATGTCTATCTGAGGGTGGGAGTCTCCACACTCTCTGCTGACTGCTACACTCTCTCCCTTGGTCAGACTCAGGCCTGCTAGTCTGGCCTCCACTTCATTTTCATTCCCAGGTCTGGCTTTGGACAGGTCACTGCTCTCCTCTCCTTGTAAAAGATGAGGCTCATCCTCTCCCTTTGAGGGGTTCTTGTCCATCACATCCCCCTCACAAGGTGAGACAGTAGGATCCCCGTCTGAGGTAAGCGTCTCAGTGGCCTCAGACACAGTGACCCCTGACCTTTGTGCAGTGTCTTTGGGTCCAGTCTGATGCTCACTCTCGCCGTCAACAGCCTCCTGTAACTGGCTTGCCTCCAGCATTGAGTTGGAGTTGCATTGTTCTATGTTTGCTACAGCAGCTGCTACTGCTATGGCCACCACTGCTACAGCTGTGGCTGCTATCTCCTCCCTACACGGCAGAGAGTCTACCTCTTCTAATGATGCCCACTGTACAGACACCTTCTTCTTTATAGGGGTCTCCTCTCCTGTGACTGTCCCCTCTTCAGACAGTTTGTCCGCGGAGCAACTATCCAACTGAACGAGTTCTCCCTCCTGACGAGAGGGTGTGTGGTCTGTGACATCATCAGAGTGCTGTGGCCCCATGGTCCACTTCTCTATGCTCGATCTCTCTCCATCCTCAGTGGACGCCTGTTCCTCACATTCCTGCCCAGCCTCGTGGCCCTGGCTGTGGGCGCCGTCCTGATTATTCTGTGGTGGGGGTACCACTACCTCCACTGTGCCCTCCGCTGGCTGATCCAGGACCTGCTCACTGGGCTCTGGTGCTGTAACGCTACTGGGTCCGTGTGAACGGCTGCTCTCGCTTTCTCCCTCCGCCATACTGGGGCTCTGCTTCATGCTGTTTGTGTCAGTCTCTCCACTTCTGCTTCTGGCTGACTCAGTGCTACCATTGGTCTGTTGGCTGGGGTTTCCTTCCTCACTCTTTCCGCCACAATCACCACCTCTCTCAGTCTCAGACCGCCGGATCTGGCTGCTGTTATTGGCCCACTCGTGCTTCTCAGAATAACGTGTCACTGCTGTGGTGATTTCCTGTCTTTGTACGGCGTCTTCTGACTGTGCAGCCTGTGCCTGTGTCTGATGGCATCTCACAGCTCCTGTCATTGTCTGCAGAGTACATTCAGAGGCGGCCTCCGCGTACTCCACCTCCACCTCGCCGCCGCTATGTCCGTCGTGCTGTCCATTCTCCAAAGGAGCCCCAGCCACTATCTGAGCCCAGGCTGCTCTAGAATCCATCTCCTCGATGTTGTCAGGCTCCCCCTGCCCTTCCATAGTCTTCTGAGCCCTCGTGTCCCCACAGCTGCTACTGCTGTTGCCTGTACTCCCCTCCCCAGTCTTCAGGGGCCAATGCTTGGCTTCCGTGTGTTCCGTGTGTTCCGGGTGTTCCTGGGACTGTGCGTGGCCCATGGCTGGCGTAACCGTCGTCGGAGAAGCAGCAGCCTTATCGCCCGTCTCAGTCTCTGCTCTCCTCTTCTCTCTCTCTTCCTTGTTCCTTTTACGGCGCCCTGCCTTGCTGCTCTGCCTGGCAGTGGTTACGCCTGTCCTCTCTCTATCAGCTTCCTCCTGCTGGTTTCCACAGGAAGGTACGCTGAAAGCTGGTGTCTCGCCCTCCCTCTTCCGCCGCTGTACTGCAGCTTCACTTCTTTTATCTGGCGCCTTCACAGAGTCCTTTACTGCTGCCTGAGCAGGGCCCGCCTCCCCTTCCTCTGGCTGGCCGTTTGGACAAGGTAACGCCCCTCCCGCGAGGTGGCCATGGCTGTGTTGTGGGTGTAAAGCTGTGTGCGCTGATGTGTTGCTGATGTCACTGGATGCTGCTGTAGTGTTTAGTTCGTCTGGTGACTGCTGCTGGAACACATGATCTCCCTACAATACAAACAGAAATGCAGTGTTCATTATTGTCCCATAAATTAAACATCAATTACACACATAATATATCACACATTACACAGACAGATGTTCACTTCTAGTCGAGATAAGACGTGCACAAAACTTTCAGAGCAAACAAAACCCACAGGTAACTTACAATAGGCCAGGATATTTGATTCTGGGTTTTGAGATGACTTACTGTATGAGCTCTTTGCTGCACTAGGAGCTGTAAGGAATACGGCAAGTAAGTCATGGTTTAAAGCAACAAAATGAGACAGCAGACAGAGTTGAAAGCAGACAGAGTTAAATGCCGAGTTCTATAGCTCACCTTGTTGTCTCTGTGTGAGCGGATGAGTTTCCGTATCTTCTCCACCTCTCCCTGCAGGCTGGGCGGAGGTTTCCCTGGCACCGTGTCCACCGTCAGGGTGTAGGTGTTCAGTCTGGGGTGGTGCTGCAGCGCTCGGCCTCCTGGGTAACACTGCCTCTCCTCTGCCTTTATCCGGGTCTCCGGCAAGGTCTCAACCCTGCTCAACACAAACAGAACATACCTTATCAGAGCGGAGGAAGCCAAAGCACTCAGCACTGACTCAGCATTGAGCACTACCTACGCCCATAATATATCAGCTAGTGTGACCCACAGGTTAATTCCCAGGGTAAGCACTGGAGACAAACCTTTCACCTTTCCACCGCCAACCTCACCACCAAACTGGTCAGCTTCATTGCTACTTCTATCTCAATCAGATAACTGGTTTTAATTAATTATTCTATGATATCAGTGGAATTGAAAAAGTAAACACCACTTCTCCCTTTCTAATCTCCTCCACATGAAACCAGTTACAAGTAACAAGTAACAAAGAAGAACAGAAAACGAAGAAAAGAGAACAAACATGGCCATGCTAAAATTACGTTTCCTGCATGGTTCTATTCTAAATGCCTCTTGTAATGGCTAAATCCTAGGAGGGATTTTAGTCGTGTATTGTCCTGTCGCGCTGGCTCTGGGTGTGGGTCTCTCTCTGCCTGGTATGAGTAATCTGTTCTACTCTCTCACAATGACTAGAACTGACTCTAATCGACTCAGGGGTGATGATGTCACCACTGGTAAACTCCGGTGAGCGAGACACAAAACCAAAACAATATGATCGAAACAGGGCTTTGGAAACAAAGGGCAGGAGGGAGTCATTCAGTAAATGGATGGGATGAGTAAGATCATCCCCCTCTAGCCCCAGCCCCATGCAGCCCCTGCGACAGGAGTGCAGCCCTAGGTTCAAATACTATTTGAAATCATTTCCAATACTTTTTCCGTGTTTGATTGAGCTTGCCTGGCTTAATGGACCAATAGAATAGTCCCAAAACTGCAAACCCTGCCCCATATGCCACTCCAGGCAGGCTAGAGCAAAAACCTAAATATTTCAAATAGTATTTCAATCCTGTTCTGCAGGAGCGATGAGATCAGGGGATGTTCTCACCTGCCTCTTGGCGCTCAGTGCCAGCACAGGGCTGAATGGGTATCCATGGCAACCCCCTAACATCATTCACTGGGGAATGAAAGGCAGGACGTGGCGCAGTGGAAGAACAGAACAGAGCCACGTTGTGGGACCTGAGTTGGGAACCTGAATGCACCCAGGACCCAGCCTCTATCTCAGCAGCCAGGGGAGCGCTTTTAACAACACACAGTGGCCATGAAGATAACTATACTATAAATGTTGGGGCTTTTGTTCCTTTATTAATGATATATGACCTAACCAACTTATTCCTACAGCCATCGGGTGGAATGTACACAACTATGCTGTTGGGATTCAGCCATGACACCTAACTGTTCTCCTGTGCCAAATAACAGCAGGCTCTCCCTGAACTGAACTAATCCTGTCCCAGAGCATTTAACGTCAGAAGCCAGGTGACTCAATCTCTCCACTCCCAGCTTAACTAATTTCAGGACTCTTTCCACAGCACTCCCGAAACTACACCAAACAACAGCCTCCCCAACTACACCAAACAACATCAGAGAGATGAACATGGGTTGGTGTCTATGTGACTGCTGTAACAGTTACATTCAGATGAGGAAGTGCAGGAAGAGTAGGTAA
This sequence comes from Coregonus clupeaformis, assembly GCF_020615455.1. Taxonomy (NCBI): domain Eukaryota; kingdom Metazoa; phylum Chordata; class Actinopteri; order Salmoniformes; family Salmonidae; genus Coregonus; species Coregonus clupeaformis. Next base: position 26,403,127 of record NC_059210.1, read on the forward strand.
GGATAGATATAGTAAAAACAGTTGCTTTGTTCTCCTCTGTAACATACACAGTGACTCCGAGAAGCTCCCACCAGATCTGTTCTCTCTCTCTCCTACGGTACGGTGATCAGGTTTCACCACCTCCACCAAACCTGGGCCGACATAGACCCGGGATCCGGTGACCCAGGGGACAGCAAAGCAGTCTGTGTGACGCAGACTAAGAAACACCATGCAGTGTTGGGGCCTGAGAGTGTCTCTGTGACCCGGTCACTACTGGTCCACGCAGGTCCAGGATAGCATGTCCCTGTCTGGGACTGGGTGACATCTGAACCTCAATGTCATAGAGAGAGATAAGTGACCTCTGGTGAACTCTGTAATGAGGTCACTCGTATGCGCTCAGCTGGAGACCAGATCACCACTGTGTCACTGACGACACTGATGGAACAGGTAAGCAAACTGGTTTGGTGAAGTGCTGGTGGTGGAGGTTGTGGCTGGGAGCAAATTATCTCTACTAGATAAACTCTAAATGCAGTTTGTCTAGTAGGTCAGTGAAACCACTGTTTCCCGCCATTCGCACTATGACTTTTTCAGTGGTAAAACTGTCATCTGTGTTTGGGGGATGTAACCTACAAGTGGGACTGCTGAGTTAACATTGGTCTAGTTTTGAAACCAAAATCTAGTATGCGATCTGTCATCTAGCACGTTAACATCCCCTCCTAATTCTAAAACAGTACAAATATAAAAAACTCAAATTGATGTCATCATGAGGCACCAGGTAGGTACATTTTGTGATTTTGTCCCACAAATACGACCCCATACTGGTCTGACTTTACGTACTTAACAAAGTGCATATAACATTGGACTCTGATTTCTGTGATGACAGCAGCAGACCAGAGCGAAGCTGCTGAGTTTGTCCTTGGTCTGTCTCTGTGTTCCCCTAACACTCCAAACACATTTCAACATCCCTAGCTCCTAACTAACCAGAGCTGTTCCCATTCCTATGGTTACATAAAGACACCTCTCGTTGGTTTGGATTCCAAATCCTAATGAGCTAGCTAGAAATTCTTGCCTATTCCTCTGTAGGAATGCAAGGGTACGTGTTAAAAAAAGGGTGATGAAGAGCTACCTAAAGATGTGACGATGTTGACAGCAAATAAATGCTGTGGAGAGTGTTGTGCATTTCATTCACAGATAAGACTCTGAAAACAGCAGAATATATTATTTAGACACTGTTTCTTTAACAAGTTCTGCTTTTCTTAACACGTCCCAGAGATGGTAGAAACGGCTGGCTAGCTAGCTTACTCCTATATAAACATATTAATCATGTATCTGAAGGTTATTACTACTGTAGTAAAGGTTATTCCTATTTAGGCCCTGTGTGCAGTATGTACAGTCGTGGTCAAAAGTTTTGAGAATGACACAAATCCTAATTTTCACAAAGTCTGCTGCCTCAGTTTTGATGATGGCAATTTGCACATACTCCAGAATGTCATGAAGAGTGATTAGATGAATTGCAATTAATTGCAAAGTCCCTCTTTGCCATGAAAATGAACTTAATCCCCCAAAAATATTTCCACTGCATTTCAGCCCTGCCACAAAAGGACCAGCTGCCATCATGTCAGTGATTCTCTCGTTAACACAGGTGAGAGTGTTGACGAGGACAAGGCTGGAGATCACTCTGTCATGCTGACTGGGTTAGAATAACAGACTGGAAGCTTTAAAAGGAGGGTGGTGCTTGAAATCATTGTTCTTCCTCTGATAACCATAGTAACCTGCAAGGAAACACATGCCGTCATCATTGCTTTGCACAAAAAAGGCTTCACAGGCAAGGATATTGCTGCTAGCAAGATTGCACCTTAACCAACCATTTATCGGATCATCAAGAACTTCAAGGAGAGAGATTCAATTGTTGTGAAGAAGGCGTCAGGGCGCCCAAGAAAGTCCAGCAAGCGCCAGGACCGTCTCCTAAAGTTGATTCAGCTGCGGGAGCGGGGCACCACCAGTGCAGAGCTTGCTCAGGAATGGCAGCAGGCAGGTGTGAGTGCATCTGCCTGCTGTGAGGCAAATACTTTTGGAGGATGGCCTGGTGTCAAGAAGGGCAGCAAAGAAGCCACTTCTCTCTAGGAAAAACATCAGGGACAGACTGATATTCTGCAAAAGGTACAGGGATTGGACTGCTGAGGACTGGGGTAAAGTCATTTTCTCTGATGAATCCCCTTTCCGATTGTTTGGGGCATCCGGAAAAAAGCTTGTACGGAGAAGACAAGGTGAGCGCTACCATCAGTCCTGTGTCATGCCAACAGTAAAGCATCCTGAGACCATTCATGTGTGGGGTTGCTTCTCAGCCAAGGGAGTGGGCTCACTCACAATTTTGCCTAAGAACACAGCCATGAATAAAGAATGGTACCAACACATCCTCCAAGAGCAACTTCTCCCAACCATCCAAGAACAGTTTGGTGATGTACAATGCCTTTTCCAGCATGATGGAGCACCTTGCCATAAGGCAAAAGTGATAACTAAGTGGCTCGGGGAACAAAACATTGACATTTTGGATGATGGTCAGGAAACTCCCCAGACCTTAATCCCATTGAGAACTTGTGGTCAATCCTCAAGAGGCGGGTGGACAAACAAAAACCCACAAATTCTGACAAACTCCAAGCATTGATTATGCAAGAATGGGCTGCCATCAGTCAGGATGTGGCCCAGACGTTAATTGACAGCATGCCAGGGCGGATTGCAGAGGTCTTGAAAAAGAAGGGTCAACACTGCAAATATTGACTCTTTGCATAAACTTAATGTAATTGTCAATAAAAGCCTTTGACACTTATGGAATGCTTGTAATTATACTTCAGTATACCATAGTAGCATCTGACAAAAATATCTCATAACACTGAAGCAGCGAACTTTGTGAAGACCAATACTTGTGTCATTCTCAAAACTTTTGACCACGACTGTAGTATGTGATCCAGTTGAGTACTTACTCAGTGAAGAGCTGATGTAGCTGGTCGTGGCCCCTCTTCTCTGCCACGCTGACTGGTGTAGATCCCTGCTTATTGGGCAGTCTGAGAGCCTCTCTGCCTCCTGGCTGCTGGAGCAGGAACAAGGCCACCTTCCGCAGCCCGCGCCGAGCCGCAAAGTGCAGGAGGGTCTCGTGTGGACCAGGCTCAGCTGGACACGACAGACAGGGAGGGAGATTTACACTGGGCTCAGCGACGGTCAACAGTTACAGTCCTCTAACTAGAACACAACACACAAGCAACGATCTCCTGCCAGCAGGCATCCAACAACAATTCAACTTCTGCTTAATAGCCGACATGTTTACTCTGTTACTGTGTGATCAGTAACCTGTTTTACAGTACAGAATGTTCATATGTAAATCCCTAAGTGCATTTGCAGGCATGCACGGGTGCTTCCCTCTCTCCACTCTCCCTAACCCCTCCCACCTTTGCTATAAGCCTGAAGAGTCCCGCCCTCCTAACCTGTGTGACCCACCGTCCTGTCTGAGTCATGTGTCTAATAACCCCGCCCCCTATTTCCCTCTCACTCCTCCTACTGGTCAGACTGCTGATCCTCTGCTTCAATACACAGTGAACCACCAGGAAGGCCTGACATGGAGGTGTGTCTTTAATTACAAACCACACAGCTACAGTCTCATTTCAGTGAGGGTAATAAAGTCTTATGGAGACTTTCTCCCAACTCCCCACTACTCTCAATGCTGTATCAGGAGATTATCTGCAATGTTACAGAAGGCTCTATTCTGAGAGTAGAGAGCCTTGTCGACCGGGCCGGGCGGTCGCCATTACCATCGCAGCAGTATGAGGACACACAGTGGGAGGATTGTTCTACTGTGGTTAATGAGAGGCTGGGAAAGAGACTGCCCTGGTTTCAACAGCCCACTGGGAATTCAACAAACCAATTTGGAGCCCCCACATAAAGAGGTGTTGCACAAAAAGGAGTCCTACTAGAAACGTCATCCGGTATTGAGGAGATGGGGATTAGGTCATAGCGGGGCTGAGGGTGCTAATTTAACACAGTTTGCACCAGGTCTGACACCAGAAGTCTATGTTTGAAGCAGATATTTGAATGACTGCTGCACACCAGAGCAGACCAGAGTAGAAGGTGTTATTGTCTCATTTTCCTGTGAAATGCTGTCAGAGAAAAAGGAACTAAAACAAGAAACACATACTCTATTGTATCACACTGACAGACATACTCAATACAATACAAACGTACATACAATGGCAGGTTAGCTGGTCTGTAACATTGATGGGAAACTATCCAATGCTGACCTCTACTAGACTCAGTTTAGTGCATCTGATTTGTAGAAACACGGAGACAATATGAGCATGGACCGCCATTTCCTCTATGTGAGCCCCATTCTATGGTAGGACTCAGCGCATTCACTCCAACAACCACTTACAGGAGTAGGGAGAGACCCTAACAAATCAGATTTTCCACCAGCGCTGGATTCTCATGGCTGCTTCTCTCCCACAAACCCTCAGCATAACTGCTGCGCGACGCGATGGAATGCTAGCAGATCCTCTGTTGGCACTTAGAGCGTTGGCAGCCCATGTGACAAGGGATAAAATATGCTTTTAGGAGTTTTACTGCATTTTTCATGATAATAATGGCCCTCTGTGCTTTATTTCAACCAGAATGAGTTGTTGGCTGGGGCCGGGTGCTGGGGCCGGGCAGTGCCAGCAGAGCCAGTAGAGAGAGAGAGCCTCTGGACCTAAGGCCCACTAGTTCCAGGGCTCACGCCCGTCGGCCAGGTACCCGGGACCAGCTTCAGGAAATGCCAGGGCTGGAGAAGGCATTACACAGCTGGCCCACTCAACCGGCAGCTTGGGGAGAGGAATTTAATTTTTCCTAACCTGGCTGCAGGATAATCTATTCTAAACGAACCTTCCGTCCCCCCCCCTTTTTTTTCCAATTTTTTTTTAAACATCAGGGAGTTTTGGAATCATGAATATTATCAGGGAAGGTAACAGTGGAACCGGAGGAGATGCGAGGCACAGGGGAAATAGGCAGAGTCACCTGTCCGACCTCATAAAGGACTGCAGTGCTTTCATCTGAGTGCCAGGCCCAGAACCAATTGAAGGATATAAACTAGTCAATCTGACAGGTGTTTCTAGCTCACCATACATTGTTGGCTAGTTCTGTACATTGTTGGCTAGTTCTGTACATTGTTGGCTAGTTCTGTACATTGTTGGCTAGTTCTGTACATTGTTGGCTAGTTCTGTACATTGTTGGCTAGTTCTGTACATTGTTGGCTAGTTCTGTACATTGTTGGCTAGTTCTGTACATTGTTGGCTAGTTCTGTACATTGTTGGCTAGTTCTGTACATTGTTGGCTAGTTCTGTACATTGTTGGCTAGTTCTGTACATTGTTGGCTAGTTCTGTACATTGTTGGCTAGTTCTGTACATTGTTGGCTAGTTCTGTACATTGTTGGCTAGTTCTGTACATTGTTGGCTAGTTCTGTACATTGTTGGCTAGTTCTGTACATTGTTGGCTAGTTCTGTACATTGTTGGCTAGTTCTGTACATTGTTGGCTAGTTCTGTACATTGTTGGCTAGTTCTGTACATTGTTGGCTAGTTCTGTATATTGTTGCTGTGCAGATGTCTCTGCCAAATCACTGAGCTCTTACAAGCTCAATCCCTGAGCAAAAAGGACAGACGTCATTCAGATACTACAGATCCCAAAAGGTTTAATAGGATATATCTTTCACTGAGAGGGCAAGATAAAGTAGTCCTTTGAGAGGCTGATAGGATTTTAAAAAAAGGCTGGGGGAGGGGCACTCTCAGTCTTTAAGCTCTCAGCGTTTTTGTGCTCCTCTTATCTATCCCTGACAGAGGCACATGGTAACAACACAACAGGACATCTGCTCGCCATAACAGCCGTCAGTGGCACAGCATGGCCTCCATCCTCCACATTCTGACAGAATGCACGATGTGTAACTAACATTAAAGCGCTAAACACATTCTGTTAGTATGACAATCTGTCATCAGTCAAAGCAAAATACAAAGACAGTAGACGCCTAGATACAGAAATGCATAAAAAGCATGCAGGCTATAGATTTCTGTGAGTTGGAATGAGACCATATGTTTCAACAACAGACTACTCAAAGGGGACCTGAGGCAAAAAGGACTGAACAGTCCTTCATATGACCTTATTTAGTATTGCTGTAACTATCAAATCAGCCTGGAATTTACATTCTTAATCAACTATAGATGATGGATTATAATTGCTAAGCGGTGGTATAAAGAAAGGTCTAGTGAAAACAATGCTTCAAGAAAAACAGAAATGTCTTGTTCAAATCTGTTTTCTTCAATTTGGTATTCCAAATTACCAGCAGGAGCCTATAGTTTTCATGATGACATATGGGTCCTGTACTATTATATGGCTCTATAGGGGCATAACTTCCAACCGATCTTACAAGTGGCTGAATGGGCTGCCTGTCTGTCTGGTCTGCCTCAAGTGGGTTCATGACCTCTCCTGCAAACTTAATTCATACAGTCTTTAATTCCTGGTACAGAGAGAGCGAGAGCGAGAGAGAGAGCGAGAGAGCGAGAGAGAGAGAGAGAGTGAGAGAGAGAGAGAAAGAAAGGAGAGAGCACACTAACACTCTACTGACAAGAGCAGGCGTACAGGCTCCAAATGAAACAAGCATCAGTCAGCTGTGACCAGAGCCCCGACATTTATCCCAACAATCCCCTTTGAGCTCCAGTACAAGTCCCAGGCTCTGGTTAATAGGCCATATAAACACTGTGGGTTACTGCCCACTTCTTCATTGGGTGGGAATGTTTGTTTTTAGCATATCTGACATTGCGTTCCTGACTTATTATGACGACCCAATAGGAGCAGAAAACAGAAACACAGAGGAGGAAATAAAGTGGATCTAAACTCAGCCGGAGAGCCGAGCCAAGAACATCAGGAGTGGAGGATTGGAGCTATCCCAGGGGCATGATGGCAACCTCCCTCTCTCAGATAGAGCCCTTCCTCGCCTCACTAGGGCAGACCTCTCCGGTCAGACTCTCACTCCTCTCACTGTCCCTGTCCCTGTGTGCCAATTAACAGAATCACTGCAGTCAGATTGAAATGTCAGAGCCCCCCAAAAAAACACAAGGCAACAAAGTGACCTCTGATTGGTCGTTAGCACGACCGGCTCTTTCTCCGGAGGCCGTGAGTGGCTGGAGCAGATGTTAATGCCCGGGAGGCAGAGCTGGAGTATCATTAGTGAACCACCTGGTGGGCGCGCTCCACTACTCATTCAGCAGAACGGGACCCCGGCCAAATCATCTCTCAGCTCATGGAGGAAGGAACAAAATGTTCCTCAGTCTACTTAATTACCTTACTGAGGCGTGAACCGAACACAGCAGCACATACTGTATGAAATCTACAGGCACATTAAGAGGGAATAAAGCAGACCATACCGTGAGAAGCATTAAAAAATAGGTGCATAGTGACGCCCAAACTTACCTGGTGGTGTGCCCACGTTGGTACCCAGGACGCTCCACCCCTGGGGCAGGACCAGGTGTCTAAGGGCCAGGGAGAGGCTGTCGTCCAGCCGCTCACACTCCTGCAGAGGGATCTGGCACTCGTCCAGCAGCAGTGCCCCCTCCAGACCGTCGGCCTGCCCCGCAGCGCTCACCAGGAACTGGGCCATGTCGAAGGCCAGGTCCTGGACGAACTGGAAGCGCTCTTCAGCCACGGGATCCACGGAGCCGCCCGGCCGCGCCGAGCACAGCGTGACCTGCACCGATTCAGAGCAGTCGTGGGCTGGGAAAGAGAAGGAGGAGAAGGGGGTTAGTATACTTTTTACATACAAGCATGGGCTGAGGAGGGAGCACAATGGGTTAATACAACCTGTCTGTTACTGTACATACACATGCTTCAGACATGGTAAAATACTTTACAGTGTGAGTTTATAGTGTGTATCGGCCTATACAGCTCAGTTGAGCCTAGAAAAAAAGAACAAAAGAAAATAGGTTAAAGCTCCACTGTCCTGCTGCAATGCTGGCTTGAGATATCTGTGACCTCTTTGGTTGCTAAGATGCGCAAGATCCAAACATGAAACACTCTTTGACAGTGAATAGTTTTAAAAACAACAGAGAAATGAAAAGGAAACATTCAGCGTTTAAGTCTCTCGTCAGATAATACGGGTAGAAGTGACAGAGTAGGAGAAATACCACATAGCTTGCCCAAATAACTTGGCTGGTGTCAACAGGTTTCAGAGTGGACACACTTTAATCTACCCTCCATCCCAGTGGACCTTTAAACAGACCATTTTAATTATATTTAAATATGTATTATAGAAGAGACCTGTGAACCAACTGTTAAATATGCTATTCTCACAATCAGAGGAATATCCATTAGCTACAGGTGTCGCAAACAGGGGAAATGACCATCAAAACCTATTAGCATCTATGAAAAGTGTCGCCCTTTACTGTCACACCTATATACTGCTTGAATATGGCAGATTTCAGCACTGACAAGCGCTAAATTGGAGCACAGTGGCTGTACAGTAACATGCTATTAATGACGTCAGAGTTGTGGCTCTGCGCTTCACAGTATGGGTTTTGTATGGGTTTTGACTGACAGCCGTTCTGAACTTAAGCACCACACGCAACAAGAAGTTGAACCTGTTTGTCTATTGTGAAAAACATTTTACGTGGAACACGCACCCGAATGCACACGACTCCTTTCTATGCGCACTAAAATTACGATCTGTTCCTCTGAATTGCCCTGTGAAAGCATAGCTTTAACTTAGCTAGTCATGTTGGCAATAGAACATTTATAATGGGCCGTTTTTGGATTGCGTAAACAACAACAGTAATTGTGTGATGCAGGGTTGTGTTCCAAACAAAAACAGTGTGCTTGCTCTAGTTCCTCAGTAGCACAGCTAGGAGCGCTCAAAAGAAAAGCACCTTATACTGTAGTTGAAGACTCTACTTTGAGTCATAAAAGTGCATTGAAATTATTTAGGAACTGTGCACAATTTGGAGAGATGTGTGCCTCTGTGGCCACTCGGTGACACCAGTTAGTCATCTCACTCAAACCCTTATCATTTTTTTGTCTTATGTTGCACCTACCCCACATTTTCCAGGAATATTCTTATGTTACTGAATGTATCCAGAGTATTTTCAGATTGCGGCGAAACGTACAGTAAATGTAAAATACACATAAAACCAATAGTTTAACATTTGGATTCAGTCTTGTGTCAGGTGAACTGTTGTGTCATCAACTTTTGTCTAATTATTTTCCCATAAGCTACAAACTGTTCCCTTACAATTGCTACCATGGTTATGCATACGCTTTTCATATTTCTTCTGTAAGAAACATTTCCATGTAGCCCTATCCATATAGGCCAATTCCCACCAATGTAAAGGGTTAAAAACATGGCCTAGTGACATGGTGTACTGTACTGTTCTTTACTATGTTCCTCCCTGTACTGAAAATGAATGGACTCCACAGCAAAAGGCCATGTGAGAGCCATATGTTTTTGAGAGCTCATATTAGTCATGACATAGGAGTGAGGGGACAGAGGTGACAGCACGCAAACATTCAGGAGGCCCACCTACTCCTATTCATGGCTCTGCTGACGTCCATACACACAACACAAACACAGATAAATCAGAGATGGGGCAGACATCATGCCATCATCCATATGCCACATGTCAGCCATGTTTTTACACGGACCATGCATGGTGATCAGGGTTATAACTGAAGCCGGGTTAAATATAAAAATAACTTTTCTGTTGGACAAAAATATATCTAGGACTTCTTCTGGTAAGGCTGCCTAGACATAAACACCCTGTGGATGAAAACATGGTTTATTACCAACGGCCAGACTGAGACAGATATAATTATTGAGCAAAGTTCTCACATTATAACAATTTATTTCCATGACTGGGAGAGAGGCATACATCTAGAAGAGAAGCAGTCATAAACAAAGATGACATTCCTGTGTCAGCTGCCAAGAGGCTCGTCCCATTTCAGTGGAAGCAAAAAGCACACATCATTAGCTGGAAATCCACATACAATGTCTCTATTTGCCCATGAAGAGTGGTGTGTGCACGTGTGTGTATGTGTGTGTGTGTGTTTGAGTGTGTGTGTGTGTGTGTGTTCGTGTAACTATAAAATACTTGGTTAACACATGCACACACACAACCAGTAGGACTGTCCAGCACCAGAATGTTGTTTGAAACCCATCTCTCGTCTGACTGTCCCGTGGGGTAAAAAATGTCAATGTTTAATTCCTGTTGATAAAAACGTCCTAGCAACCATCGGTTTCACTATAACAAGAGCCGGGACCACCGGCGGTGGCAGAGCTTTGTGAGGGAGACAGAAGTGCACCTGAGGGGGATAACAGAGCTTTCTGAAGCTCTTCACCACGTCCATTTGGAGGTCTTAATGCACCGGCCAAAATCCTTTAAGTGTTCTTACACTGGATTGATTACACAGGCCGTGCCAAGGAGCTGCTGCTGCACAGTGGCATGTGTTGCAGTCAGATTGTGAGTCCCAAACAGCACCATAGTGCCTATACTTTTGACCAGAGCCCTATGGGCCGTGGTCTAAAGTAGTGCACTACTGTAAGTAGAGAATAGGGTGCCATTTGGGACGCAGCTAGAGCCATTCCACTGGAATCTTCCACCCCGCTCTGCTCCTCCTCCGGCCTCACTAGGACTCTCTCCGCCAACTAGCCCTCTATCTGGCAAAACACACAGACGTTTTTTTTTTTCACTTTCACACCGTGTCTTCCCTAATTGTCCGGCACCGCACTGAGTTTTGTGTATATCAATAAGTCAAAGACACGGTTGCTGTTGCTGTGCTCTTTCCACAGGAGGAAGAAATGTACCATAGCCACGCTGTGAGGTAATTTCATATTATGTAGATGACATGCTCATAAAGCCACTAAAACACAGAGGGAATACTTTAAACAGTCTGCAGCACATCCAGTTCTAACTAATTTAGCACTGCAACAGCAGGGACGTACAGTACCGTATATAGGCTACATACAGTATCCCGATATTGGGGGAAAATGGCTTACTGGATTGGCCAAACACGCGGACACACACTGTAAGGCTGACTGATGATAGCTAGGCTAGTGGAGGTATTTATTAGGCTATGTTGTATTTACTACTAGGGGGAAATGATCTCAGAGATTAGGATTGAGTAATACCATTCTGTTTAATACTAAGGGAAAGGAGTGTAAGGAACTGTAGAACTAACCATTCTACCGAAACAGCCAATTGCTATTTTCTGGAGTGGATATAGGTGGTGAAGTCGGCACAGTCTTTTTGGATCTTAAAAAGGCCTTTGATACTGTGAATCATGAGGTCCTCCTATCCAAACTATCCTCCCTTAATGTGTCCACTGAAGCCATTAGTTGGATGTATTTGTCAGGTTTTGGCCATGACTGTTCGGGTTTTGGTCACTAGATGTCCCCATTGCACCTTTTTTGTACCTTTTGTTTTTTCTTGATCTAATTATTGTTTGCACCTGTAGGTCATTCCCTTGTTAGTATTTAAACCCTGTGTGTTCCTCAGTTCCTTGCTCAGTGTTTGTAAGTTAGCACCCAGCCCCAGCCCAAGCCTTGTGTTATATGGATATTTCTCTGGTGGGATTGTTTACCACTTTGTGGAGTTTCTTTGTTTTTGGAGGTTTTCCTCTTTGTGCCTCTTGGCTTTATTTTTGGACATTGTGGATTCAGTTTCTTTGCCTGAGGATTTTGTTCTTTATTAAACCACCATCTCTAGTACTGCTGTGTCTGCCTCATCTTCTGGGTTCTGACAATTATTAGTGACTGTTTCGCGCACCGGGTCCTGACAGAAACACTGAGCCATTATTATGAACCCAGAGGCAGCCAGTACCCAGGATTTTTTTTCCATGCTGTCCCACCAGGAGGGGACTGTCCAACGCCACGAAGCTGCTCTGGTTCAGCAAGAGGCCTTAATGGCTAGACATTCTCAACTTCTGTCAGAGATGCTGACTTCCATAAAGCAGATTTCGGATCGACTTTCCCCGGCAACCGCTTCTGCTCCAGTTCATCCGATTCAAGGGCTCCTGGCAGTTAATCCCCTGGCGGAACCTCGTCTGCCGCCTCCTCAACGGTTCTCAGGGGACCCAAGTGTTTGTAAGGGGTTTTTCACCCAATGTTCTCTCTCCTTTGAGCTGCAACCATCGTCGTTTCCCACCGACCGGTCCAAGATAGCATATATCATCACCCTGCTGTCGGAAAAGGCTCTAGCCTGGGCTACTGCGGTGTGGGATGCCCAAAGTCCCTGCTGTGCCAGCTACTCTACCTTTGCTGAAGAATTCAAGCGAGTGTTTCAAGGTCCTACCAACGGCCCTGACTCAGCCAAACAGCTCCTGATTCTCCGCCAAGGTCGGCGCAGCGTGACGGACTATGCCATCCAGTTCCGCACTGTGGCAGCAGCAAGTGGCTGGAACGACGAGGCGCTCACAGTGTGTTTTTTGAAGGGCCTTTCTGACACCATCCAAGATGAACTGGCCACTCGGGAACCACCGGACAACCTCGAGTCCCTTATCAAGTTGGCTTCACGCATAGACCAGCGTCTGAGAGAGAGAGAACAAAACCATAGACCGCTCACCCTAGTTCCTATCGGTTCCAACTCCGAGTCTCCACCTTTATCCTCGCTGGCTCCACCAGAACCCATGCAGGTTGGACGCATCTCCCAGGCTGAGAGAGATCGCCGAATGAGGGAGCAATGCTGTCTATATTGCGGCAAACCGGGCCATTTCCGCTCCACGTGTCCCGGGCTCCAGGGAAACGCACTCTCCCGTGCAGGCCTGGGAGGACTGTAACGGGAGACATAACCTCCTCCCATCTATCCAACTCCCGCCTGCTCATTCCTGTTACCCTTTCCTGGGACGACCACGAGGTTTCTCTTCAAGCCTTGGTAGACTCTGGAGCCGCAGGTAACTTCATGGATGGGATCTGGGCGAAGGAGAATGGCGTTCCTTCTGAACCTCTAAGTGACCCCATAAGGGTTACTACGTTGGATAGAAGTCCTTTGGGATCTGGACTTGTCACTCGTGCCACTACCCCCTTACGACTTTCAGTTTCCCAACACAAGGAAGTGATGAACTTTCATCTGATCGCCTGTTCCGAGTTTCCTCTCGTCCTTGGCTATCCCTGGCTTCACAGCCATAACCCTCACATCGACTGGTCTGTGGGCACTATCAAGCAGTGGGGTCCCACGTGCCAAGCCACTTGTATCTTCCCGAGTTCCCAGAGTTCTCCTTCCGAGTCTCTAGAATCCATCGACTTGTCCCGAGTTCCCGAGTGTTACCATGACCTCAAACTGGTATTTAGCAAACAGAGGGCCACCAAACTACCACCCCATAGACCTTACGATTGCACCATCGACCTGTTGCCAGGGGACCTGCCCTCCCAGGGGTCGGATCTTTTCCCTTTCTCCTCCCGAACGAGCTGCTATGGATACCTACATCAAGGACGCTCTGACAGCAGGCCTCATGCGTCCATCTACCTCGCCGGCGGGGAGCAGGGTTTTTCTTTGTGGCCAAGAAAGACGGCGGATTACGACCTTGCATCGACTACCGGGGACTCAATGCCATAACCGTCCGTAACCGCTACCCGCTACCTCTTATGGCCACAGCCTTTGAGCTGCTCCAGGAAGCAGTTGTCTTCACTAAGCTTGACCTGCGGAACGCATACCATCTGGTGCGGATCAAACCCGGGGACGAGTGGAAGACCGCTTTCAACACGCCTACTGGTCACTACGAATACTCGGTGATGCCCTTCGGCCTGACCAACGCTCCGGCTGTGTTCCAAGCGCTCATAAACGATGTGCTTAGGGATATGCTTAACATCTTCGTGTTTGTGTACTTGGATGACATCCTCATCTTTTCGAGCTCCCTTCAAGAACACACTAAGCATGTCAGACAAGTGCTCAAACGCCTCCTAGACAGCCATTTGTACGTTAAGCCGGAGAAGTGTGAATTCCATTCCTCTCGAGTACAATTCCTGGGATTTATAGTGGAACCCGGACGAGTCCAGATGGACCCCAAGAAGGTAGAGGCGGTAGCGGATTGGCCCACCCCCAAGTCCGTTAAGGAAGTTCAACGTTTCCTGGGCTTCACCAACTTTTACCGCAAGTTCATCAAGAACTTCAGCTCGGTGGCAGCCCCTCTCTCGGCGGTAACCAAGGGTGGCAACACAAGGTTTCTGTGGGGAAGAGAAGCTGAGACGGCCTTCCAAGGACTCAAGCAGCGCATCCTCTCTGCTCCCATCCTGACACTACCAACGGCGGAGGAACCTTTTGTGGTGGAGGTAGACGCATCAGAGGTTGGGGTTGGAGCTGTCCTGTCTCAGAGGGGTGAAGACAAGAAGCTTCATCCTTGCGCCTTCTTCTCTCACCGGCTTACCCCGGCCGAGAGGAATTACGATGTGGGGGACCGTGAACTCCTAGCGGTTAAGATGGCATTGAAGGAATGGAGACACTGGCTCGAGGGGGCTTCTCAACCGTTTCAAGTGCTTACGGACCACAAGAATCTGGAGTATATCCAGCAGGCGAAGCGGTTGAACGCCAGACAGGCTCGATGGTCTCTTTTCTTCAGCCGATTTCAGTTTATCCTCACCTATAGACCCGGGTCGAAGAATCTCAAACCGGACGCCTTATCACGAATCTACTCTCCTGCCATTCGAGAAGATACTGACATGACTGTCCTTCCGGCCGCTAAGATCGTGGCTCCGATCTCGTGGCAAGTGGAGGATACCGTGAAACAAGCTCAAGCCATCGAACCGGGCCCTGGTGGAGGTCCTGCTAATCGGTTGTTTGTTCCCAAGGCAGCAAGGTCCCAAGTCCTTCGGTGGGGGGCACTCCTCTCGCCTCACCTGTCACCCGGGCATAGGCCGCACCTTGGAGTTCATCCAGCGTAAGTTCTGGTGGCCCACCATGAAGGAAGACATTGCCACTTTCATCAAGGCCTGTTCCGTGTGCTGTCAGGGCAAATCTTCTCACCTTCGCCCTCAAGGACTCCTTCACCCTCTATCTATTCCCCACCGACCCTGGTCCCATATCTCATTGGACTTTATTACTGGCCTTCCTCCGTCCCATGGTAATACTACGATCCTAGTCATCATCGACAGGTTTTCTAAGGCGGCCAGGTTTGTTCCTTTGACCAAATTACCTTCTGCCAAGGAAACAGCTGAGTTGGTGATTAACCATGTGTTCCGAGTCTTTGGGATCCCGCAAGATATGGTTTCCGACAGAGGTCCCCAGTTCGCCTCAAGGTTTTGGAAGGCCTTCTGCCAACTCATAGGGGCCACGGCCAGTTTATCTTCCGGGTACCATCCGAGTCCAATGGCCAAACTGAGAGGATGAATCAGGAGCTGGAAACCACCCTCAGATGCATGGTTTCCAACAACCCGTCCACTTGGTCATCCTTCATTGTTTGGGCCGAGTACGCGCACAACACCTTGTGCTCCTCCTCCACTGGTATGTCCCCGCATGAGTGTCAGTTTGGCTATGCACCTCTATTGTTCCCGGACCAGGAGGCAGAAGTCAGAGTGCCTTCAGCCTCGAGGTTCATCAGACGCTGTCGGCTTACGTGGAAGAAGGCACGTCTTAATCTTCTGCGTTCCTCTCAGCAGTACCAACGACAAGCCAACAGAGGTCGCCGTCCCGGTCCTACCCTGTACCCCCGGCCAGAGAGTATGGCTCTCAACTAAGAACCTACCGCTACGGGTGGAGTCTCGCAAGCTGTCCCAGAGGTTCATCGGTCCCTTTAAGATTGCCAGGAGAGTCAATCCCGTTACTTTTCGCCTGCACTTACCCAGATCCCTTAAGATCAATCCAACATTTCACATTTCTTTATTAAAACCTGTTGTTTTTTCTCCCCTTATTCCGGCAGGCAGACCTCCCCCTCCGCCCCGGGTCATCGGTGGCCAGTCGGCTTATACCGTCCACCGGATACTGGATTCCCGCCGGGTGCAGCGGTCCTGGCAGTATCTGGTGGACTGGGAAGGCTACGGTCCCGAGGAGCGCTCCTGGGTTCCTGCCAAGGACATACTGGACCCTGACCTCATTCGTCAGTTCAGGGCCCTCCACCCTGAGAAGGCTGGTAGGAACGTCAGGAGCCGTTCCTAGGAGGGGGGATTCTGTCAGGTTTTGGCCATGACTGTTCGGGTTTTGGTCACTAGATGTCCCCATTGCACCTTTTTTGTACCTTTTGTTTTTTCTTGATCTAATTATTGTTTGCACCTGTAGGTCATTCCCTTGTTAGTATTTAAACCCTGTGTGTTCCTCAGTTCCTTGCTCAGTGTTTGTAAGTTAGCACCCAGCCCCAGCCCAAGCCTTGTGTTATATGGATATTTCTCTGGTGGGATTGTTTACCACTTTGTGGAGTTTCTTTGTTTTTGGAGGTTTTCCTCTTTGTGCCTCTTGGCTTTATTTTTGGACATTGTGGATTCAGTTTCTTTGCCTGAGGATTTTGTTCTTTATTAAACCACCATCTCTAGTACTGCTGTGTCTGCCTCATCTTCTGGGTTCTGACAATTATTAGTGACTGTTTCGCGCACCGGGTCCTGACAGTATTCCTATCTGACAAACAGAAGTCAAAGGGGGGACACTCAGTTACTCTCTTTACTGTAACATTGGGGTCCCACAAGGGTCAATATTAGGCCCACTTCTGTTTACCATCTATATAAATGATCTCCCACTTGCTTGCCCACAAGTTAACATGCAGATGTATGCAGACGATACAGTCTTGTATATACACTCAAAAAACAGACAACAAGTTGTTAACAAGTTTAATGAAGCTATGGTACACGTTTCTAAAAGGATAACTATTTCTTGTTTGCATTTAAATATCGACAAGACTGTTTGTATGTACTTCTCTAAAAAATCCATTAATTCTTCCTAACGAGCTGTTCTTGTTAATGGGGAGAATCTGAAAGTTGTGTCTAACTTCAGGTATCTCTGCATCATTTTGGACTCCAACTTGAAATTTAAGAAACATGTGAAGAAGGTGGTAAACACGGTCAAGTTTGGATTATCCAACTTTAGGTTTATAAGACCTTACCTTCCTCTGGAGCCACCAAACTATATATGCTAGCATACTACGATCTTCTCACATCTGAGATATTGCCTCACATGCTGGTCACAAGCAGGACCTACTATTCTGAAACCAATTGAATCACTCTACAAACAAACACTTAAGAGAAACCAAACAGTTACCACCATTGTCACATCATTCACAAACATAATGTATTCAGTCTGGATAGCTTTAAGCAGTATGTAGATGCAAGCCTTGTCTTTAAGATCCTGCATTGTCTTGCCCCTCCACCCCTATGCCGGCATATCATGCTCAAGGAAAGCACCTGCAAGATAACAAGGGCAGTAACTAGAGGGGATTGCGTTGTCCCTTTTCGACCCAGCTGTGATGAGGTGATGTCCAAGGAGTCAGGCGCAGGGTAAATCACAGAATAACAGGCTTTATTCCGCAATTACAGAGTTATGCAGTAATGCGTCAAAACAGGCGCACTGGTTAATACAAGGCACACGGGGAAATATCCCGGCGATACAAAATACACCGAGCTCCACCGAGCTTCACTATCCTCCACAATAGACAATCACACACAAAGACAAGGGGGCAGAGGGAACACTTATACAGGTACTGATGAGGAGATATGAACCAGGTGTGTGTAATAAACAAGACAAAACAAATGGAATGATGAGATGAGGAGCGGCGGTGGCTAGAAGGCCGGTGACGACGAATGCCGAAGCCTGCCCGAACAAGGAGAGGTGGCAGCTTCGGAGGGAGTCGTGAAAACAGCAAATTCGGTCAATTGGCCTTCTCTGTTAGAGCTACAATACACTGGAATGTAATGCCCATGGACTTGAAAAGCTGCACTGATTATTGTACTTTTAAATTTAAATTGAAAACATGGCTCAAATCTATCCAAACCTGTGCACATGAGTTATCTGTGGTTCCTCATATATAAGACAACAGTGTTTTTATTACGAATAAGTTGTTGTTGTTATATTATTGGATGTAATGTATTTGTATTTTGTATTGTTTTAGTGTGTATTTGTATTGTGGCTGTATAATTGCCTTTACTTGCCCTGGGACTACGGGTGCAAATGAGCTTTTGGCTAACCCCGGCACATTTACATGGATGTTGCATTATTGTAATACTGATGTTGATTAATGTGCATTGTCCCCTATAAATAAATAAATAAATGTACATAGGGTAAATATGCATGCACGCACCCCACACACACGCTCGGGGCAAGGCTTTCAGGAGCTGAATATATCTGTGTTTACTTTTCTAAAGCCTTGTCAGGTTTTCCTCCACTTCCGACATCCGTTACATTAAGATGGAATGTCTCGAACATCAACAGCAATTAGAGGTTGTGCTCTGATCTGCTCTCTAGCCATAAGTGCAGTGTGTGTTTGACTGTCTCGGAGTGAATTATTAGTCTAGTTTCAATCTGGAACACTTCAAGAAATGCCTTTCTTATTCCCAAGACTCCTGGTGGTATGGTGGTATAGTGGTATGTCATTCGGCTGGGGATGTTCGGGATTGTGTGAGCTTGAGTACCCATGTGTGGTGTACAGTGTTCCAATGGATACAATATGACTCTAAGTGAAGACAGGCGACCTGCAGTGTGGCAGTGCTACTGTACTTTCCATTGGCCTGTTCAATGGAATGTTGTGACCTATATGGCCTGTGGTGCATTGTCCGACTTACCTGGGCACACAGCCTGCAGGGTGACATGGCTGATCCTCAAGGTGCTGGTCAGGTGCCTCTGGTTGGTACCAGCAAACAGCAGGTAGAACTCCACATCCTCCTCATCCTCCCAATGATCTTCATCACCCAGCTGCACCGTCAGAAGACACTCACCCTGGAAACAGACAGACACATAGAAAAACAGTTATACTACACATTTTATCCACATAGTTTGATTTACATAGGTTTAACTTAGCTTACATTGTCAGAGCTTGCAGCAGAGTGGCAAAGAAAATGACCTCCTCTCTAAACTAGGACTGGGAAATGCCAGGGACCTCAAGATACGATATTATCACGATACTTAGGTGCCGATACGATATGTATTGCGATTCGATATGTATTGCGATTCGATACTGCAATTTTATTGCGTTTTGATGTTCCAAACATATTGCTCTGTGTATGTCTGCAGCAGAGAGACAAGAGAGAACATGGGGAAATTCGTTTTTGGAGATAAAAGTGCTCAAAACATGTTGGCACACTCTTTAAAACATTTAAAAAGAAGATGGAGAATAATCGACTAGCGCTAGCTAACGTTAGCTACCTAACGAAAACAATTATTTGTATTTTTACAAATCGATACTTGGAGTCACAGTATCGATCTAAAATCGGCAAAGATTATATTGCGATACTCTACTGTATTGATTCCCCCCCATCCCTATTCTAAACCAGAGGAGAAACCAAAACAGAAATATAGGACAACAAAAACACCCACGGGCAGGTATAAACACCTGTCTATTACGGTAGGAAGAGGCTGTGTTTTATTATAGCACTATCAACCCATAATGTAGGGTGGAATACTCTCCTGGAATACTCTACTGAATACATAAAAACAAACCCTGCTAAAACAATAATTACCCCGCCTTATTTAATTACAGTGTATTGCAAGAGTGTGTGTGTGTGTGTGTGTGTGTGTGCATGCCTTCTTGCATCTGTGTGTGTTATAATGAATTATAATTTTAAAAGACCTCTTTATACTAAGAGCCCAGCCTGGAGTTACATTTTCTTTTCAAACCAAGGCTATGTGCAGTTCTCAGACAGGTCTGTTATATTTAGGGACCCAGTGTAAACGCAGGACTACCTGTCACTCCGCTTTACCCAGCGCATGGTCCAGTGTGACAGCCTCAGGTCCAGTGTGACACATAGCAAGAGCCTCAGCCTGAGAGGAAGGAGGTAAGATTGGAGGACGACTATGTTTCCTGTCATGACTGCCCTTATTTCTAGGTTAACCGTGGGCCGGTCCAAAGCACTGCTCTGTTGGAGCTGTCTGCCTGCCCTCTGTTGTTTTCCTCACAGCTCCACGTCATAGCCACCTTATCACAAGCAGCAGGAATAACAGGTAGGGGGACAGATAGGTGCTGACTAGTCCAAATAACCCATCTCTCTCCTTCAGTGACAGGATCTCTTCATACAAAAATAAACACCGAAGGTAGAAAATGCATGTGGAAAACGTAGATGTCATGGGTAAGAAGAATGCATAGCTTACTCAGTCACACGCACAAGCAATTCCCAAATACAAGCAACGTGTCCACTTACGGTCTTTTTCAAACAGTGGAAACATAGGCCTAATGTAAAACATGTTTTCATGGTTCGGAGCTACCAATTGTAGCCTTTGTAGCGGCTAACTAGCTAGCTTAGTATAGTGGGTGTTCAGTGACGTGCAGTGGGCGTATGCGGACATGACTGTTGACTTTGGACAGACTGCAAAAGCCACATCCTTTAGTGCTGAATGCCAGTCAGCTGTTCTCTCTGTGGCTGATGACAAGCGGTTAGAGGAGGAGAGGCACAATACAGGGGAATATAGTATGAAAGGCTCTCTCACCATATAGGCTAACACTGCTGCACTTACTGTAACATTTGCTTAGAACCAAAGGGAAAGCTCTCGCACTGTGTATGCTAGCACTGTTTAACATACAGCTGTGCTTAGAACCAACTGCCTGAGGACAGAAAACCCTATGGTTCATCCTGTATACACTACATGACCAAAAGTATGTGAACACCTGCTCGTAAAACATCTCATTCCAAAACCATGGGCATTAATGGAGTTGGTCCCCCCTTTGATGCTATAACAGCCTCCACTCTTCTGGGAAGGCCTTCCACTAGATGTTGCAACATTGCTGCGGGGACTTCCATTCAGCAACAAGAACATTAGTGAGGTCAGGCACTGATGTTGGGCGATTGGGCCTGTCTCTCAGTCGACGTTCCAATTCCTCCCAAAAGTGTTTGATGGGGTAGAGGTCAGGGCTATGTGCAGGCCAGTCAAGTTCTTCCACACCGATCTCAACAGACCATTTCTGTATGGATCTCGCTTTGTGCACAGGGGCATTGTCATGCTGAAACAGCAAAGGGCATTCCCCAAACTGTTGCCAAAAAGTTGGAAGCACAGAATCGTCTAGAATGTCATTGTATGCTGTAACGTTAAGATTTCCCTTCACTGGAACTAAGGGGCCTAGCCCGAACCATGAAAAACAGCCCCAGACCATTATTCCTCCTCCACCAAACTTTACAGTTGGCTCTATACATTGGGGCAGGTAGTGTTCTGCTGGCATTCGCCAAACCCAGATTTGTCCGTTGGACTGCCAGATGGTGAAGCGTGATTCATCACTCCAGAAAACGTGTTTCCACTGCTCCAGAGTCCAATGGCAGTGAGCTTTACACCACTCCAGCTTGGCATTGCGCATGGTGATCTTAGGCTTGTGTGTGGCTACTCGGCCATGGAAACCCATTTCATGAAGCTCCCGACGAACAGTTCTTGTGCTGAAGTTTGGAACTCGGTAGTGAGTGTTGCAACCGAGGATAGACCATTTTTACATTTTATGTGGCCTACCACTTCGCGGATGAGCCGTTGTTGCTCCTAGACGTTTCCACTTCACAATAACAGCACTTACAGTTGACCGGGGCAGCTTTAGCAGAGCCGAAATTTTATGAACTGACTTGTTGGAAAGGTGGCACGTTGAAAGTCACTGAGCTCTTCAGTAAGGCCATTCTACTGCCAATGTTTAGCTATGGAGATTGCATGGCTGTGTGCTCGATGTTATACACCTGTCAGCAATGGGTGTTGGTAAAATAGCAGAATCCACTAATTTGAAGGGGTGTCCACATACCTTTGAATATATAGTGTTGGTGCAAAATGTATTTGGCCTGGAGCTCTTTACCTTTATGTATGTATCTTAAAAGTATGTTTTTGTCTCCGTGGTGGAGTAGATCATCTGAAAGAAAAACCCTTGTTGTACAGTAAGAGATTACTAATGGTTTCTTTCTGCTGTGACTGCAGCAGCCATTTTCTACATGAATAGCCGACAGCAACACAAAAGAGGAGGGTAGCTAGTATGTCTGTCTGCAGCTCCCTCCCTCCCTGCTACTGTGTTGTGTTAGACTCAGCTCTGATTGATGTGGAGGACACACCTCCTTAACCTGTTGATGTGATGTGCACTACTCTGCGGTATCTATATGGCTGGCTGATTGGGTTACTGGCTGTACTCTGAACAGAGGCTTCTATTTGGAGATGCTAGTTGGGCGTGATGAGGGAGAAAGAAGTAGACTTCATTTTCATTTTTCTCATTTCAAAACAGTCAACGTTTTTTCCATTATGTAAAAGTGGCCAGGGAGTTAGACAGGTTTTAGACTGGGGTCAAATGAAACAATCCTAAGTGACACAAAGCTATTCAATTATTTGAGCAGCCAGTATGACTTGTTTGCAAAAGGCTTCAGGACTGTCATCAGCAATATGAAAACAATCTGAAGGCCTCTGAGGACAAAATATTTTGTTTCAAGAAATCAAAAGTACAAAAGGTCACAGTCTAAAACAAATCCAAGCAATACAAAGTGAAATCATGAAGTGCTTCTCAACAATGACAAAAGGCTTAAGAAAACAAAAAGAATAGTTGGAAAAAATAATGAATCTCAACATAAGAGTATAATGCAGTGCTGGCCAAGAGCATGAGCATGCATACTAATGGTAAACTGGGCCTTGGGACACCTCTACTGTAAAAGCCCAATATGGACAACAGGTGTTGAAGCCAAAAGAAAGAGACCAAGAGCAAAAAGAGAACTAAACCAAAACATTTGACAATAGACCACCTTGCAGGGGTTTGTGAAATATACTTTTGATGTATTTGAAAACGTGATTATGAGTTCCAAACTATGTAAGCTATCAAGTGTGCCAGAAGTTTGAAAGATAGATACATTCACAGCACAAATGTTCCAACCATTCCTCTAAGATTCCAACTGTTCCAACCATTCCTCTAAGATTCCAACTGTTCCAACCATTCCTCTAAGATTCCAACTGTTCCAACCATTCCTCTAAGATTCCAACTGTTCCAACCATTCCTCTAAGATTCCAACTGTTCCAACCATTCCTCTAAGATTCCAACTGTTCCAACCATTCCTCTAAGATTCCAAATGTTCCAACCATTCCTCTAATATTCCAAATGTTCCAACCATTCCTCTAAGATTCCAACTGTTCCACTGCTCTGCTCTTGGGTCCTGAGTGGGTTGCCTCTAGTCTAGCATGTTCCAAGGTATTATTGGGTTGTTTGTGATGCTGTTCCAGAGATCTACAGTCGTGGTCAAAAGTTTTGTGAAGTATTGGTCATCACAAAGTTTGCTGCTTCAGTGTTTTTAGATATTTTTGTCAGATGTTACTATGGTATACTGAAGTATAATTACAAGCATTCCATAAGGGTCAAAGGCTTTTATTGACAATTACATTAAGTTTATGCAAAGAGTCAATATTTGCAGTGTTGACCCTTCTTTTTCAAGACCTCTGCAATCTGCCCTGGCATGCTGTCAATTAACTTCTGGGCCACATCCTGACTGATGGCAGCCCATTCTTGCATAATCAATGCTTGGAGTTTGTCCGAATTTGTGGGTCTTTGTTTGTCCACCCGCCTCTTGAGGATTACATTTACATTTTTAGTCATTTAGCAGACGCTCTTATCCAGAGCAACTTACAGTTAAGTGAGTGCATACATTATTTGTTATTTGTCATACTGAACCCACAACCCTGGCGTTGCAAACGCCATGTTCTACCAACTGAAATACATCCCTGCCGGCCATTCCCTCCCCTACCCTGGATGACGCTGGGCCAATTGTGCGCCGCCCCATGGGTCTCCCGGTCGCGGCCGGCTACGACAGAGCCTGGATTCGAACCAGGATCTCTAGTGGCACAGCTAGCACTGCGATGCAGTGCCTTAGACCACTGCGCCACTCGGGAAATGCAGTGGGAATGTTTTTGGGGGATTAAGTTCATTTTCATGGCAAAGAGAGACTTTGCAATTAATTGCAATTCATCTGATCACTCTTCATAACATTCTGGAGCATATGCAAATTGCCATCATAAAAACTGAGGCAGAAGACTTTGTGAAAATTTATATTTGTGTAATTCTCAAAACTTTTGACCACGACTGTACATCAGAGGTAGTTCTAAATGCTGACTTGAAGTAACCCCAGCGAGAGACAGTCCAAAGAGGAGCTCCTGACTGGAAATAACCCCAGAGAGACAGTCCAAAGAGGAGCTCCTGACTGGAAATAACCCCAGAGAGACAGTCCAAAGAGGAGCTCCTGACTGGAAATAACCCCAGAGAGACAGTCCAAAGAGGAGCTCCTGACTGGAAATAACCCCAGAGAGAGACAGTCCAAAGAGGAGCTCCTGACTGGAAATAACCCCAGAGAGACAGTCCAAAGAGGAGCTCCTGACTGGAAATAACCCCAGAGAGACAGTCCAAAGAGGAGCTCCTGCCTGCCTGCCTGGCTGCTACTGAGGTACTTCTAATGATAGACCGACTTTGACACCACTCTCACCAAAAAAGACTGGGTGGCTCTCTGACCCAGAGTGTGTGTGTGTGTGTGTGTGTGTGTGTGTGTGTGTGTGTGTGTGTGTGTGTGTGTGTGTGTGTGTGTGTGTGTGTGTGTGTGTGCGCGCGAGTGTGCATGCGTGTGTGTTTCCGCCTCTTCAATCAGAGACAGCTGTTTGACTCCAAGGGCACTCCACTCGTCAAGGGCATAAAGTATCCCAACAGCACACACCCAGGCTTTCTAAAAGGGCAGGACACAGACTCTGTATTCCTACATTTGTTCTCCTGGCCGGAACAATTACCATAAAGGGTAGGGCATCTGATTGAATTAGCCACACTGTTCCACTGCTCTAACTCATTTAGCACTTAACCAAGGCCATGACCAGAGCTGTCCCTGTCAGCTGAAAATCAGAGCCTAAAAATGAAACAAGTTAAAACACACTTATCAGGTTAACAAAACTGCTTTTTCTTGAGCTTGAATGTGCAGTATCCCTTGCTGAAATGGGTCTCTGTACAGACACAGCACAGCCACACTAGTGCACACAGCACAGCCACACTAGTGCACACAGCACATGTGAATGAGTCACTGTCACGAGTGGCTGACATGCTGAGGTTTTCCCCAGCCCTATTACATTCCTGACCCTCTACTCACACCACACGCCCACCACACCCAGCGCCTCGGGACCATAGGGCCAGGGGGCTAACTCTGAGCTCACCGTCTCATTGTCTAAGGTGAGGAGACAAGAACAGATGGAGAAAGAGAGTGAGACAAACAGTCAGAGAAAAAGGAATGAACTTCTCCATGTTTTGTAGTTAGTCACTCCTTCTCTCCTTCTGCAATCCTCTGGGTTGGGCGCCAGGGACTAACCAGCCATGTATTTCAAAGCGTATCAACTCTTCTCACACTACTTAACTTATAATGTGTTCTGTTAGTGTTGGATTAATTTGGATTTTAAGAATAATGACTAAAGGATTTCACCCCAAATACAGTATAAATGTTAGAATTATCATGTAGTGTCAACCCACTAACAGAGGGGGCGGTACTAAACATTCAAGGGTGAAGGGGAAGGCGGAAACTGTTTAGAAAAGTCACCTAAAGGTGGGAGGAGTCAAGTTCAGGAGGTATAAAAACGTATGTTT
Organism: Coregonus clupeaformis; assembly: GCF_020615455.1. NCBI lineage: Eukaryota > Metazoa > Chordata > Actinopteri > Salmoniformes > Salmonidae > Coregonus > Coregonus clupeaformis. The sequence goes on from NC_059210.1 coordinate 26,428,821, forward strand.
GTGTCTTTGAAGCCAGAGCTCCCCATGAATAAATATACAGATAAATACTTGTGGGTTGTGGACCTTGAATCATTGATGATTAAAACCAGAGCCTTACAACCTCTGGTAATGATTCAAGCTTAGGTTGAATTAGAGATAGAAATTCACATGACAGTTAGAACAGAGGGGTTACTTGAGTTCAGTTGCTACTTGGGCTTTTTTTTGTCTTCTCTGTTCAATATTTTGAATAGAAAGGTGACAAGTGTCACGCAATGCACAGGAAACAGCAGACACACAGCAGGAAGAAGCAAAAAATGGTGACCACAGACACAAGAACTGCAGCACATCTCAGTCACGTTGATCTGCAGCTGTCTAGTTCTGAGGAAGGTATGACAACACCTGTCTGAGGGTAGGAGAGGTACTCCTAGAAAACGTGTAGAGTATGAATCAAATCACTTGTTTTCTGCATACTTTCTGCTGCCGCACACAGAAGGCTTGTTTCCCACTCCTGAAAGAATCCTGTAGTTAGCCTGGCCCATCACAACAGGCACAAAGAGTGATAGGTTGCATGCTTCCAGAGAACACTGTTTTAGTTACGACATACACACTTTGTCAGTTGCTCTGACATCAGTAAATCATTCAAGTAGAGTTTTAAAGCAAGTGCTGTGCTGCAAAATGAAGTAATACTCAGAGGTGTAAAGTACTAATTACAACTACTCTCATTACTGTAATTGAGCAGCTTTTCCGAGTACATTTTTGAGTATTTTTGCAAATCAGTAATTTTCCTTCTACTTGAGTAAAATGTAATTGAAGTAACAGTACTTCTACTTGAGTAAAATGTAATTGAAGTAACAGTACTTCTATTTGATTAGAATATTTCAGTAGGCTTTCCACCCCTGGTGAGTGAGTGAAAGAGTGAGTTTGTGAAATTAGTTCTGTACATTAATTTCCTTTCTTCCTTTACCTTCCTTTTTCAATGTAATGTATGGAAAAGATCAGGTGTAACAACGTTCAGGTAACCTTAGTGAAATTAGCTAATTATCAAGGTCAATGTTTTCATTTTAAAAGTAACTCAATTACTTTGACTCTAAGTACTTTTTAAATGAGCTACTTTTTACTTTTACTTGATATTTCAGTACTCTTTCCACCCCTGGTAATATGGCAGGCCACAGATCTGAGGCTAGCTAAGGACTGTATGAATGTGTTAGATCAGCGTTGTAATAGCTGATCTTGCATCTGAGAGCAGAATATCTGTGGTGAAGAGGAGGGCTGGGATCGGATCCTCAGAGTGATCAGGTTCTGTTTGCTTTCCTCCCTATTAATGAGGATGAATCAGCACATTTTGTATAACGGCGTCTTCTTCCTAAACCACATCTAGAGTTCTGATTTGACACAGACGTCTCCTGCATCTACCCAATTAAAACCCCTGGCTGTCAGAGGAAGACTGGAGCCTGCTCCTACTATATGTCTGATGGCCTTGGGTTTCCTGTTTGCGTACTGAGCATGCTCAGAGGGCTCTGCCGGGAAGAGAGGAGAGCCCAGGCCTAGCTGTGTGCACTGAGCCCAGCTGATCCCCTTCTCCATGTGGCTGCTCCCTGAAATCAGACACCGCCGGGCCACACATCACACAGCTACAACCCCCTCCTTTCCCCTCTCTTTAGTCTACCCCCTTCCGCTCCACAGGCCGAGCTGAATGCTCTGCTCAGGGATCCAATGGCCACACCCACACACCCAGTTACAGGCCTCTAGAGCTAACTCATGCTACACACTAACAGTAGGCCACAGAGATGGTTCAGATATCCATCACTCACGCAAGCCTCCCATTCGCATCACAGAGATTGTCACACAGATAATATTATCCATTGACTCCACTTAGGAGCAGGGTTTTAGACTAACTTTTTCAGTTGATGGCACCAGCACGATTTGGTCGCACCAATTATTTGACGCTGCGCAGCAATAATAACCTGACCTGTGTCCCATAATGTATGTGCTAACTGTAAGTCGCTCTGGATAAGAGCGTCTGCTAAATGACTAAAATGTAAATGTAAAAATAATGCACCTGCATTCCATACAGAACCAGGCTAATAATGACTAGCCATCTTTTAAATTAGCATGCCCGGGCCAGTGCCAACGGAAAGCTACTGGCCTGAATAAAAATAATACTGGCCCGGGAAAGCGGATGATGTGCGCAACATTTAAATGTTATCTTTAATTTGCAGAATGAGCAAGTAGCCTATACCCTATAATGACCTACCCTCCATACACAAATCATTACATTTTAATTAACTAATTTATAAATAAAACCTTTGCGCAATGTCAAAAATGTGATGTTCTAAATCCACAACAATGCTTAAACCACATCAGGAGACCACTTTTGAGGTCTGGGAACAATCATTACAAGAAATTGGAGGGTGTCGTTGCCCTTTAGACTCAATTGCTCGCCTAGCAAGAGACTGTTGTGTTTGGCTAGCTGTGTTTTTGTTCTGTACAATGTACTGTGTAGGCTACATGTGATGGCAGAGTTTGCAAAACAAATGCCCCGCTATTGATTCAAATCATCATGATATCATTCTGCCAGGTAGGCCTACTTTGCAGGCAACATTTAATTGGGAAGGTTTTTTGAGAAAGCCTTTAGAAATGTTCTTTCAAACAGCGCATGATGACTGAATTGCATATTGCAAAGATTCAACCTAGATTTCGGACAAAACTTTTTGAATACCTGGTTTGCATACCCATTGTTGCATACCCATTGTTGTTTGAATAAATCTCGATAATAATACATTTTTAAAAAGCTAATTGTGAAGCAAAAACTAACATGACCAGCTAAAAACATTCACTGGCACCCTAAAAATGGTGTCGCACTGCCAAGTCAAAGGGTCGCAAATACAAGTGCTTTGGTCGCAGTTTTAAGGCCTGCTTAGGAATTACTTTCAGTGCTTGACTTGGGCAGGAGCTTACCGGAACTGAGTACCGGCACCTCAAATGTTCTACTGTTTGAGTTCCTACACCTCTTATAGAATATTAGCTCAAAAGTATTGTGGGGTTCCTGCACCTAAATATAAAACAGTACCTAAAATGAGTACCGGTACCTATTTCAGTCAAAGTCAGGCACTGGTTACTTTATAGAGATGGGTCAGACGGTCATATGTCACGTCTCACTCCCTGCCTGGATGCATCAACATGTTTTGTCATACATTTTAAAAAGAGCAACTTTTTGACACCTAAACATGCAGGTACCGCCTGCCTGTTTAAACAGAGTATAACAGGTTTGCCACATAATCTAATAACAGTGTTATGCCTTGAGCCCAGCCACCCTTGTGACACGTGGGCGCCTCATGCCCTGTGTAAATCTAATTAAACATGGTCTAACCCAAACAAAGCACCAACATGCAATTATCCAGCGCAGCCCTACAACCCACCCTCAGTCACAGAGAACAGACAGGTCTCTATCTATCACTCACTCAACCCAATGTTATGTACACATACATCCTATGTACTATCTATATAATGAATGCATTTCTCTCTTTTATTCTTAGGTTCCTTTAATCCAAATATTTCAACAACACTATATAATTTACATGTCACCAAAATATAACTTTTAATTAGCAATGGAAAATAGCCATACTATGTTTTGATGCTTTGAATCCATTTCCCAGATGCACCACAGACAGATTTTGGATTAAAGTGGAGTACTTACATATAGCGGAGCTTGCTGTGGATTTAGTTTCATGACACTGGACACTGTGGAGAGAGGAGAGAGAGAGCATCACTGTTAATAAATGTAGTAGTAAACCCAGAAGCAGAGGTCAGCATGAGGTAAGCAGCCATTATATAGCCTCACACTACCACTTCTCTGTATCAGTCCACATAACAGGCCAACAGCCTGAGTCAGACCACGGATAGTGGTTTGGGCTGCAGCAGCACCAGGCTTGGGATCAGACGAGGCATTTAACAGACAAAATCAGGCCTAATAACCATAATTAAGAGCACATTACAGTAACTTAGCTGTCTGGGCCTATAATGGCCACCCTGTTTCTCCTTTTTCCATTTTCTATAAACTAAGGCATCTAACTGGTGGGTCCATATGATTTCAATCACTTTCTGACTGCACCCCTTTTGATTCAAACGAAACCTTCCATACATGTTTGACCATGGTAGAAGTGGTCAGAAAGTTACTTTTTGAACCTAACTGCCAAAACATTCAGGAGATTGAGGTGCTCAAAGTTAGGCCATGTTGCATACCCCACCCTATCATGTCTTTATCACTGAAAAAGATAAACGGTTGAGTTTGATATGATTTTGATAGCTTACAAACAGGGTTGTCACCCTATTTCATGATTTATTGAAAAAATAAGCGTTTTAATTAAACTTGTCATTTTTTTAGCTTTAATGTAAATTATCTAAAAATGAGTAAACATTTTCATATACAGTATGCTGCAGCTTAGACCCTATTTTACATAATCTGAGGTGTTTGTGTTGTGCCTTCCATCGGTTGAGACAGAGCATACTCTTGAATACAAGGTAGGTGTCATGTATTGGCTGATAAATGTACTTAAATGTGAATAAACTTTAAACTTTCAAATGGTACCACAAAGATGGTTGATTTAAGTGGGAATATCCATTGTTCTAAATTAAACCGTCGCTCCTCCATAGGAACCCTTTTGAAATCATAGAAATATAGATAATAGAATAGACATTCCCATTCAAGTTGGCATTCGACGGTGGGTGGACCAGCAGCCAATCTTTCTGGTAGTAATTGGAAGTAAAAGGTTCAATTCAATTTATATTTCAATGATGTACCAACAAAATTGCAGTGGTCTGAAAGGATAGGTCCATTCTAAGATTGACATTTCTAAGATTGAAATTACACCCACCTTGTATTCAAGAGTATGCTGTGTCTCAACCGATGACGGGCACAACACAAACACCTCAGACGATGTAAAATGGATGTCTTATGGTGGGGTGGGGTATGAAAAATGGGTCAACTTTGAGGCCCTCTATCTCCTGAATGTTTTGGCATTCAGGTCCAAAAAGTCCCTTCCTGACCACTTCTACCACGGGCAAACGTATGAAAGGTTTCCTTCAAATCAAAAGGGGTGCAGTCAGAAAGTAAATGAAATCATATGGAACAACTCTGCTTTCTTTGTGTGTAGAACACTGCAGACAGAGAGAGAGACCATTCCTGAGGTTTGGGCATTTGTTGTTGATGATTAAGGTCTAAATAGTTTTGTATTTTCTGTGCTGTTTTAATTGCCAAACACTACGCCACGCCCACGGACGTTAGTTTCATCTCCGCAACGAGTTTGGATATGACTACCTGCCCGACCCTTCACCGAATGTGAACACGTTCTGGGCAATCTGATTTGACCAGAATACGATGGGTTGAGCCAGAGACAGAACACACATGGGTAAAGCGGTGGTTTGAAAATGTGTCATTGGTTTTGATACTCTCATAGGTTAGAGATGATCCAATCAATTATTTAGCTTTTTTTTTTTTTTTTTTACTGAAATATCACATTTACATAAGTATTCAGACCCTTTACTCAGTACTTTGTTGAAGCACATTTGGCAGCGATTACAGCATCGAGTCTTCTTGGGTATGACGCTACAAGCTTGGCACACCTGTATTTGGGGAGTTTCTCCCATTCTTCTCTGCAGATCCTCTCAAGCTCTGTCAGGTTGGATGGGGAGCGTTGCTGCACAGCTATTATCAGGTCTCTCCAGAGATGTTCAATCGGGTTCAAGTCTGGGCTCTGGCTGGGCCACTCATGGACATTCAGAGACTTGTCCCGAAGCAACTCCTGCGTTGTCTTGGCTGTGTGCTTAGGGTCGTTGTCCTGTTGGAAGGTGAACCTTCGCCCCAGTCTGAGGTCCTGAGTGCTCTGGAGCAGGTTTTCATCAAGGATCTCTCTGTACTTTGCTCCGTTCATCTTTCCCTCGATCCAGACTAGTCTCCCAGTCCATGCCGCTGAAAAACATCCCCACAGAATGATGCTGCCACCACCATGCTTCACCTTAGGGATGGTGCCATGTTTCCTCCAGATGTGACGCTTGGCATTCAGGCCAAAGAGTTCAATCTTGGTTTCATCAGACCAGAGAATCTTGTTTCTCATGGTCTGAGAGTCTTTAGGTGCCTTTTGGCAAACTCCAAGTGGGCTGTCATGTGCCTTTTACTGAGGAGTGGCTTTCGTCTGCACACTCTACCATTAAGGCCTGATTGGTGGAGTGCTGCAGAGATGGTTGTCCTTCTGGAAGGTTCTCCCATCTCCACAGAGGAACTCTAGAGCTCTGTCAGAGTGACCATCGGATTCTTGGTCACCTCCCTTCCCCCCCTATTGCTCAGTTTGGGCTCGCGGCCAGCTGTGTTCTTAGGGACCTTCAATGATGCAGACATTTTTTAGTACCCTTCCCCAGATCTGTACCTCGACACAATCCTGTCTCGGAGCTCTACGGACAATTTCTTCAACCTCATGGCTTGGTTTTTGCTCTGACATGCACTGTCAAATTGTGGGACCTTATATAGACAGGTGTGTGCCTTTCCAAATCATGTCCAATCAATTAAATTTACCACAGGTGGACTCCAATCAAGTTGTAGAAACATCTCAAGGATGATCAATGGAAACAGGATGCACCTGAGCTCAATTTTGAGTCTCATAGCAAAGGGTATGAATACTTATGTAAATAGGTTATTTCTGTTTTGTATTTTTAATAAATTGTGGCACCGTCATAGGATGCCACCTTTCCAACAAGTCAGTTCGTCGATTTTCTGTCCTGCTAGAGCTGCCCCGGTCAACTGTTAGTGCTGTTATTGTGAAGTGGAAACGTCTAGGAGCAACAACGGCTCAGCCACGAAGTGGTAGGACACACAAGCTCACAGAACGGGACCGCCGAGTGCTGAAGCGCGTAAAAATCGTCTGTCCTCAGTTGCAACACTCACTACCGAGTTCCAAACTGCCCCTGGAAGCAACGTCAGCACAAGAACTGTTCGTCTGGAGCTTCATGAAATGGGTTTCCATGGCCAAGCAGCCTAAAACAAGCCTAAGATGACCATGTGCAATGCCAAGTGTCGGCTGGAATGGTGTAAAGCTCACCGTCATTGGACTCTGGAGAAGTGGAAACGCGTTCTCTGGAGTAATTAATCGCGCTTCACCATCTGGCAGTCTGACGGACGAATCTGGGTTTGACGGATGTCAGAAGAACGCTACCTGCCCGAATGCATTGCGCCAACTGTCAAGTTTGGAGGAAAAATAATGGTCTGGGGCTGTTTTTCATGGTTCGGTCTAGACCCCTTGGTTCCAGTGAAGGGAAATCTTAACGCTACAGCATACAATGGCATTCTAGACGATTTTGTGCTTCCAACTTTGTGGCAACAGTTTGGAGAAGGCCCTTTGCTGTTTCAGCCTCTGTGCACAAAAATGAGCTTCATACAGAAACGATTTGTCGAGATCAGTGTGGAAGAACTTGACTGGCCAGCACAGAGCCCTGACCTCAACCCCATCGAGCACCTTTGGGATGAATTGGAACACCGACTGCGAGCCAGGCCTAATCGCCCAACATCAGTGCCCGACCTCACTAATACTCTTGTGGCTGAATGGAAGCAAGTCCCCGCAGCAATGTTCCAACATTTAGTGGAAAGCCTTCTCAGAAGAGTGGAGCCTGTCATAGCAATAAAGCTCAACGAGCAGGTGTCCACATACTTTTGGTGATGTAGTGAATGAAGCGAACGACAGAGCAGCAGAAGAATTTAGTGTGAGTCGTCAGGCTACTGTTTTCATGGACTGGAGGTTTAAAAACTGTCTGTGAAGATGTGGTGGAACTTGACTCCCTTGAGCAGCCGATTCCTTTGCATACATTTCTTGTAATCTCTACAGTCACATCCAGAATTATTGGCAACCTTGATAAAGAGGAGCAAGAAGACTGTATAAAATAAATAATAAAAATACTGATCTATACTGTATGCTACAAAAATGGGAACAAAAATGAGAATATGATTTTATACTAATACAATTGCTCAAATAAAGTATTTGTAATAATTGATATATTAAGTATTAATTTATATTATTAATATATAATCAAATATATAGCACACATCCACAAAGAAATTAAAACCTGTGGCTTGAATGGAGGAGGGCAGTCCATAAGCGCAGACAAAGGGTATCAAGGATCTGGAAAGATTCTGTATGGAGAAATGATCAATGGTCCCTCCCAACGTGTTCTCCAATCTCATAGAACATTTTATTAAAAGTCTCAGTGACGTTATCCTCGCAAGGTGAGGTACTGAAAGGTATAGAAAACAGGGGTGCCAATAATTCGGACCCCTATCTTTTAGAAAAATATATTACCTGTTAAATCAAACATCTTTATCTGAGCAATTGTATTAGTATAAAATAATCTACTTTTTCCAATCATATAATATTGCTCAGTATTTGTATTATTTATTTTATAGTCTTTTTTGCTCATCTTTATCATTGGTGCCAATCATTTTGGGTCTGACTGAAGTATTGAATGAAAACAAAATCATGTAATGTCCTGATTCAAAGTCAGCTGGTCTGTGTGATGTGGCTCTGTTCAAAGCAGCAACAGGAAGTGTCTCCATTGAGATGTGAACAGAGAGGCCTAACAGTCCTGGCTGGCACGAGCCCTGCCATTCATCCCAAACATGTCACTTTGCATTACAAGTAGAGTCCCATAGATATGAACAGGAAGACAGGCAGAGCAACTGTGCAGGGCCACTGAACACAACAGACAATGTTGCACTGCAGTGAGTAATGGCATCTTTTAAAGAGAGAGTCACATTAGATGTTCAACTGCAATACTTACTTCCTCTTTAACTTTATTTCCTCATGTACTGTGAACTCACTTTGAACTTGCACCAGTTATTATATTATCTTTGATCAATGCATAAAACCACACAAACATGCTTGAGGCTGCCTGCTTTTGTGCACAGAGTGACTGTAACACAGACACACACCTCAACTCAGGTTTATATTTTGAGAAAACAGAGCAGGTCTGAGACGGTGTCCTATTTTTTTTATTGTCACATACACCAGATAGGTGCAGTGAAATGTGTTTTACAGTCTCAGCCACAGTAGTATGGTGCCCCTGGAGCAAATTAGGGTTAAGTGCCTTGCTCAAAGGCACATCGACTGATTTTTCACCTTGTCGGCTCGGGTATTCAAACCAGCGACCTTTCATTTACTGGCCCTGTCGCCCTTGACATGCTGTGGAATCTCACAGTGAGCTGCCGAGCATGATATCCACCTGTAACAGGGCGTTGGGCTCTAACCAGCTCTACCCGGGCATTAAAACATCTCGGCACCACACACTAGGCCTTACTCAGAGCAGAACAACACTGAACTAGTCACAACTAGCCTCTTTATTGTATCATTGGGGAAAATGTCCGCCCTTGTCAATCCATTACAGCGTCCATTTTATCTGTGAAGCAACCGTTCAATGGGAGCTGAGAGCTGAGTAAATGGAAAACCCGTCCTACTTATTGTTATCTTGTCCACCTTCTGTCTACTTAAGATGATAATCCACCCCCACTATTGTTTAGCAATCAGCCTCAAGTCACATTCTGCAGGGGGGAGTTTAAAGTAGCAATCTGATTATTAAGTCTCAAATCACACGGTGTACCCATGCCCACCAACAAAATGAAAAACGGATTTAAACAGACTTTAAACTGAATTGCAGTCTTGTAGGTGCCAGTCGGTCACATAGAGGGGCTCGCTAATCCTGCATTGTGAAGTCAAACTTCCAGTTATAATTCCCTTTAACACCACCAGCACAACTACACAGACCATAACTCTTCCCAACCCCCACTCTATAAGCCACTTCTGCAGCTCAAGCCTCAGCCCCACTCTACCCCTGCTCTCGTCAAAGCCCACGTTCCAGTCCTAGCTTAACCCCAACCACCCTGAGTCCCAGGCTCTGCCTTAGCCCCAGTTCCAGTTCCAGCCCCAGCCTCAAGCACAGCTCTAGCCCCAGCCCCCTAGTCCCAGCTCTAGGACACAACTCCGTCCCCAGCCTCAGCCCCAGGCCAACCCTCGGCCCCAGACAGGAACCAGACAGCCTGGCCTGCCTCTGCTGCTGCTGGCCTCACTCACTAAGCAGGTACTGGTTTAACATGTAACTCGGTCCAAATACATCATCAGCTTCTCCACCTACTGAGCAGTGAAGTGATCACCACCAGCAAGGAACATCTCAATCTCTGCCAGCAGCCAGGACTAGGCAGGGACAGAGGGAGGAAAGAAGAGTGCTGAACAGTCTGCTGCTGAACATGGCTACAGAGGGGAGATTGAGAATGACGAAGGAAAAGAAACCGCAAAAAGAGACAAAAGTGGCTCCCTAAGGAAGAAAAACCCTCTAGGAGGGCCAGGAGAGCGACTGTAGCGGCGGACTGCAGAATCAGCAGAACGATTGCGGTTTTACACACCATATCAATTTTTCCACACCATATTTGTGTGCCTTGGCTAACTCTCTGGCAGCGCTGAAACTCGACCTGTACATTTGGTCTGCTCCAAAAAAAATAAAATAATGCCCACTATTCTAATTGGGGAGAGGACAGGACAGAACAGAGAGTGGGGGTCCAAATAGGGGGTATGGACAACGGGAAGCTCAGAGTCAGCTCAGCATCATGAATAAGAGGAGTGAGGGGGCATCCATCATGGGGCAGGTCATGCTCTCTATTCCTGGGTCAGTTTCTAGTTATTTCCTAAGTAAATGGGCTACTGTTGGAGACACACAGACAGGATAGAGGGATAATCAACTGCCTCTAATTATACCCACTGATCTCACCCTGACGCTCTAAGCCCTCACAGTCCAGTCCTGCAGACAGAAAGACAGCCAGACAGAGGGACGGACACACACAGCCCTACATACCGACTGACTGACTCCCACAAAGAGCTTGAACTCTGACCTATAAAGCATCTGGACATCCCCTGGCTGTCAAAAAGCTGTGAGGAAAGGAGATGCTAGCCAAGCTTGTCTTTCAGAATTTCACACCCTACACGCTTAGAAAAATTGATTCCAAAAGGGGTCTTCGGCTGTCCCCATAAGAGAACCCTTTTTGGTTCCAGGTAGAATTATTTTTGATTTCAGGTAGAACCCTTTTAGGTTCCATGAAGAACCCTATGTGAAAAAGGTTCTTCATGTAACGCAAAAGGGTTCTACATGGAACCAAAAGGATTATATCTGGAACCAAAAAGGGTTTTTCAAAGGGTTCTCCTATGAGGACAGCCGAAGAACCATTTTAGGTTCTAGATAGCACCTTTTTTTCAAAGAGTGTACCATGCAGAATCTTTTTGTTCAAAAATCCTGAAGTTAAAACTACGCCAAAATAACACATACAGAATAGCTAGAACAAGAGTGAGATTATAGAGTACAATAGCAACATGATTTCCACTGTATCGTGAAACACTGTAACATGTTTCACAATAGTCGTATGTCCCCTGATTAATCCTTAAAAACATGCCAGGGTACCTGTGGTGCATGACGGAACACTGCCTGGGTATTATTCTATATATCTAGAAAAATATCCATTATTAACCTACAACATCCTCTGATCTTCAAAGGGAGAGAGAGGAGAGGGCCTGGCTGGGCTGCAGTTTTTGCGCAATAGACCACAGAACACAGAAGCCTTTAGCCCAAGCAAACCAGTACTGTTTTCAATCAAAATGGCTGCTACAGTTATGCAAGCAATGCTTTTGTCAACACAACAATTACGCTTGTACTTTTGGTTTTGCGGTCTCTCATCCCAAAAATTAGCGACAGCATGAAAAAAGGACCAGTGACTCGTTCTGCACTCGAAAACATTTTAGTAAAAGGCTAGAAAGTGCTTATTGGTGATAATGACGAAATGGAGCGTGCAGTCTGACAAAACACGACACAACTAACATATTAACTCTGTGTTATCCTTGGGTTGTGTACATCCTTGGGTTGTTGTCTCAGTCTGTGTGGATGAGAGGTGTGTGGAGTTGATTTGCTATGCAACCACAGCCTCAGTGGCCTCATAAGAGCTTTAGTTTTATGGACTGTGGTGGTGATGGTGGTGAACTGGGTGGGTAATCAGCAAACAGAGGACACATACCTCAGTGTGGTAGAAAGAATAGCTGGTCCGCAACAAGAACAAGGTCAGTGAGTTTAACTTGATTTAGCTATCTGTAGAAACACAGACCAGCAACACGGATAGTTAGGGCAGGTTGCAAAGTCTGTCAGGTTAGAGACCTAGAAGTAGTGTTCCACTAAACAAAAATGGATAACTATGGTCAATCCCAGAACGTGTGGAGAACTGTGAGAACAGAGGCAGACACCCGTTTGTTTAGTCTAAGTAAATTCATCAAAACTACCTCGGCTCTCTGGTCTCTGTTAGGGGGGAATTAACCGCACTTAAACTGTCTCCTCTTAATAAAATCAAAAAGTACAACAGTTCTGGCGCACAACTAACATACTGCAAATCAAAGGCGAGGGAGGACCCCAGTAGTCTAGAGAGAAGAGACAGCATTAATGTACTGTAGTTCAAGCCTAGGTAAGCCAATTCCCTGTTGCACTACACAATTACCAGCGATTTATATTATTGTGTGGATGTGGATGATGCTGAGACAAAACCATGAATGACATGAAGCCTGAAATAGGATAAGGTGATTATGGATTATCTGGCTAACGCTAGCCCATTCATTACATTACATTTGATTAGCTTTAACCCTCCGTCATCTGCACAATAAGTAATTATATGAAAAGCATGGCAGCTATGAGGTATCATGGTATCAGAGCATGGCTGGAGCCCTGGCGGAGACTCTCATGCTGTTATATGTGCATGCCTCCGTCATGGTGGAGGAATGCGTGAACAATCTGAGCTACAGGGGCTGATGTTCATTCACAAGGGCCTGCAGAAATAGTTTGGATGTCAATGTCCCCTTCCTGGTGGTTTTGGACTGTGTGTGTGTGTGTGTGTGTGTGTGTGTGTGTGTGTGTGTGTGTGTGTGTGTGTGTGTGTGTGTGTGTGTGTGTGTGTGTGTGTGTGTGTGTGTGTGTGTGTGTGTGTGTGGCTACAGAGCTGATAACAGTGCATGGAGGGCTGGTGCGTGTACACAAACACCCATACAGATACACACACACCCTTGTGACATCAACAGGATGTAGCATGTGGGACAGTCTCTAAGGGACTTCCCCCTGGAACATGAGAAAGCCTTTGTACTGTGGGCCAGTCAGTCCCTCTGAGAGGTCAGGGGTCATGTGCAGCTCAGATCATCCCCTGAAGGCAGATAGATAGCAGCATTACACAACTGGTTACGTAGCTTATACCAATATGCAGGAAAACAGGCTACATGGCAAAGGTTATGGGCTATTTGTATTTTTCTTAATCAAAGCCTGGATGTCTCTCTATGAACAAGCAGTCATGTGGTAGGAACAAACCATTATGTTACGTAATGGTTACATTAAGGAACCATTCACTAGGGAAATACCAGCTTCATTTAACACCTTCAAAGCTCTCCAGCTTATCTACTCTACCATGACAGGTTTCCAATTTTGGCAAATAATGTTTCATGCATTCAATACCTTTTTTATCTATCACACTTGTTTACCATAGACTGCGGGATTCGCAGTCTACTTAACGCTATACTAGTGTCTGTCTGTCACTCAAAGAGCTATTCAAGCAGCTAACAATGTAAACTTTCATGTTCGGAAAGTAGACACCCTAGCCTTACCTGATACCATTGGCACCACTGTGACCCAGGTAATAGCAAGGTACTCTTTCTAACACACACACACCAAATAACAGACAGACATACAATGTATTCTACAGTGGCACTTGTGATTTTCTCTTAACAGCTGATCAGAGAGTTTTGAGAGTTGATACACAAGTTTGATATCGTTACGAAGCTTAAAATCTTATATTTTCTACAGTATACAGAGCTTCAATGTATTTTGTGGTCCTGATAATGATTGAAAGTTACATATGTTTTACACATTTGTAATAAACCAGCTATTCTCATGTTCATTCACCAGTGATCTGCTAATTGCAAAGTAAAATGCTTTTAGGCCTACCTTCACTTGTAAATGAATTGAATTTTTTTTGGTGCATCTATCCATTTTGTCAGGTTATTGTTTATGCTAACTACCCACTGGGCACAGACGTAATTTCAACCTCAAGTTTTGATTTACATTTGGTTGAGATGTCAGCTAACGTGAATTCAACGTGAAATCAACAAAACATTTCATAATGTCATTGGATTTAGGTTAAAAGTTGGGTGAAAAAAAATGAAATTCCCTTACATTGATTACTTTTTGCAAATCCAATCAGTTTTCCACGTTGATTCAACGTCATTAGATAGATTTATGTTGTTGAAATGACGTGGAAACAACGTTGATGCAACCCGTTTTTGGCCAGTGAGTAGCTAGTAGGGCTGTTCCCGCCTAAAAAAACAACATTAAAATTATAGACTGATCATGTCTTTGTCAGTGGGCAAACGTACAAAATCAGCAGGGGATCAAATACTTTTTTCCCTCACTGTAAATATAAACAGGACCAGCACCCAAAATGAGTACCGGAACCTATTTCAGTTTAAGTCACGGGGGGCCAGTATGAAAATGTATGCACTCACTAACTGTAAGTCGCTCTGGATAAGAGCGTCTGCTAAATGACTAAAATGTAAAAAAATATGTAAGTCAAGAACTGATAAGAAGCCTATTTTATGACGTTTCTATTGGATCAGAGCATTACATTTTTCCCTTTCACGCTGAGTGGTTATCGAAAGCGAGAGAGCTGGAAAGATTTTTCAAATGCATTGAGGAACTATTGTCATTCTAAATGGATGTAAAAACAGACTTCATTTGCTTGCTATTTGAGGTGAAGAAAACATTACTTTGAGAAGCTCCACAGATCATTAGTGGTGGTGTGTTAAGCCAATCAGAAATACTATCAGATCCCCAAATGGGCACATTTATATGCCTACATTTGCGCGCAGGCCAGGTAGTCTATAAGCCTACTTCTATGCGTGTGTGTCCTTACTCAACATTGACAGCAGCACTCCAAACAAAAGACAATGACTAAATTGACAGAACTCGTAAATTGAATTAAATAAACCAAAACTTGTTTCTCACCAGTGTAGCATTGGTTGTGCACTCGACAATGAGAACAGGAAGACTGGAATAATAATAATGAATGCATTAAAAGAAATGACCACAACCAAAGTAACAAACATTGTAGATTAGAAATTATAGGAATTTACGCTAAATGTACTACTGATGATATATGTAATGGGGCATTGATATACATTAACAATCAAACGCAAACAACTCACACAAACAATTAAGTTATGAAACAATGAATGTCCACAAATTGGTGGGAGAGAGCACATTCTGGAGAGAAAAGTGCATTGTGCATCTGGGCGCATGGTTAATCCGACATCTGCATTGGCCATGCTGTGATATGGCCTCAGCAGAAGTCAGGGCATTTATACTTCTTGCGCTTCGCGGAGCAGTACAGAACTGTTGTCAAGGAAGTGAGTTTGTGTTTATACAGGATGTACCGCCCTCACCTACCGTCAACCAATCATGTCAATGCGGAGCTATACAGAGCCCTCCGCATTGTTAAAACATTTGGGAGGCGCGTGGTGATGCGGTACAGAGCTCGATTTGGCCTCTGCATGGCTCTGGGGTTCCACAATTGCGTCACACCCTCCATATGGAGCTTCCGACCACATTTTCGAATCAAGCCTAAATTGGCTTTTAGTCTAGGCCTCCGCAATGGATTAGTTCACTGAGATGGGGGCAAATATATTTATACAGTACCAGTCAAAAGTTTGGACACACCTACTCAACAAATGATAGTCCCACTAAGCGCAAACCAGATGGGATGGCGTATCGCTGCAGAATGCTGTGTGCCTTGAATTCTAAATAAATCACAGACAGTGTCACCAGCAAAGCACCCCCACACCATCACACCTCCTCCTCCATGCTTCACGGTGGGAACCAAAAGACAGATTTCCACCATTCTAATGTCCATTGCTCGTGTTTCATGGCCCAAGCAAGTCTCTTCTTCTTATTGGTGTCCATTAGTAGTGGTTTCTTTGCAGAAAATCGACCATGAAGGCCTGATTCACACAGTCTCATCTGAACAGTTGATGTTGAGATGTATCTGTTACTTGAACTCAGTGAAGCATTTATTTGGGCTGCAATCTGAGGTGCAGTTAACTCTAATGAACTTATCCTCTGCAGCAGAGGTAACTCTGGGTCTTCCTTTCCTGTGGCGGTCTTCACGAGAACCAGTTTTATCATAGTGCTTGATGGTTTTTGCGATTGCACTTGAAGAAACGTTCAAAGTTCTTGACATTTTCCAGATTGACTGACCTTCATGTCTTAAAGTAATGATGGACTGTCATTTCTCTTTGCTTATTTGAGCTGTTCTTGCCATAATATGGACTTGGTCTTTTACCAAATAGGGCTATCTTTTGTATACCCCCCTACCTTGTCACAACAACTGACTGGCTCAAACGCATTAAGAAGGAAAGGAATTCCACAAAGGCACACCTGTTAATTGAAATGCATTCCAGGTGACTACCTCATGAAGCTGGTTGAGAGAATGCCAAGAGTGTGCAAAGCTGTCATCAAGGCAAAAGGGTGGCTTCTTTGAAGAATCTAAAATATATTTTGATTTGTTTAACACTTTTTTTCCATATGTGTTATTTCATAGTTTTGATGTCTTCACTATTATTCTACAATGTAGAAAATAGTAAAAATAAAGGAAAACCCTGGAATGATTAGGTGTGTCCAAACTTTTGACTGGTGCTGTATATATTTGTTACTGCTCGACTAAAACAATCTCGGTCGACCAACAGCCTAACGACCAAACGATCGACCAGTTGACTAATTGGGTTCAGCCCTAGTAGCTAGCGTCGTTAATGTTAGTTGACACTCAGGGCATGCCAGCGCCCAACTATGTACAGACGCCCATGAGCACTGCATATCCACAGAGAGGAAGAACTGAGTATCTCTGATATACAACAACATTCTTAAGGCAATACGCATGCGTAAACTATGAAATCCGTTGAATGAAATTAATGTAGGAGTCAGGAATGCGTGTGTGCACCAACGATTTTTATGCATTTCAATGAAGGGAAAGGTAGGCACTGCATACGGCAATCGGCGATGCAGTTTTAGCAAATATGGGGATTTTGAGCATACCAACCACCAGAATCATTGAGAAAAAAAACATTAGATAACAGAACATAATTTAACATTGATATATAATTTTATTTTTTATTTGGCTTTCATAACAGCTATTTTGATACAATTATGACAGGGTAGGGACTGCATGTCACTAATGTCCCCTAAAACAATTTTGGCACTGTGCGCATTTACTGTGAACACTGAGGCTGTTCCCGCTTTAAGTTACAGTTTTAACAGTGGCCAAGTAGGCTGCTGTGGCTATTTTATCATAATGTAGGCCTACCAGAGTGGCCTACCATCAAAAACAATTGAGAAAAATGCATCTCATAACATTTTAACATGGAAATAGCTGTTCTGTCAGTAGCAGCAAATGTGTGGTGTTCAATGTAGGACTACATTCCATGAGACTTTTGAAAAAAACATGCAAGGCTTGACATTAACCTGTTTATCCACTTGTCCTTCAGACAAGGAGGTGACTGAAAATGTTGTATTGTTTGATGCAAGAAACCAATTTACAAAATTAAATGCATTATTAGAGAGAAACAGACAAATTATGCTACCCTCTGCCTATTGGCTACTTAGCTTTTTCAAGACTGTCTCAAAATGACAACACTGCCCCTTTAAGACATAAAAAAAGCTCTTTACCTGACTCGCTTTTCAAAGATGACTAGAAATGAACACATTTTGTGCTCTTGTAGGAAGCAACCACTCCCCCATTGTTGACTAGAAATGCTATAACTGGGCTAATAACTCACTAACTTCCAAAGAATATGAACAAATGTGCCCGGGTGGATACATGCAGCTCTGGATTTGATATCAAAACAAGAGCATCTACTTGCGACCGCTAATGCTATAAATCAGAGTATGTGAGCGGATCGGAGCTGGAGCGGAGCGAGGAGCAGAGTGTGCCCAATTTGACTGGAGCGTGGAGCGAGATTCCCAAAGGCTGGAGTGTCGGCCTTCTCGCCCGCTCCAATTTCCCTCCAATAGTGCTCCAGTAGCGCTCACTTCACGAGCTCAGGGCATGCCCGGCCCAGCATGCATTTGTAGACTATTTGTGTGCTGCTATAGCCCCTTGCTTTAGCTACTGTCATGGAGTTCACTAAATATTTTCATAAAGAAACTGATAAAGCACACAGGTGCAAAATCAAGGTGAGTTACAAAGATGAGGACCAAGAGCAAGATAGGGAGTGCGGTGATGTAGTGTCCATAACTAAAGAATCTGAAAATACACGTATCCCGAAAGCATGATGGTGTACTTACTACATGTACATGCTAAAGGAAAGGAACGAGGTGGGTAGCTAATTAAGTGTGTCATCGTTGCAAAGTATTTAATAATATAAAATAATATGCCATTTAGCAGACGCTTTTATCCAAAGCGACTTACAGTCATGCGTGCATACATTTTTGTGTATGGGTGGTCCCGGGGATCGAACCCACTACCTTGGCGTTACAAGCGCTAAAACTCAGATCTCTTAAAAGTTTCCTTCATTTTTGTTATATTATCTATACAATAGGCCATAATTGATTTTGGCCCAATAGGCCTGGCATATTCCAACTTTCAAGGAGCTTTCCGTTTTGATTGGGTTAGTTTACCTAAAAACCTTTAGGTCTACCTATAGAAAAAAATAACTCTGCATCCCTGCCCAGCCTCGCAAGAATGGCCAAAAGAGTGTTTAGCATCCCCAGTGGCTCTGCAAGCGCGGAGAGGATATTCTCCGCTGCTGGCCTGCTCTCCAGGCACCATCACATGAGCCTGAAGCCACAGTCTCTGGCCAAACTCGTGTTTCTAAAAATGAATACAAAGGGAGTGGGGACTCAGCCTAATAAGGCATTTTTAGTTTAATTTGTATTTAATTCTAAGTAAGTCACATCCTATATGCGCAATTTATAGCCTACAATGATTTAATACAACAAAATGTTGTTTAAATACTGAGCTCTTAATGTCCCTGACTCCCTACCAGCCTAGTGTGTCGCACTCGCAAATGTATTTCACAATGTATTTCTTTATAGGCTATAGCCTTGAAATAATTGAAATAATATAGCCTAGCTAATTTTTGTTCCTTCTTAGGCTCCCTGTCTGGCTCCTGACCTATTTAGATTGTTTATATGCTGTTTAATATGACCTGTAGCCTATTTGAAATGATCAGCGCTTCTTACATTCACCTTTTCATGTTTAATAAAATACTTTTCATTCAAATCATATGGTTTGGTTTCAGTTCTTCAAAACCAAATGGTAGGTCCATGTAGTCACAAAAATAGATGGGTGTTGGTTAAATTGTGAATTCAATTATTGGAGCGAATTTGGAGCAACAGTTTTTTTTCCTGTGACTGTGGAGCGTTTTTTAGTGGAGCGCTTAGTCTGAGCATTTGCCCAAGCACTGCTTGAGCGGGATTTCCAACCACTCAACTCTGCTCACATACTCCGCTATAAACACAGTCCAGTTCAAAGTGAATGGCACATATCCATATATGGCAATTGCTATTTGCATATAGGCCTACTGCAGCTCTGATTGGTTATGGTGCACCGGTCTGTGTAGAGTACGGGCCTGAGTCCTGCCTGTCAATGCAAAATAATCCTTCTCCAATGCACTGCCTACAAGAAAATCTCTCATACAGTTAGTTTTACATACTAAGCCTTGCATAGTTCATTTTGTTACGGTATGTTATATTGAAAGTGGCTAATATTGCGTTGATTCAAGCATAATTCCCACAGTAGAGCGAAACGTTGATAGTGTTAACTAAAGGGGAAACTCTAGACAGTTGAGTGAAATTCTCGTGCTTCTCTGCACGGTCTGATATTTATTATGTGTGGCAGTCCGCAGCTTAGAGGAAACATTGCACGTCACTAATCATGGAGCTCAACCAATCAGCTGTCTCACTGTTGAAGTCTCCATGCCGACAGACAAACAAAAACAGCTCGGACATTATAACTGACTGTTAGGAGATCCTTGCTGCAAGTCAATCTCCGGGATTTCTAATTGGAGCCTCAGCCATTCTGAGGGTTAGGGAACTGAACTGCTGGCAAATCAGAAGGGAATGTATTATGGCTACAGCTGGGACAGGATCATGATGTAGAAAGGCCAAGAGTGGTTTCAGATATATTAAATGTCTTCAAAATTACCCAACAACTGGTGATTCATCTCGCTGCGCTGTTAATGTGTTTTGTAAAACAATAGTGTCTAATCAGTCCTCACATCAATAGCCCCATAAAACACTAAACAGCCAGTTACCATGGAGATAAGAGTCGAGCAGAAATAGCCCTACGCTAGCTGTGTCTAAATCTGTCTAAATCTGTCTAAACAAGCCTTCTCAGTTTGGGGTGAGGGACTGTGTGTGACTGTGTGTGTTCTGAGGGGGTGGGGTACAGGCATGTGTTCAGGTCAGGAGGGTGGAGGATGGTGGAGGATGGGGGTTTGATTGAGTTGAAGTTTAACCAGAGGCCTGGTTAATGCTCCCCCTCAATGGGTCACTTAATCTCTAAAGATCAGCGTTTATATGGCAGGCATTCAGTGTAAAAAATAAAAAAAGATTTTAGTTTATAGCATGTGGTAAAAATAAACGGAGACATCTTTGAAGTAAACATGGGTCTTCTTAAAAAGGTTTGGCATTTGAGTGGCTGCTCTGAACCAGTGAAGGGTTCTGGTGGAATGCATACCAAGGATGGAGAACACTCAGAACAGACTGAGTATTTAAGGGGCCTGATAACAGCTTGACACTGAAGATGGCGGTGCCCAAATAGAGAGATTGCTAAGAGCCTGTTGAGAGGTTTTCATGCATGTGAGGAGCACTGGAGCACAGAAGAAAGCAAGGCTCTGGGGAAGCTAGAGGTGGTGGGGGTGGGGGAGCTTAGACAAGAATCAGCCCCTGATTTAAACTGCAGTTAAAACAATCCAAATGTAGCTCTCCTGCTGTAGCGCTCTTCCTCAAAGGCAGGATAGAGGAGAAATAGAGGTTCGCTATTGGATTAGAGGATCAGCCTGCATGGGCCCTGCTTTAATAGATATCAGGATATATACCACAAAATTGTACCTGGCCCACAGATACAGCTGTGACTGACGAGCAGAGTCAGAACAACTCACAGACCCAGAGGGGGGTCCAGGTTTCCACAACTTGTTTTAATGAGCAGTTATGTAAAGCTGGCACAGCCTTTCTCTGCAGTGTGCACAAAACAAACCACCATCAGGAGTCTCCCTCCGCAGCAGGAAATCAAACATTTGTGGATGAGAGAATTTTGGACACTGGGCGGTAGGGAGAGCCACATTTCCCCCTGAAACTATACTTCCAGGCTTTAACTGGAGCCTTGCTCCTAGCAACCATTCTGCTTCGATAAACACAGAGGAAAACCCTGTCCCAAGAGTGATATTTAGCCTAGCAGCAAGACTGGCCTATTGAGAAGAAGCAGTGAACTAAAGCAGAATATGTTGTTTGTGAAAAACAAAGGTCTGGACTACATATAGCCTAGGTGTCCATTTTCAAATACCTTGTTAAAAAGTACCTGTCCGGTCACAGTGCTGTAAACAACCTCATAACTTCATTATCACTTTCATCACAGGAATGACATTTTGCTACATAATTTCCCAAGAACAGCTGCTCTCTACCAGGATGTGTATAATCACTGTTTCTAACAGAAGAAAGGGGCCCTCTGCTCTATCCACCATAACTATGACAGTAACACCATCACACCACACTGCAGCACAACAACCAGATATTCAGGAACCAATTAAAAAGGACTAAATGTGCACAACAGGCCAACCCGGAGTGTGAGTGGTGAGGGTTTAGAGACAGGGCTTAGTGCACTATTGTCTGTAAACAAACCCAGTCTGATAACACAATGGCACTCCTCCCTGTCATTCCCAGGCAGCTCCATAGGCGACACTCTGGCAGAGACACAGAGAGCTGCAACACACAGGCAGGCAGGCAGGCAGGCAGGCAGGCAGGCAGGCAGGCAGGCAGGCAGGCAGGCAGGCAGGCAGGCAGGCAGGCAGGCAGGCAGGCAGGCAGGCAGGCAGGCAGGCAGGCAGGCAGGCAGGCAGGCAGGCAGGCAGGCAGGCAGGCAGGCAGGCAGGCAGGCAGGCAGGCAGGCAGGCAGGCAGGCAGGCAGGCAGGCAGGCAGGCAGGCAGGCAGGCAGGCAGGCAGGCAGGCAGGCAGACAGACAGACAGACAGACAGACAGACAGACAGACAGACAGGCAGACAGGCAGACAGGCAGACAGGCAGACAGGCAGACAGGCAGACAGGCAGACAGGCAGGCAGGCAGGCAGGCAGGCAGACAGACAGACATGGAGGCAGGGGGCAGGATTGACAATCCCAATCCCCATCCACCTCTCTACACTGACTGTCATCAGTCTGAGGTAAAAACAAAACATTGGTATCAGAATAAAAACCTTATAGTAACTGATACAGGTGTCAGCCAGACATAACATGGTGCCCAAACAGAGTCCTGTCTACCTGTCTGTCTGTCTGTCTCGGTCTGTCTGCTTTCTTAATGTGGCTTAATGAGATGTGGGAAAGAGGCTAAAGAAAGAGAGATGTACAAAACCTCACCCTATTCTTACGCAATGTTCTATTACAGGTCCTGACTGAGACCATAATACCTGTAGGCTGGGGTAGAGGGCAGTCTTACAGCTTTAAAGAGAGGAGAGGATGTTTTATCACCTGCTGCTGGTTCGTCTTATCACACCAGCCTATCAGGCCCTGAAAATACCTATTGTACAAACCTGCCACTGGATTTACACTGGATTTTCATTACTAGTTAACAAAGGCTTAATCATCTATTTATAATCCACATCAGTAGTTAACTCCAATGTTGTTCACAGGATGTACAAAGGTCATTTGGATGAATGATTTGACTTCCCAGAAGGACATCACTAAACACTCCAAACTCCTGATATGAGATTATGATGTACAGTGGACCATGAAATAGTGCTCATTAAACGTCATTATCAACACATAGCCACTTCCTGTGAGGAGAGTCATCTGAAATCTCTTACCAAGCCCATGCCCACGCCCAAATGCTAAATATGGCCTCTGTTCTAAGAGACACACCAAAAAGACACAGAAATAAATAAAATATTTATACAGATTAAGTAACAAAGTGGGTGTACTGAACTCATAAAAGACCAAATGAAAAAGACAACAGAAAACTGCTCTCACTGACCTAACCTTTAAGAAAAGTAGAAACATGAGTGTTGTTACTGATAACACAACATAAATGGTCATGCCTACGGCTACAAATGGGATGCTGTTAACTAATAGCAACAATCCATTTCGACATTACTTTATTTTCTCTCAAACATATCATGACCCATGATTGCTATGATTACATTAGGACTAATTAGTAGCATATTAGCTACAGAGATCTACCACAGTGCATGACACAGGCAGATAGAGGCTGAGCAGATGGAAGTGAAGGCTACAGCAGTGTAGTGGATCTGCATAGGCCAGACCCAGCTAGCACACTGCTGCTCTGCTCAGGAAGCTGTCTAGACGTAGGCACATCATCATTAAAAGTGCAGATGTGGGATCAACTCATACAAGGGATGACAAGTTGGAAAGGAGGATGAAGAGCCTTTCCTCTCGGGGGTTACTAAATGTCACCAAAGTTCATGGCAAGGTTCTGCTTTGACGGTATCTTTGCACTTTAAAACTCTGGCCACTGGCAGGTCTGAGCGAGTGATTTTCATGACTTGTTTTCCATCCATTTACACAGAACCTCAACGGAAATACTGTATTTGAAATACACATATCGAATGCAGACTTTACTTCCACATTCCCCATTAAACAAGCAAACAAAAAAAGGAAGCGAGGCAGTATTTGAAGCAGGCACTGACTCCAGAGGAGCCTGTGTGAGTGTTTGGCCTACCAGGCCAAACACTCTATTTACAGATGGGATAAATATGGCGATGGTGGTGAGTGGGAGATAAAAGCTGTGATGTCACAGGGGAGAGTGGGAGAGCAGGCCAGCCACAGGCAGGTGTGTCAACAGCACTGGATTGTTTGGGACATGTGCTGTTGGTTGCTGATGGTTGCCTTCTCTGGAGCAGACTTGGCTTGGCTTGATTAACACCTGCTCCCTTCTGAACAGTTGAGGGCACTTCTGTAAACCCAGCTGTAGTTAGAATGCTAGAAATGAAAGATTGATACGGCGGATCTGGACAGAGTTATTCATGTTTATTATGATGATACTGCAGTAATCGAGCAGATCCTGGAAGAGCACAGTTTAATTCAATGCAGTAAAATATCCGAGATAGGCCTAGAGCTTCAATCTGTTTGCAATCAATGTCCTCCACTAGAACACATTGTACAGTACAAGAGAGACAGTATGACTAAACAAAAAAAAAGACTAATTTGGTTAGCTAAATCCATACTTGACTCAGTGCTATGAATAGATCTGTTGCCATCATGTTTACAACATATTCTAACACAGCTTCTATCTGAAGTACTGTCCTTCTATTGTCCTGTCCTTTGATGGAGGAAATGAGCTCTGCAATTGAGGGTGCGACAACAGTTCTGTGTGCAACCTTTCATGAGGGGTAGTTAGCACTAAGACAGGCATGCTTCGTATCACACCGAGACAATTGGGCACTGAAAAACCACTTCTGAAGTCGGAGCAGCTTAAAACCGGAAAAGCAGGAATGATTGGAATTGTGACCATGCTTACAAATCTGCAAAACCACAGGTATATAAGGGGAGTGAAGAGAAAACAAATCACTGGGCAGGGAAGACAGCATAGCACACTGAGCTCTGCGCTCACACATTATTTCCCAGCGTCTGAAATAATTCACCCAGTCCATCTGTGAAACAGCCCAACAGCTACAGGAGCAGAGAACATTTTATAAAGATTGAAAAACTGAAATACAACTAACTATTCCCAGAGGTGTTGATGATTCAGAAGTGTGGTATGGTCTCGCTCTGTGTCACTGGTCCCCTCTCTACCAGGGTACCCAGCTGGTGTGTCATGGGTGTTTAGTCAGAAGGGCCTGTGGGGCCCACTATTATGTTCATAGACGGTCTTTAATGTTGCCATACCACATTGAAAAGGGAGGAAACTCAGGCAGTGAATGCATTCTCCAATCCTCCATTACATGCAAAGACCTCCCATGGATTTGAGTTGGAGGTCTAACCTCAATGTATATGTCCTCTAGACATCCTGAGGACCCCAGCCAGGCAGAGATGTTGGCTTGGCAGCATATCTACTATTCTACTGTGCAGAAAATTCTACTGTGCAGAATGTGGCTGACAAGATGCCAGTATGCCATTCCCTTTAACACCTCCATCCTTAAAGTCACACTTTAATGAGAAAAATGTCATATTTTGATCAGTGAGTGATGAAATAGGCGAGAAAACAGACATATTGCTCAAACTGAAACTCAGACAGGATAATTACCTATACCCCAATGTTACCACAATGAAATAACTTTCAGGTCAATCTGTGCAGGCCCTGTGGTATGTGAAGAACCACTCTCATAAGGAGATGAAACTCAAACCCAGGCAGTAAGTGGCAGATGGACCCACTTGAGTTTCATTAAACAGAGTATTCCACTGTAAGGAATGTTAGCCACCACTTTCTCCTGTTTGACAGTTCTATTTCCAGAGCTGCAAAACACATGTAGACCTTTCCTGCAGTCAAATGACTAGTGGCCTCATGGGTGGAATGTTATTAATATCTTGCATAATTTCATAATTAATTACATTATAATTTTTTAAACAGCCAAAAATCTGGTGTTTCTATGTCAAATGGTTTTGTTATATTTCAGTCTTCTGTGATGTATATATGTCACGGTTTCGGCCGAGGCTGCCTCTCTCCCTTGTTCGGGCAGGCTTCGGCGTTCGTCGTCTCCGGAATTCTAGCTGCCACCGCTAGATGTTTCATGTTCGTTTGCTTTTGTCTGTTTGTTTACACACCTGTTTCTGTTTTGACGTAATTAGTGTCCTATAAGTTTCTCGTTGTGTTTGTCTAGTGTTGTGTGTGATTGTTTCCGTCAGTGTTGTGTTTTGCTCGGTTGAGCGTATTGTCTCCACTGTGCTGGAGCTTATTTTTGCACTTGTGTGTGCACCGCTACATTTTGTCGCACCTGTTAGTGCGCATTTACCTTTCGCCTTCGTGCGGGTTTTGCTGTCGGGCTTAGTTGTCCTGTTGCCTGTGTTGGGCCAGTAATACAGCCTTTGGAACATTCAGTCTGCGTCCTGCGTTTGATTCCTACACTACACCTACAACACGCCCTGACAGAATCACACACCTACAACAATGGAATCAGCAGGAGCCGAAGCAGCCCAGACGAGACTGGAAGCCCAGGTTCGGGACCAGCAAGAGCAGCTCCTGTAGATGGGGACCGCCCTGCAGGAGGTGATTACCACACTCCGAGGCTGGGGTTCGCCTCCACCGCCGCCCGCCCTGCCAGCACCATCGGCCAGCCCGCCCATTCCAGCACCGGAACCTCGAGGAGTCCGACTATCTCTCCCGAGGGCCTACGACGGGACCGCGGCTGGGTGTCAGGGATTCCTGCTCCAGGTAGAGCTATACCTGGCCACAGTGCACCCGGCACCTTCAGGGCATGAGAGCGTGTCCGCCCTGATCTCCTGCCTGGCCGGAAAAGCGTTGGAGTGGGCCAACGCGGAGTGGAGGAAGATCGACGCCACGACGATTACGTACACCGAGTTCTCCCGCCGCTTCAGGGCGGTGTTTGACCATCTCCCCGGAGGGGAAAGCGGCGGGGGGAGCGTCTGGTCTTCCTCCGGCAGGGGAGGAGAAGTGCCCAGGAATTCGCGCTGAATTCCGTGACTCTAGCGGCAGATGCAGGGTGGAATGAGCGGGCCCTCATCGATCTATACCGATGCAGCCTACGAGAGGACGTCCGTCGGGAGCTGGCTTGTAGGGACACCAGCCTCACTTTCGACCAGCTGGTTGATATGTCCATCAGGCTGGATACCTTGCTAGCTACCCGCGGACGTCCTGCGGAGGGTCCGTCCATTCCACCCTCCAGCGTCTCCGAGCCTTGTCCTATGGAGCTCGGGGGCGCTGGCGCTAGAGAGAGGAGGAGTCGGCAGGCTAGGGGGTCCATCCACTGCACCAACTGTGGTCGGGGAGGACACACCGCGGCTAGGTGCTGGGGATGGCCTCCTAGGGGAGATGACGACAGGTCCCGCACTGGGGATTCCCTCCAGGTGAGTAGGCGCCCCACTCACCCAGAGCTCACGGTTGCCCATTTTTGTATGCCTGTACGTTTTCCACAGGTAGCACCTCATTCCCAGCATAAGGCGCTGGTAGATTCAGGCGCAGCTGGGAATTTTATTGATAAAAAGTTTTGTTTAGCGTTAGGGATTCCCCTCATTCCTGTTGATGTTCCTTTTCCCGTTCACGCCCTAGATAGTCGTCCGTTGGGTACGGGCTTAATCAGGGAGGTCACGGCGCCACTTAGGATGTGTGCGCAGGGGGATCATCAGGAGATGATTCAGCTGTTCCTGATTGACTCTCCTGCGTATCCGGTGGTGCTGGGCATGCCCTGGTTGAGTACCCATAACCCAGCGATTTCGTGGCAGGAGAGGGCTCTGATGGAGTGGTCTGCTCAGTGTGTGGGTAGGTGTTTGGGCGTTTCCGTAGGGGCTACCTCGGTGGAGAGTCCAAACCAGGTGCCCGCATTGCACGTTCCACCTGAGTATGGGGATTTGGCTATTGCGTTTAGTAAGGCGAGGGCGACGCGGTTGCCACCCCATAGGCAGGGGGATTGTGCGATAAACCTCCAGGCAGGAGCTGCGCTCCCACGGAGCCATGTGTATCCTCTGTCTCAGGAGGAGAAGAAAGCTATGGAGATTTACATAGACGAATCGCTGAGACAAGGATACATACGGCCGTCCACTTCCCCGCGTCATCGAAGTTTCTTTTTCGTGAAGAAAAAGGATGGTGGTTTGCGTCCGTGCATCGATTACCGTGGTCTCAATCAGATTACGGTGAAGTATAGTTATCCACTCCCGCTGATTGCGACCATGACTGAGTCGTTGCATGGGGCGCGTTTCTTCACGAAATTAGATCTCAGGAGCGCGTACAACTTGAGTGCGCATCAGGGAGGGTGATGAATGGAAAACAGCCTTTAGTACCACCTCGGGCCATTACGAGTATCTGGTCATGCCATACGGGTTGATGAACGCTCCATCAGTTTTCCAATCATTTGTGGATGAGATCTTCAGGGACATGCAGGGGCAGGGGGTGGTGGTGTACATTGATGACATTCTCGTGTACTCACCTACCCGTGTCGAGCATGTGGCCCTGGTGCGCAGGGTGTTGCGGAGGCTGGTGGAGCACGACCTGTATGTGAAGGCAGAGAAGTGTCTGTTTTTCCAGGAGTCGGTCTCCCTTTGGGTTATCAGTTGTCTGCGTCAGGGGTGAAGATGGAGGTAGACCGGGTGTGGCCGTACGTAATTGGCAAACACCAACCACTGTGAAGGAGGTGCAGCAGTTTTTGGGGTTTGCAAATTACTACAGGAGGTTTATCCGGGGTTTTGGACAGGTGGCAGCTCCCATCACGTCTCTGTTGAAGGGGGTCCGGTGCGTCTGCAGTGGTCGGCCGAGGCGGACAGGGCGTTTGGGAGGCTGAAGGACCTGTTTACCTCGGCCCCGGTGCTGGCGCATCCGGATCCCTCTTTGCCGCTCCGAGTAGAGGTGGACGCGTCGGAGGCCGGTCTAGGAGCCGTGCTTTCACAACGGTCTGCCGCGCCACCTAAACTCCGCCCCTGTGCTTTTTATTCTAAGAAGCTCAGTCCGGCGGAGCGGAACTATGACGTAGGGGACAGGGAGCTGTTAGCCGTGGTACAGGCTCTAAAGGTGTGGAGGCACTGGCTTGAGGGGGCTCAACACCCTTTCCTCATTTTGACGGACCACCGTAACCTGGAGTACATCCGGGCGGCGAGGAGGCTGAACCCTCGCCAGGCAAGATGGAGTATGTTCTTGACCAGGTTTACTTTTAAGATCACGTACATCCCTGGGTGACAGAATGGCAAGGCAGATGCGCTGTCTCGGCGGTATGACGCGGAGGAGAGGTCCGTGGAGCCCACTCCCATACTGCCTGAGTCGTGTCTGGTGGCACCGGTAGTGTGGGAGGTCGATGCTGAACTCGAGCGGGCGTTACGCACCGACCCTAGTCCACCACAGTGCCCGGAGGGTCGGAAGTACGTTCCGCTCGAGGTTCGGGATCGATTGATCTATTGGGCTCACACGTCACCCTCCTCTGGACATCCGGGTATCGGCCGGACAGTGCACTGTCTTAGTGCCAAGTACTGGTGGCCCACGTTGGCAAGGGATGTGAGGGTTTATGTTTCCTCCTGCTCGGTGTGCGCCCAGTGTAAGGCGCCTAGACATCTACCTAGGGGTAAGTTGCTACCCCTGCCCGTTCCACAACGGCCATGGTCCCACCTATCAGTGGACTTTATAACAGACCTTCCCCTCTCCCAAGGGAATACTACCATCCTGGTCGTTGTGGACCGGTTCTCTAAGGCCTGTCGTTTGCTCCCCATGCCGGGTCTTCCTACGGCCCTGCAAACTGCCGAGGCACTGTTTACCCATGTGTTCCGCACTACGGGTACCCGAGGACATTGTGGCTGATCGGGGTCCCAATTCACCTCCAGAGTCTGGAGAGCGTTTATGGAGCGGTTGGGGGTCTCGGTGAGCCTCACCTCGGGTTACCACCCGGAGAGCAATGGGCAGGTGGAACGCGTAAACCAGGATGTGGGTAGGTTTCTCAGAACATACTGCCAGGACCGGCCGGAGGAGTGGTCAAGGTACGTTCCCTGGGCCGAGATGGCCCAGAATTCCCTACGCCATTCCTCCACTAACCTAACTCCATTTCAATGTGTGTTAGGTTACCAGCCGGTTCTGGCACCCTGGCAGCAGAGCCAGATCGAGGCTCCTGCGGTGGATGAGTGGGCGCGGCGCTCAGAGGAGACTTGGAACGCTGCACACGTCCACCTGCAGCGGGCCCTCCGACGTCAGAAGGCGAGCGCTGATCTCCACCGCAGTGAGGCACCGGTGTACGCACCTGGTGATCGAGTCTGGCTCTCTACCAGAAACCTGCCCCTCCGCCTGCCCTGTCGGAAACTGGGTCGGCGGTTTGTAGGGGCCATTTAAAGTCCTGAGAAGGTTGAACGAGGTATGTTATAGATTACAGCTACCTGTGGAGTATAAGTGTATTAACCCCTCGTTCCATGTGTCCCTTCTCAGGCCGGTGGTAGCGGGCCCACTCCAAGAAGATGAGATCTTGGAGACTCCTCCGCCCCGTTGGACATCGAGGGGCACCGCGCACTCCGTGAGATCCATCTTGGATTCGAGACGTCGGATGGGGGGGTCTCCAGTATCTAGTGGAGTGGGAGGGGTACGGTCCGGAGGAGCGGTGCTGGGTGCCGAGGAGAGACGTGTTGGACCCGTCGCTCCTGACGGAGTTCCATCGGAGGCATCCGACGCGCCCCTGCGCCGTGTCCCCCTGGTCGCCCCGAGGCCGGGAGTCGGCGCACGTCTGGAGCCGCGCGTCAAGGGGGGGTACTGTCACGGTTTCGGCCGAGGCTGCCTCTCTCCCTTGTTCGGGCAGGCTTCGGCGTTCGTCTGTCTCGAATTCTAGCTGCCACCGCTAGATGTTTCATGTTCGTTTGCTTTTGTCTGTTTGTTTACACACCTGTTTCTGTTTTGACGTAATTAGTGTCCTATAAGTTTCTCGTTGTGTTTGTCTAGTGTTGTGTGTGATTGTTTCCGTCAGTGTTGTGTTTTGCTCGGTTGAGCGTATTGTCTCCACTGTGCTGGAGCTTATTTTTGCACTTGTGTGTGCACCGCTACATTTTGTCGCACCTGTTAGTGCGCATTTACCTTTCGCCTTCGTGCGGGTTTTGCTGTCGGGCTTAGTTGTCCTGTTGCCTGTGTTGGGCCAGTAATACAGCCTTTGGAACATTCAGTCTGCGTCCTGCGTTTGATTCCTACACTACACCTACAACACGCCCTGACAATATAAAGTGTAATATTGGGATGCAAACTCAAAATGGAATACATTTCAACTCTGACATGGTACATGTGTCTTCTTTTTTGTAAGCCCATAACCATGAGGTGTATACTCTGGTTTCAAAATCGATTTGTTTAAGACAACCAAGAAACACTCTGTGTGACCCTGATTTAGCCCACTGCGGTAAAAGGTTATATGCATGTGCCAGTTTTTCACAAGAGTGGCTGCTTTGCTTTGAGCTTCATACATAAGACACACTATTTACAGAATGCAGTACTATTTTCAAAGTGCAGTGTCAGTCTTTATGAACCACTATGACTAAGTCCTATACGAAAACAGGCATGATAGCATACAGACAATTGGCAAAACCCTTAGGACAAGACCTTAGCGTAAATGAGCCAGATATAAAACCTTGAGGGGGCAACACAAAACATGCATGTGTGCCAGACAGCTAGTCCAACTGTGTGTCATCTCTAATGCATGCTGGTGCTACAGTGGGGAACGGAGACCCAACACCCAGCATACGTTGGGAATTCCACTGCTCCTAGTCTTAACAACAACAAACTCAAGGCTACAGTATGTAATCAGAGGGGGGTTAAAAGCAAAGAAAAATCCAAAACAATAACTCACTCAAGACAGGAAATCCATGAGTCTCCATTAACATGTACTGGAGGCTAGCTCCCAGGCCTTGGCATATTTTACCAATCACAAGCTCTCTTAGAGAAGTCACACAGAATTCGGTCACGCTGCGCACACCCATTTAGATGTTGCATGCAAAAAGCAGTCTCTTGGCCAAGGTATGCATGTTAATAACTGCTGCTAAACTGCCCATTGCGTATAAACGTCTTCGTCTAAACAATCTGATGGCTTATAATGAACAATATGTTGTTCAAAAACATGTGTTATTATCGCAACACTAATGTAATGTACTAATAAATGTTACATCAACATCACATCTGATTCAATGTGGCTGTTTGTTTCAGAACACAATCTGAGCACCAATAGTTCTAACAATAACACCTACTGTACTTTGGTAATTTATAGCTATTGTACCAAAGTAATAATAACTACATGAAATAACATCACAATTACATGTAATTACATCATAGCAACTTTGCATGTTATTAATATGGCAGGGGTCTGGGGGTAACTTTTAGGAGGTCATTCTATTCAGTCTGGTCACATTTTAGTGGCACAATAGGTGCGTGCAATCCCCCATGTTTTTTGATGGCCACTAGGATTGGGACAGGGTGGCCCACTGTACGGAGGTGTGCCACATTATTTACCACGGAATAAGCTTTGATTCTTTGGATTCTAACCAGCAAGGCCACCTCGGTGTCACTACAACATTTGATACATTGTTACAATCATGAGGCCAGACCCGTAGATGCTAAATCAAAACGGCTATAATGTGCCATCGCTAATCTGAAACATTGAATTGTATCTCGTACAAAATAGACCAAAGAGAGTTGTTTCAAAACCACACTCCTTTTACTCAGTTCGTGCTATTGTCTACAATGTATCTTACCTCGAAATTTGGGGTGTTTAATGCGCGCTTTCCTCTTTCCGAAGCATTCCCCTCTTCGGTTTAACACAAGTTATCAGGACACAAACCGCATCTATCTATACTAATTGATCTGCAGAGAGAAATACAGAAGATCACTTGAGCATCTAATCTTCATTTAAAGTCCCCTTCTTCTCAGCGTAATGAATGGCCGCTAGTACTCAATACAGTAGGCCTACTAGATAGTTCGCAGAGCGCCCACTTGTTGCTCACGACAACAACTCTCTATTCTTCTAAACCAGTCCACGAAGCATGCATCAGAGGGCGGGCTATACCGTAACTTGGGAGACGAGGTTTAGTTGGAACTATGTTCCATTGTCTTCTCTCACCGGTCCAACAAGCTGTCACTCAGCCATCCCTATAATATATAGTTTTGTTTGTGTTGATGGTTTTCCCCCTGAGATAATGTGGTGGGCTTTGGCGTTGTAACGGGTGTCTATCTATGCAAGCCATATTTGACATGCAGAAATTACAGGTGATGAAACAACTGTATATAAAGTTGTCAACTTGGTCATTTTCATATAAATCATTTTGGCAGCATCAATGCATAAGACTGTAGTAGAATATGCTTTGCAACTATAGAGCATTATGTGTTAAGGGAAAACACATTACATTTTATTAGGCAATAATGTAGGCTACTTCATGTGGGTAAGGTGGACCTCTAGTGGCTATGTGAAGGGACATGGTTTACTAATATCTCTAACCTATTTAATACATAGGCTCAGCAGCACTGTGATTGATGTGGCAATCATGCATTGCTCTGCATGACCAGTAGATCTAGCAGCAGGGCCTAGAATGAGATCTTTAACAGCCCACGTGCAAGCTACCCAATAGCACTTTGGTCCTTTTCCTGGAACCAGAGAGGAGGGCAAACAGAGGCTTAGTTGCTCCCAAGCTGAAACAACACCGTCCACATACACACACACACACACACACACACACACACACACACACACACATGCACACACTACCATTCACTTATGTCCACTTGTGCACAGTGACACATTTAATTCATCCCGGTGGCAGAGAGACGGTGTGAATGCTTTGTGGTCACGCTGAGAATACTCCACAGTTTTATGTCCTCAGGAAATGTGGCAGTCTGTCAGGAAACAGGCGATTGAGGCCCGGTCTCCAGGAACACTGGCCCCCTCTATTTGGTCACCTCTAGGAGATAACTGTTCATGTGAACCCTCCCCGGCTCCAGACAGCCCTATAGTCATTTCAAACACAGCCGGGGTGCTACAAGACATGGCCACAATAACCACATTATAATAATTAGTATATGTTTGGGTTTTGTGAGCTAGAATAATTGTATTCAGCTGAGATCTGTTCATACCATCCAGGACAGTGGAGGCTCCTCAGAGGAAGGGGAGGACCATCCTCATCAGTGAAATTCATAAAAATAAAAATAGTGAAACATTTAAAACGTATCATTTTTAGATAAAACTATATTAAATATATTCATATGCCACCAAATAATTGATTAAAATACAACGTTTTGCAATGAAGGTCTACAGTAACTTCAACAGCACTGTCTGGGGTAGCACCAAGACAGCTAGCTTCCGTTCTCCTCTGGCTACATTGACTTCAATACAAAACCTAGGAGGCTCGTAGGCCTCACCTCCTTCCATAGACATACATGGTAATTATGACCAATTCCGGAGGACGTCCTCCAACCAATCAAAGCTTTCCAGTATGAACTGACATGTTGTCCATCCAATCATAGAATTAAGATCAGAGAACGAACCTAGTGTGTTGTATTGGGATTGTGCCACAGAGCATTATGGGGGTTCTATGTGTTGAGAAGCTTTCTGAAATTTTTTGGATAGAGATTAAGAGTGAAGAGTGATAGTTGAGCATTTTTTGGATATTATTCCATTCAAATTAGAGGAGACAGAGGAGGTATATTATAAATTGTTTTCTTGGTTTTATAACTTTATTTTTTGTGTCCAGTTAGTGCAATTCATTTAAATTTGCCTTGCTAACTTCAGTAGCCAGCTAGCTACCAGCTCAAGTGTGCAGTTTTCTCTGCCAGAATGGCCAACGCTGCCGAAAATGCCGACTTTTTGTTGAAGAACCCCTTTCATTCTCTGAGGTACACGGAAAAGGTGCGAATTAAATGCAAGGGTCGACCTCTGCCTGGAGATCAGTTTCATGAAGAAGGGTGAAAAGGTGAGGGCGTTCAATACCAACTGATATCAAAAGTATAGCTGGTTAACAGAGAGTCTTTCATCAATCCGCCTGTATTGCTGGCCTTGCCTGCTTTATGGAAAGTCTGAGCCTTGGTTGAAAGGTGGTTACAGTGACATGAAGAACATCGATCGTTCAGCTAAACGGCAAAACAAAAGCAGGCAGCATATAAATGCCCACATCAGATTCAAGCTTCTGGGAAAAAGCTACATCGATTATGACGAAGGTCTGCGTATTTAAACTGCGCAACACAACGAGAAAGTATGAAGAAACAGGGATGTTCTCGGTTTATCAACACCACTGAGTTTTTGGGCATGCAAGAATGTGCTTTTAGAGGACAAGACAAGAAGGAAAGTTCAGCCAACAAGGGCAACTACAAGGAGCTTGCAGAGGAAATTGCACGTTCTGATGCTTTACTTTCTGAACATCTCGAACTTTCGACTGTCTTTTCTTGGATGTCGAAAACAATTCCGAATGATTTGATAGCTTCCATCGCGTCATCCATTAAAACTTGGATTAAAGAGAGAGGTTGACGCAGCGCATTTTTTCGCGTGCGCTCAAGTAGGCTTTCCACTTTCCTCGGGAATTTATTTAGCAAAGATGATAACACATAATCACTCCGGACAGACAAAAGCAAAAACTCATGACATAAATGTTGCAGCAGCCTAGGCTACACCTAAACATTAGAAATCTGGCATTCTGTATGGGATGAAACGACACTATTTTTCAGTTTGATCAACTGTAGGCTACTAATAAGAGCAGCTGCAAATAGCCTATGCGCCCTGTCCATCTGGTCAGGGTAAACTGATTGGTAACGTTATGTATTTATAGTCCATTTGTGTGTCAGGAGAAAATGTGAATGTGATCAAATTTAGTTTATATTCAAAGTTGGGCTGGCTAGGCTGCCTATACGTTTTCAATCCAACATTATTAACTGTAATTAATCAATCAACATAATAGTGATGACAGATGTGAGTACATATTTTATAAGGCCTGCAGTTGCATAGGCCTGCGTGATGCAAACATGCATAAAGTTATATTGTCTATCAGTTGTTGTCTATGTGTCTGGGTAGAGGAAATACCCCTCCTAATCTAGTCTAAATATAATTTATATGAACAAATATAAGGTAGCTGCAGTTTGACAGGGTTTTCATCCCCCCAGGGCCAGGAGTGTTTTTTAACCATGTGACCTGATTAGGAAAAACTGGTCCCATCATAGGCCATATAAAACCTTTTTACAACTGATTAATCACTGTCATACCTTTTATAAGGTCCAGAGTTTTCCTAGTTAGGTTAACATATAAGGAAAAACTCCAGGCCCCAGGGGGTAAAAATTGCTCCACCGCTCTGGGACCTATGGTGCAACCAGTCTGCTTGCAGTTATCAGTTATCGTCAGGTACAGTGCCTTGCAAAAGTATTCACCCCCCTTTGCGTTTTTCCTATTTTTATGTATTACAACCTGTAATTTAAATGGATTTTTATTTGGATTTCATGTAATGGACATACACAAAATAGTCCAAATTGGTGAAGAGAAATGAAAAAAATAACTTGTTTCAAAAAATTTGAACAAATAAATAACAGAAAATTGGTGCGTGCATATGTATTCACCCCCTTTGCTATGAAGCCCCCAAATAAGATCTGGTGCAATCAATTACCTTCAGAAGTCACATAATTAGTTAAATAAAGTCCACCTGTGTGCAATCTAAGAGTCACATGATCTGTCACATGATCTCAGTATATATACACCTGTTCTGAAAGGCCCCAGAGTCTGCAACACCAATAAGCAAGGGGCACCACCAAGCAAGCGGCACCATGAAGAGCAAGGAGCTCTCCAAACAGGTCAGGGACAAAGTTGTGGAGAAGTACAGATCAGGGTTGGGTTATAAAAAAAATATCAGAAACTTTTAACATCCCACGGAGCACCATTAAATCCATTATTAAAAAATTGAAAGAATATGGCACCACAACAAACCTGCCAAGAGAGGGCCGCCCACCAAAACTCACGGACCAGGCAAGGAGGGCATTAATCAGAGAGGCAACAAAGAGACCAAAGATAACCCTGAAGGAGCTGCAAATCTCCACAGCGGAGATTGGAGCATCTGTACATAGGACGACTTTAAGCCGTACACTCCACAGAGCTGGGCTTTACGGAAGAGTGGCCAGAATAAAGCCATTGCTTAAAGATAAAAATAAGCAAACAGGTTTGGTGTACGCCAAAAGGCATGTGGGAGACTCCCCAAACATATGGAAGAAGGTGCTCTGTTCAGATTAGACTAAAATTGAGCTTTTTGGCCATCAAGGAAAACGCTATGTCTGGCGCAAACCCAACATCTCTCATCAACTCGAGAACACCATCCCCACAGTGAAGCACGGTGGTGGCAGCATCATGCTGTGGGGATGTTTTTCATTGGCAGGGACTGGGAAACTGGTCAGAATTGAAGGAATAATGGATGGCGCTAAATACAGGGAAATTCTTGAGGGAAACCTGTTTCAGTCTTCCAGAGATTTGAGACTGGGACAGATGTTCACCTTCCAGCAGGACAATGACCCTAAGCATACTGCTAAAGCAACACTTGGGTGGTTTAAGGGGAAACTTTGGAATGGCCTAGTCAAAGCCCAGACCTCAATCCAATTGAGAATCTGTGGTATGACTTAAAGATTGCTGTACACCAGCGGAACCCATCCAACTTGAAGGAGCTGGAGAAGTTTTGCGTTGAAGAATGGGAAAAAATCCCAGTGGCTAGATGTGCCAAGCTTATAGAGACATACCCCAAGAGACTTGCAGCTGTAATTGCTGCAAAAGGTGGCTCTACAAAGTATTGACTTTGGGGGGGTGAATAGTTATGCACGCTCAAGTCTTCTTTTTGTTTGTCTTATTTCTTGTTTGTTTCACAATAAAACATATTTTGCATCTTCAAAGTGGTAGGCATGTTGTGTAAATCAAACGATACAAACTCCCAAAAAATCTATTTTGATTCCAGGTTGTAAGGCAACAAAATAGGAAAAATGCCAAGGGGGTGAATACTTTCGCAAGCCACTGTTTGTGGATGATCAGGGCTTTATTCAGGAACATTTCTTGGGCTACTTTGATGTGTCAAGTGGGTGAGATGCGCAGTCTGTTTGACTTTATGAATTTTGAGATGTCTGAGTTTAACTTCATAGAGAAACTCGTTGTCCAAACTTACGATGGCGCAGCTATAATGAAATGTATCTGCTATTTGTATTTACAGCTAAGTCCCCTCCTGTTCCCTGATTAAGAGGTGATGACTACTCCACTCCACTACCATTGTCAACTTTCTCCTGACATGAACTGAAGCCACATCTCATGTGCCCGCTCATCCACTGGCACATTGAATGTTTCCCCTCCAAGCACTGCGAGTACCCCTATCAATTTTCTCTCATTACTGTATGTAGAGTCAATCACATACACAAACACATTCACATTATTACACATCAATGATTTTACTCCTTGCTTGGACTAACTCGTTCTTAGCTCTTTTGTCTAACTGTGTAGTGTGTTGTGTTATTGTTTTTTGTCTTCCCAGTCAAATCCTTTCCTGCACTGGTCAAGCCTTTGAACACCTCAACTCATGCCTCATACCCTCATTCAATCACTGCTGTGATCCTTTTCCAACACCCCATAATATTGTACTATAAATGTCTTTATTAAATGCTTTAGGTTAAAATAATTAGTCTTTGACGATGTTTGAAACACACTTTGTCGTCTCTATTTCGTGGGTATCCCATCCTCCTACATTTTTCAAGTCACCAGCCTCCACTGATCCATGACCATGTAGGCTGGAACTGGATCATGCATCCTCAATGGTTTAGCAGATAATAAATATTGCTTTAAGTGAAAACATGTGTGGACCTGTGCTGTGTAGTCAGTGCATGTATGTGGGAGTGACGCTGTCAGTATAGGTAGGGTCCTGCTCCTTGTTCATGTTTGGGGTTTTCATAATGTAGAGACAGGGTTAGGTTTTATATGGAGTGATGAACTTTGAACACTGGTCTTGCACACTGGGGATGAAGGAGAGAGTGTGAGATGAGGAGTGGGGTTAGATTAATAGACTTGGGGCCTCTGGGTAAAAAAAAAAAAAAGTGCACTACAGTAACACAAGTGTACAGCATACCTCCTAGCCATTCTCTATTCATCCAGGCTGTCGCTTGAAAGCAGGTCTGTCTTTTGAAGACTGCAGCACTATGTTGGGTGCTACTGTTTAAAGGGTCATGAATTAAAGTATACACTCTTAGAAAAGGGGTTCCAAAAGGGTTCTTCGACTGTCCCTATAGGAGAACCCTTTTTGGTTCCAGGTAAAACCCCTTTTTGGTGCCAGGTAGAAATCTTTTGGGTTCTGTGTAGAACTCAATAGGGTTCTGTGTAGAACTCAATAGGGTTCTTCCAGGAACTCACAAGGGTTCTTCAAAGGTACGATAGCACCTTATTGTCTAAGAGTGTAGCGACTCGGGTTAGCGCGCTGTAGCATGATGCAATATGTAGTATTGTTTTGGTGAATGAGTCTGCCTCTCGCTCCTCTTCCTGCCATTTTCTTCTCCCTTCCTCCTCCCCCTTTACCTGCTCCTCTGCCCTCTTCTCCCTCCCCCTTAACCTGCTCCTCTGCCCTCTTCTCCCTCCCCCTTAACCTGCTCCTCTGCCCTCTTCTCCCTCCCCCTTAACCTGCTCCTCTGCCCTCTTCTCCCTCCCCCTTAACCTGATCCTCTGCCCTCTTCTCCCTCCCCCTTAACCTGATCCTCTGCCCTCTTCTCCCTCCCCCTTAACCTGATCCTCTGCCCTCTTCTCCCTCCCCCTTAACCTGATCCTCTGCCCTCTTCTCCCTCCCCCTTAACCTGATCCTCTGCCCTCTTCTCCCTCCCCCTTAACCTGATCCTCTGCCCTCTTCTCCCTCCCCCTTAACCTACTCCTCTGCCCTCTTCCCCCTCCCCCTTTTCCTATTCCTCCGCCCTCTTCTCCCTCCCCCCTTTCCTACTCCTCCGCCCTCTTCTCCCTCCCCCTTTTCCTGCTCCTTCGCCCTCTTCTCCCTCTCCCTTTTGCCTGCTCCTCCGCCCTCTTCTCCCTCTCCCTTTTGCCAGCTAATCTGCCCTCTTCTCCCTCCCCCTTGCCTGCTCCTCTGCCCTCTTCTCCCTCCCCCTTTCCTGCTCCTCCGCCCTCTTCTCCCTCTCCCTTTTGCCTACTCCTCCGCCCTCTTCTCCCTCCCACTTTTCCTGCTCCTCTGCCCTCTTCTCCCTCCCCCTTTACCTACTCCTCCGCCCTCTACCCTCTCCCCCTTTTCCTGATCCTCTGCCGTCTTCTCCCTCCCCCTTTTTTCCTACTCCTCCACCCTCTTCTCCCTCCCCCTTTTCCTACTCCTCCGCCCTCTTCTCCCTCCCCCTTAGCCTGCTCCTCCGCCCCTTAGCCTGCTCCTCCGCCCTCTTCTCCCTCTCCCTTTTGCCTGCTCCTCTGCCCTCTTCTCCCTCCCCCTCTACCTTCTCCTCCGCCCTCTTCTCCCTCCCCCTTCTCCTGCTCCTCCGCCCTCTTCTCCCTCTCACTGCTCCTCCGCCCTCTTCTCCCTCCCCCTTTCGCCTACTCCTCCGCCCTCTTCTCCCTCCCCCTCTCCCTGCTTCTCCGCCCTCTTCTCCCTCCCCCTATACCTACTCCTCCGCCCTCTTCTCCCTCCCCCTCTGCCTGCTCCTCCGCCCTCATCTCACTCCCCCTCTCCTGCTCTTCCGCCCTCTTCTCCCTCCCCCTCCCTCTGCTCCTCTGCCCTCATCTCCCTCCCCCTCTGCCTGCTCTTCCACCCTCTTCTCCCTCCCCCTCTTCCTGCTCCTCCGCCCTCTTCTCCTCCACCGTTCCCCAAAAATAAGAGCAGGGTCCCTAGAGTCCACTCTGGTTCCATGGCTACCACGTGTCAGTGTGCTTTGAAGAACTGTAATGTTTTTCTAGGCTGAGAAAGCGCTGCTGTCTCTTTTCCTCTCTCTCCTGGTTGTTCAGTGAGAAACCCAGAGGTTAGATAAATAGGAGGCTGGGCATGAGGTGGTGCAGCTCGGGTTTCTGTCACGCTGGGTTGCTTTGAAACACATTTGTCCAGGGCTGCATCCGGCGTGATGCTGGGGTTGGAGGAGCGTGGAGGGAATCACAACAGTGGTGCTGTGGGACGCTGCTACTGTAGGCTGGATGGGAGGATGGATGGCTGGAGAGAGACACAGGGGACCACTGACCCATTAGGACACAAATAAGCAACAAGTAGATTCTGTGTTATTGCACCAGTGATTTTAGGTTAGATTTCATCTTGATATAGAATACATGTGTATAAAATTGCATTGTAGTTTTCAATCATCCATTTTATAGTATGGTACTTATACAAAGGCAATAATATGTATTTTCAACAGATAATTAAGAAAAATCTTACTGAAATCCATTGTATATCACCTTCAAAGACCCACCAGGCAGGAGACCTACAGAGAAGGAACACCCGTGATATGTGTTATAGAGATTCCTGCCAAGGGCAATAGGCAGTAATGACTGAGGTTGACAGAGGTAATAAAACATCTAAATTTAGTTTCTCTAATCCTGCAGGAGCTCTAATGTGGGTTAATTTACAATATGCTAACAACAAAGATTAATTCCCCTGGAAGCTTTTAGCTTCAGCATTACTTTGACCACACTTGATCGATTGCTATGACTTTGCTTGACCTGGAAGTGGTATTCCTTTCAAGGCAAAATCATTAGAAATATGTCAAGTTTTGGACATTGCGAAATACAGTACCAGTCAAAAGTTTGGACACACCTACTCATTCAAGGGGTTTTCTTTATTTGTACTATTTTCTACATTGTAGAATAATAGTGAATACATCAAAACTATGAAATAACACATGGAATCATGTAGTAACCAAAAAAGTGTTAA
Source organism: Coregonus clupeaformis (assembly GCF_020615455.1). NCBI lineage: Eukaryota > Metazoa > Chordata > Actinopteri > Salmoniformes > Salmonidae > Coregonus > Coregonus clupeaformis. The sequence goes on from NC_059210.1 coordinate 26,470,605, forward strand.
ACAAATCAAAATATATTTTAGATTCTTCAAAGTAGCCACCCTTTGCCTTGATGACAGCTTTGCACACTCTTTGCATTCTCTCAACTAGCTTCACCTCGAATGCTTGTCCAACAGTCTTGAAGGAAGTTCCCACATATGCTGAGCACTTGTTGGCTGCTTATCCTTCACTGCGGTCCAACTCCTCCCAAACCATCTCAATTGGGTTGAGGTCGGGTAATTGTGGAGGCCAGGTCATCTGATGCAGCACTCCATCACTCTCCTTCTTGGTCAAATAGCCCTTACACAGCCTGGAGATGTGTTGGGTCATTGTCCTGGTGAAAAACAAATGATAGTCCCACTAAGCGCAAACCAGATGTAATGGAGACTCGCTGCAGAATGCTGTGGTAGCCATGCTGGTTAAGTGTGCCTTGAATTCTAAATAAATCACAGACAGTGTCACCAGCAAAGCACCTACACACCTCCTCCATGCTTCACGGTGGAAACCACACATGCAGAGATAATCCGTTCACCTACTCTGCATCTCACAAAGACACGGCGGTTGGAACCAAAAATCTCACATTTGGACTCATCAGACCAAAGGACAGATTTCCACCGGTCGAATGTCCATTGCTCGTGTTTCATGGCCCAAGCAAGTCAATTCTTCTTATTGGTGTCCTTTAGTAGTGGTTTCTTTGCAGCAATTTGAACATGAAGGCCTGATTCACGCAGTCTCCTCTGAACAGTTGATGTTGAGATGTGTCTGTTACTTTAACTCTGTGAAGCATTTATTTGGGCTGCAATCTGAGGTGCAGTTAACTCTAATGAACTTATCCTCTGCAGCAGAAGTAACTCTGGGTCTTCCTTTCCTGTGGTGGTCCTCATGAGCGCCAGTTTCATCATAGCCCTTGATGGTTTTTGCGACTGCACTTGAAGAAACTTTAAAAGTTATTGATATTTTCCGGATTGACTTACATTCATGTCTTAAGGTAATGATGGACTGTCATTTCTCTTTGCTTATTTGAGCTGTTCTTGCCATAATATGGACTTGGTCTTTTACAAAATAGGGCTATCTTCTGTATACCAGCCCTACCTTGTCACAACACAACTGATTGGCTCAAACGCATTAAGAAGGAAAGAAATTCCACAAATTGACATTTTAGTCATTTAGCAGACGCTCTTATCCAGAGCAACTTACAGTTATTGAGGGCATACATTATTTTTTTATTTTTCATACTGGCCCCCCGTGGGAATCGAACCCACAACCCTGGCGTTGCAAACGCCATGCTCTAACAACTGAGCCAGCCATTCCCACCCCTACCCTGGACGAATTGTGCGCCGCCCCATGGGTCTCCCGGTCACAGCCGGCTACGACAGAGCCTGGATTTGAACCAGGATCTCTAGTGGCACAGCTAGCACTGCGATCCAGTGCCTTAGACCACTGCGCCACTCGGGAGGTTATGCAATTGAAATGCATTCCAGGTGACTACCTCATGAAGCTGGTTGAGAGAATGCCAAGAGTGTGCAAAGCTGTCATCAAGGCAAAGGGTGGCTACTTTGAAGAATCTGAAATATGTGTTATTTCATAGTTTTGATGTCTTCACTATTATTCTACAATGTAGAAAATAGTAAAAATAAGAAAAACCCTGGAAGTAGGTGTGTCCAAACTTTTGACTGGTACTGTGCATTTAAAGTTTGTTTATTCAGGTGGTGGGGCCATTATCATGAAAGAATAGTGCTTCATTTGTCAAGTAGAGGGCACTGTTGTCATAGTGATTCAAACGCATTTACAATGGATGTTTATTTTTGGTTTCAATGGCTGAATGAACAAAGGACAATTTAAAAACCACTGTGTACATATTTTGGCTTGCCACATGACATTATATATTGCTTATATTCAAGTGATCAACCCTTGAACAATTAATCTAATATAGTTTGTTGCTGCAATACTGGGCCTACACAAGACTGCACACATTAAATGTTTTGTGTAGAAGGCACTGCTATTACACCTTAAGTTAATTAAGTGAATATGTTCTCAAACAACAGTCTCTTTCAGAGACTACACTATAGAACAGCAATCCTACCAGAACCTATTTTGATAACACTTTACATTACAGTAGAGGGGATATAACATGGTAACCAGTTGTAATTGGCCCAAGAATCAGAATACAAAATTACAAGATAAGGGGTGTGCCACAAACATTTCCAGATGTATACATTATTTAGCATGGTGGTGGTGGTGTGTGGGGTGGAATGTCTGAACATGCTGCATAAAATATGAAAGATGACTGCTGCAAGCTGTATAATGTATGACAGATGCCAGCCTGGCCAGGCAGCAGCCAGTGTGTAATGTCACGTCGATATTGGTAGACTATTTAGCTGTGAACTGCATGCAGTCAGAGACCATGGGTTTCTGGAGGTGGTGATACAACAAAACATGACTTTGTGCTCTAGAACAACAGTTAGCTAATATAGATGTATTTATTTTTCAATCGCACAACACCATTTTCAGATTAGTTGAAAATATAAGTGTGCTGATCGAAGTGTGAATGGTCTTAGTTGGATCCTGTTGGTTCCTATACAGCAGGGTTTGCCCTGTAGGGGAAGGTTACCTGGCCACCTGTCATATGGTACATACAACCCCTTCAGTCATGAGTTAGAGGCAGGCTGGCGGTGGGTCTATGGTCTGATCCAACTAGTGGTATAGTGCTGACTGTGCTGGTTGCTGGCTGTGAGTGGGTGTTGCAGGGAGGCTGACAAGATATATGGAGGGAGTCTGCTCTGCACTCCTCCACTCATGGGGAAAGGCCTCCACTATCTGATTAGCATTCAGCTAGTGCCCAGACTGCATCAAGAAACTCTGCTGCTCCACACACCACACTCCCTCTCGTACACCTCTCTCTCACTCACTCTCTCGCCCGCCCGCTCTCTCTCTCTTGCTCCCTCTCTCTCTCATCTTTATGCTGGACTGGGAGGACCCTCCAATACAAAGGGAATGCCGTGCAGGGGTCTTCCGGGTTCCAGGATGAAGGTAAACAAAATTCCATCTTCCTTGCTTTTATAACTTGGCTGAACTATTGTAGTTTTTTTTTTAAAGCTAATCGATACTGGTTGGACTCACTGGGCGTACACTAAGTTCTGCATGATGATTTTACAGAGGATCCTCATTACATAACTGCTGTGGGAATATCAGTGTACTTATATGGAAAGCATACTACAGCATAATAGTGTTTTTGAAGAATTACCTCTTGTCCTGTTAGTCTATTAGCATTACTTAATGACTTAATGCTGACTCTCCAGAAAGCTAATTTGATACATTGATAGGTGAACAGGTGTTACATATGTAAAAAAGATGGTGCTGTTACAGTCGGCCATGAGATTAGCAATTCTCTGCTTACACCGTCCTAAGGTGGGGCTGCACCTGTAGCTTATTGCAACTTTTGATTTGTTAGATGTAGAATACAAATAGAGAATATTCCTTTTTTCAGTCTATCAAAGCTCTCCGTCTAGTTGGGGTGTTTGTTGTGCTCTGATTCTGTAGGGTTGGGGTTGCAGTATTTCATGAATCTTTCTTTTTCTTTCGATTTTCACATAACATTAACATCCCATGATTGTGGAAATAGTTCGATTAATACAGCATGAAGTTTATTTGTCACTTTGTCTAAACATCATGAGGTGTCTGAAAATAATATTTATTGAAAGAAGTGTTATAGCCTTGAGAGTATAAGTATCGTGGTACTGTCCCCTGTAGCTCAGTTGGTAGAGCATGGTGCTTGCAACGCCAGGGTTGTGGGTTCGTTTCCCACGGGGGGCCAGTATGAAAATGTATGCATTCACTAACTGTACGTTGCTCTGGATATGCTAAATGACTAAAATGAGGTTTGTGATTAAAGTCTTAATTTCCTCAGTGCATCCACAATGTCCCATTTATTCAAAGGAAAATGAATGAAGCAAATCCAGTTTTCAGAAGGAAATATTCCATCCACAGCCCACTATTCTAACGAAGGCTGTGGATATGGATGATGGGTATCACTTGGATGTACAAAACTAATACAAATATAAAATGAATTTGTTCTCAAGCCGGTTGTTTTGATGGAGTTAATTGGGAGGTGACGTGTCCACGTAGCCCAAATGATTCATGAAAAACAAACACCATTTCAGTGATCTGACGTTTCATATTGCATCTCTCTCTCTTCTGTAATGTGAGGGGTTTGAAAACCGCCAATTCACCATTCTGCACTTTGTTTGCTAACTGTCTGTTGAGTTCTGTCCCTCCCTCCCTGTTCTCTGCAGACGTTGGCCCAGGTGTAGCTATGATGCCATTACCCATGGTCTAGGTCAGTCAGTACAAGGTAATTAATCAGAGTAATGAGGGCTGAAGGCTAAGACGGGACACAGAAGGCACTGACACTACAGGGGAGCTAACACGACTCACAGATATGCAGTCCATCATTATCATAGCTTTCATTACTCTCACATTCCCCATAACATCACAAGGGATATGGCCTTGTATAATTATAGGGATTGCCAATCAAGAACAGGGCAAGAGCCGCAGGCACTGGTGATTCATCCTTACATCCCATTAGTGATGAAGGGTTATGCTCTCAGGATACTTAGCGCAGTGAATATACTGAGTGTACAAAACATGCTCTTTCCATGACATAGACTGACCAGGTGAATCCAGGTAAAAGCTATGATCCCTTATTGATGTCACTTGTTAAATCCACTTCAATCAATGTAGATGAAGGGGAGGAAACAGGTTAAAGAAGGATTTTTAAGCCTTGAGACAATTGAGGCATGGATTGTGTATACAGTGGGGAAGAAAAGTATTTAGTCAGCCACCAATTGTGCAAGTTCTCCCACTTAAAAAGATGAGAGAGGCCTGTAATTTTCATCATAGGTACACGTCAACTATGACAGACAAAATGAGAGAAAAAAATCCAGAAGATCACATTGTAGGATTTTTAATGAATTTATTTGCAAATTATGGTGGAAAATAAGTATTTGGTCACCTACAAACAAGCAAGATTTATGGCTCTCACAGACCTGTAACTTCTTCTTTAAGAGGCTCCTCTGTCCTCCACTCGTTACCTGTATTAATGGCACCTGTTTGAACTTTTTATCAGTATAAAAGACACCTGTCCACAATCTCAAACAGTCACACTCCAAACTCCACTATGGCCAAGACCAAAGAGCTGTCAAAGGACACCAGAAACCAAATTGTAGACCTGCACCAGCCTGGGAAGACTGAATCTACAATAGGTAAGCAGCTTGGTTTGAAGAAATCAACTGTGGGAGCAATTATTAGGAAATGGAAGACATACAAGACCACTGATAATCTCCCTCGATCTGGGGCTCCACGCAAGATCTCACCCCGTGGGGTCAAAATGATCACAAGAACGGTGAGCAAAAATCCCAGAACCACACGGGGGGACCTAGTGAATGACCTGCAGAGAGCTGGGACCAAAGTAACAAAGCCTACCATCAGTAACACACTACGCCGCCAGGGACTCAAATCCTGCAGTGCCAGACGTGTCCCCCTGCTTAAGCCAGTACATGTCCAGGCCCGTCTGAAGTTTGCTAGAGTGCATTTGGATGATCCAGAAGAGGATTGGGAGAATGTCATATGGTCAGATGAAACCAAAATAGAACGTTTTGGTAAAAACTCAACTCGTCGTGTTTGGAGGACAAAGAATGCTGAGTTGCATCCAAAGAACACCATACCTACTGTGAAGCATGGGGGTGGAAACATCATGCTTTGGGGCTGTTTTTCTGCAAAGGGACCAGGACGACTGATCCATTCAAAATAGGTATAAATGCAGTGGGTGGTCATTAATTTGCCTGCCATAGTGCCTTTCAACTGTGTAAAGCAGGAGAATACACACTCCGCCCCCACACCTCAACACCTGGTTTCTCTCATGGTTGCCAGACAGGTAGCTGGGTCGTTCCACCAATTCGGTGCCTTTTGAGATGTGTAACTTGGTGGGGGAAAAAACATTTGATTTCACCTAACTTTAACATTCTGTCATAAAGAGTACATGCTTAACATAATAAAAAAACATGTTTTCCCATCTCAAGAAGTTAAATAAACAAACGAGTGAAGTAAGCGGCTATTAAGTGCCAAATATAGTAACAAGGTTAACCGGAATAACCGGTAAAAAAAAAAAAAGGAATATTTTCACCATATTAAAATGAGAGTTCAGTTAACGTAACAGGGTTGACCTTAAAATTAGGAACAGTTTTTTTTTAAACCTTAAACTGAATCACTAATCACATGAAATAATTAATACTTTTCTTTGTCAAAGCTACAAAAATAACTAGGGCTTTACGATGATGGTGAAAACTTGGTTACATTTTCCTGGAAGTCACAGCAGGTGCACGGAGGGACATGTCCAAATGCTGAATTTTGGCTCTTTACCAAGTCTTTATTCATATAAAACATCAGATTGATTTAATTCTCTATGTGATTTATATTAAAGGGCACTTAATTGAATATAACAGGCTTTTAAAATGCAATATTGGTGCACAATTTCTACATAAAAAGAACGCAAAAAGGCACTCATTTCGTGGAACGACCCAGCTCTCTGTTATCCTTTGTTCTCCTTTTAGGCTTTTGAAGCATCTCCCTCTATTCCCTGGGCTAGATAAAGGGGAGGCAGACACAAGCCCTGATAATTATTTTTGTGGTGTGCAGAGAGGGTTGTGAACCAGGGAAATTATTCAAAGTTAGAACACAATTAATTACCTTACCTAACAGAGAAACACTATTAGCGTAGTGTAGGATTATGTCATTTAAATCATCTGTACTGCGTTTGGTGGTTATCGTTTATTTGTGGATATTAATGAACTTGTGTTATTTAATGATAAATACTGTGGTGGGTGTTAATTATCCTGTGTTCAGGGGTTGATGCCAAATTAGCCTGTGTTGTCTGGTAACTGCCATCTGTTTGTAGGAAATTATCATATGTTGGGAAGGAGGTTTAGTGGCACTGTGTGAGTGTGTTCTACAGCCCACGGTAGTAAAGCATACATTATCCCTGTTTAGCGGTGGTTGATCCAGGAGAGATGACAGGCTCCGCAGAAGAAATGGAGAGAGACACTCCTCTGGGTCCAGGCTGATTTATGAGAGAGAAAGGGAGGGAGCTAGAGGGCCCATCCATCTCATTCTTCCAGGACCCTCCCCTACAGTGCACAACCTGTCACTGATCGAGGGAGCTGAGAGGTACCATCACTCAAGCAATGCAGCATTTTCTCATCTGCATATAAACGCATGGGAAATTCACTCCCTGTACTATGGCAGAAAATCTTGAGGTGGCGAGCAGAGCAATCCCTATAAGGTTTAAAGATCGGCTGAACTCACCGATTCCACTTGTTTTTTTTTGCAGCTCATTAAGAAAAACAATATTTGCTTCATTTGTTGATGTGGGTGTGTTATGTTCGCAAAATCTTACACAGGCAGTTATGGTTGTTTGTCCCCCTTGAGTCACGGTAGCAACATCTCACCCTCAAAATAGTCAGAATTAATCAAGTTAATTAATGAAGATGCATCAAGAAATCTCAACAAAAAAAAACGTGATGTTTTTTGCAGAGGGGGTCTTAGTTGCGCAATTTTCGATTTAGTTAAGGTGTTTTTTGCATTATTTCTCAAGTTAAAAAAATTGCATAAACTAGTAGTTCACTGCAGACAGTATCGTGTCAGCTGCTGCGCAGGACTGATTTCTGAGAACATGTCTACAACTTCATCAGCAAGCTGTCAAAATATTCTAAATAAAGCAGAGGCTGCACGCTGTTTATCAGTAACAAAACTAGCTAGCTAGCAGGCACATTGAGCAGGCAGGCCATGTTAGCTAAATCAGCATTTTAAGTCACTGGCAAGTGCTAAAGTGCTTTTTTTGTTTTTACAACGTTCTCTCTATCTATTACACGTGTGTGTCTGTCTGGCAGTGTTTCATAGTTAATCATGTTACAAAGCAGGTTGCGGTGGAACACAAGATGCTCGCCAATGGGTTTAGAATTATGGAATATTGACAGTTGGGATGCAAGTGTGCATTGTCCCAAAAATGATTTTGCCCAAAACAGTGGCAGACTGGAGTGATCACTATCAAACACATCAGCAAGTGGCCACTCCATAAAGGGCTTAGGGGCCAAGTGTTATTTCAACATAACATTGGCAACGTGTTGTCTTACGTTAACAAGTCCGAGGCGCTGCGGAATGTGGGCTGGTCTGTCTCACTGTCTGTAGGTTCTGCCGTACAATTGGATAGAGTACGATCAGTGCAGCTGTTTCTCTGTGCATGACACTTCTCCCTAGGTGTTAACATTCAATGTTAGTGGGCATGATCGTAATCAAAACCCAAACCTCAAATATCCAATAGCTCTTGGAATGTAACAGCTTCCACAAATCCCGCAAATATCAATTTTGGAAGATACTGACTTTATCGCCAAAATTATGCTATTTACACATTGTAGTCAATTTTTTACACTAAAATCAATGTTTCTATCGATGCAACATATGCCGTTTTCAACCAGAGAAGTCGCTTTTTTTGCTCATCTGCCCTTTAATGAAACGCAGCCGCATTGATATAATCAAAGTGGTTATGCATACAAAGGCGATTGGATGGCCACTGGAGAAATATAAACCAGCCAGGGCTTATGAATTGAACTCAACAAAATCACACCAGAGACAATAATTAAACGCTGCTTCATTCCACGAGCCTAGTGTAACCCCTAGCTCTATCTGCTTCAGAGAGCCTCCTCCCTGACACACTGGGTCAGTTGGAATCAAAGCTTATCGATCCTGTGTTGGTGGTTACAACAACTGAATGCGTCGGCTATGCATACTGATGTCACGAACCTTCGCAGTGCAAGGATTCTAAGGGTGTGTGTAGTTCATTTAAGTCTTAAACAGACAGGTATGAATGGGATTGGTGAGTGGTACCATAGTAATGGTCAGTGATGATGAAGACAGAGTCTATGACCTATATTTAGTTGATGATGGTTCTTCTGCTTGACTGACTATTTGTGGAAGTAATCCTCTTTTGAGCAGAATTATATGGCATGGGGATTAGGGATCTTTCCCCCTGCTCTGTGTGGGCCATCTACTCTCCATAATGATGTTCTAGCAGACAGCAGCAGGACAGACCAACTGGCCCTCTCCAGGGGTGGGCCCTCCTGCCTGCCTGCCTGCAGGGAGGGGCTTAGGGGGAATCACCCACGTCACAGCTGTGCAGTTAGGGCCGAACTCAATTTTAGGACTATAGCGGAAATCCTACTACACAATTTGAGAAGCATTTACGTATATAATCATAGACCGTTATTATACAAGGGATGTATGCTGAATGAAAAAGAGTGCCACCTACTGGTGGTTGACTCAGATAGAAGTGCCGGTTTAGATATAGGTGCACTTGTCCCAGTGTCCCGATAAGAGGACAGAAATGACCAGTAAGACAGGTGTACAGAACACACGTTTATTGCCATACTCAAGACAGGCTCACACACACAGCAAACAGGAAGAGGACTGATGGTAGTGAATAGTGGTTTTCTGTAGGACAGAAGATATATATTACAACAGTGTGATAGCAGTGTTGGCTATACAGTAGTAATACATTTACATTTTAGTCATTTAGCAGACGCTCTTATCCAGAGCAATTAGGGTTAAGTGCCTTGCTTAAGGGCACATCGACAGATTTTCACCTAGTCGGCTCGGGGATTAGAACCAGCGACCTTTCCGTTACTGGCACAACGCTCTTACCCACTAAGCTACCTGCCACCCAATAGCAGTGATGCAGTATATACAAAGCAGCAATGGCATAGCAATGGGCTAGCACACAACAGTAATGGCTATAGTAGCATTAGTGGTGCTATCATGGTAATATTATTGGCTGGTAATAAATATACAGTAATACACAGGGCCTACTAGGCTAAACTGCTATAGAGCAGTAATGCAGGCGAACAAGCTACATAGCACAAATGATAGCAGGATGCAATTAGTGACTAGCACAGTATACAATACATACAGGCTAGCAGGACAAGGGCTAGTGGGCCTAAGGCTATAGGTTAGCATCAGGGCAAGTTAAGATCAGTGTTGACGGCTATAAAGTCTAGGATGCTAACGTGCTAACAAGTGGCCATGTTGGATGTGGCTATGACCATATCAGGAAGTGACCAGGCTGTGATGATGTCACTGGTCGGCCATTTTAGGTGAGGATATACAATGACATGACTGGCAGCCATCTTGGTCCATAGAAAGCAATGGGCTGAGATTTTCCCTCATGGCTGAACATAAAGGTACACAGAACTATGCTAAAGGACAAACTGTGTGAAGTATGTAACATGGGATTACAGGAGGCAATCCTGTCATATACATATCTTAAGGAAGCATACTAACAAAGCAATAGCAGCATATAACATGTATACAGATCAAATACACACAAACCCCTAACAAAGTCCACTTACATGTTCAGTGATGCACTAACACACAGTTGGGGAAGTCCAAGGAAGGCTTGTCCATTCAGGAAAGGTCCAGTGATGAGTTGTAATGAAGGACAGGAGTCTACAGAGACCTTCTCAACCTGCCCTCCTGGAAACAAACTAAAGCACAAGCAGGAATGGGGGTTTGTTACCCCCAAGCAGGTAGAGCCTGTGATTGGCTGGCCCTGGTCAGCTGACTGAGTTCCCTGGCAAACTGGTCCCTAACACATAGGTGTGAAGTGCCCTATGCGACTGGCCAATAGGGTCAGGCTGAGGCGGGGGATGGTAGCCTACCTCAGCAGTGTCTCTTCCAGGGCCAGAGAGAGGGTTTTTAACACTGAGGATAGGAAGTGCCAGAAGTTTTATCCTAATGATGTGCTTTTCATGGCTCATCTGGGATGGAGAATGTCATTCTATCCATTTGATCATTTCTGCAAATGTTCAGTTGAATGTCACTGGAAATAGGAAATAGAAAGTGGGCACCGAGTGCTGTTTTAGACCGACGGGCCATTTCACCTCACAGATGAAGGCCACTACAGCCATTTCTTCCTCAAATTATTTATATTGAACAAAGTACATCATGTAATCTACATTTGTTGGACAACTTGGTGGCATTCTGATTGACCATTTTATGAAAAAACATATTATTAAGACAACTTTTTAAATCTTGGAAGACAACCACCTTCATTTTCAGTATAGTACCTCTGGCAGAGTAAACAACAGCCACAGCATCTGTCTGTGAAAGTCAGAGACCAGGGTCCCCCTGTGCCCAGCCTTTTAATGAGGACAATAGGTGGTGCTCCATATGGACTGCCCTTGGTGCTTTATCCACACACACACACACACACACACACACACACAAACAGACACTCAGGAAGACAGACAGCAGAGAATAGAGGGCCATTGAACCATGTCTTCACTGCTGATTTGGGAAAGGTGAACCTCTCTGGACAGAAATCTGTGGGCAAGCGAGGCTGTTTAATCTAATCCCGACTGTGAACTTTTATCCCATTATAATAGCAAGTTATTTATCACTGAACAATTCTACCCAAGGAACTCTCATCAGTTAAGATAAATGAGGATTATGACAGGTTTGCTTCAATTACCTGTCATTTTATCATACAAACAGCAAAAAAGATTACAGTGTTATTAAGTGCTATTGTAAAACATTAAAGTGTGGAAGCTTACAGTTGTATTTGACAGTACGCTGCCTGCATCCTCCTGTGTGTAACTCCATCTTTGAGAGGAGCCAGAGCAGCATAGACATTCTGCAATAACTCACCTGTCCTGTGTGACATTGCAGAGCCCCTGCTCCTGAAAACCCATCTCAAAGTGTCAAAAGACCAGCAGCACCTCTGAGCTGCCTCTCCTCCCGCTGTCTATTGTAGAAGTACAGCAGCAACATCCACTTCCACTTTAACCTAAATCATAGAGGCGGGTTACCCAACACCCACCCTTCCTCCCCACTAGTCACCCATCTGCCAGCCTCAATCCTTCCTGCTCTCTGCTCTCCTCTCATTTTCACTCTCACTCCATCACGCACACACATACAAACGCAGATCAGCGCAGCAGTGTGTCTCTCCCTGCTGCCGGGGAGGTGGTGCGAGCTTGTTGTTGCAGAGAGGCTGGGTGGACTCTACCATTGTGTGTGTGATGGGGTGGGCGTGATCAGGGATAGGGAGCTCCTCCTTTGATGAGTGGGGCGGATAACAGGCGGGGACCCTATTCTGTTCCTGAGCTGTATACTGGAGCTAGAGGAGGGTATCCTCTGTGTTACTTTACTACCGTAGGCCCCGGTCCTGGATTTGACCCCTTTCATGGGATGCTTTGGTCTTTATCAAAAGGAGGAATAACTGTTTTGATGCCAACTCTGGTAAGAGAACTGATTTCTGCATTCTAATCTCTTGATTTTAAAATAGATTCTGACAGAATAATTAATGGTGTTTTTATCCTTTAAAAAACAGAGGAAAAGGCTGAAGATGCTGTCTCAAAGAGCCCTGCGCTTTTCAGCAAACTTTTTATATCTCAAAATAGAAATCATCTCAGGGTACTTTTGAGAATCCTTAAAGATAAGCAAATGCGGTAAACAGTGTATATAAATGTAAAACATGTCTTTGAAATGAATGAGGAAGACCACTCATTTTTAACATGCGAGCATGAAACTCCAATTTCATCAAGATAGATTACGGGTGATATTACACAATCAATAGATATATTTCAGATACACTTTGCCCTGAAATGTATTGATGCATTAATGTAGCATTGCCGATGAAAATGTATTTGATACCACTGTTAGGGTATGAAATCATGACCAGAATAGCAAGGATGTGAAAACAAAGTCTAAAGGGAGATACATCTATTGACCTTTTTTTACATTTCCCATGTACTGTAATTTCACAAACATACTCATGAAAGATGGATTGCCATAGGTTCCAGCATGATTAATTTTCACGGTAGTGTGCATTAAAAGTAGCTATGGATGAGAGCATTTCGATCTTAGTCAAATAATGTACCAGGAGTTTGTTGCTGTGTTCTATGCTACATAGATCACAGAAGTGATTTGATGCTGCATCTAAATGAGTGTAGGTTCCGCTGCTCTACTTAGCTGGGCTGTACTTAGAGAGTGTGTGTGAGGGGGCAGGGTGCTTGCTGCACTGGAAAGGAAAGTGTATTACTTATCCATAATAAATGTCTTGCCTACGCAAGCCAAAAGCGAAGCATGGCGGTGCCTTACTGTCTTTAGATCACATAGCCAGAACTGGCCTGTCAGCACGTCATCCTCCTCCTAACGAGACAACAGCCAGAGATCCCACTTCCATTCTCTCTTATCCTGCTGTCATGAGGATAGTGTTGACAGATGGGAGGGGTAGGAGTGTAATGGGACGCCCATCATAAGGGCTGTCCATGCCAGGTCACAGAGGTCAGTGGGCCCAGAGTGGTCCTTAGGTAATTCAGTCATGTTTTGTCTCTATTCCACATTAATCTTGATCACGATCAGACAGAAGATGGTATGTGGGTAACAGCTACATGAAATCCTCCAGAGCAATAGCTCCAACTTTTAGATGTTGACAGGGTCTCTTAGATGATTATATCTCTAGATTGGTTAGTGTGCTTTGATAGGGCTAATATGGTTTGTACCAATACAGTACAGAGTCTGGCTGGGGAAATGTGTGTTTGATCAAAATAGACAGGTTAATGAGACTCGATATTGAGCAATAGGACGAACCATCAATGCTTTGTTGCCACAGGTTCTGTAGTTAACTTCGATGCCCAAGGGAAATCACACAATCCAAGGTCTACTTTTGCTCGGTGACGATTTATCCACCATTGTTGATCTATACAGGGACAATATGTAGATTCTAAAAAGTGAAAACACCAGGACTATGGTCAAATCAGGTACGAATACGTCAGGCATAAAGTAAAAACCCCAAACAAATAGAACTAAATAGATTAATACGAAATAATTATAGAGGTAATTTCATCTGTTTGAACATGAAGGTCAATATATTTTGAGAAATGTTGATTGTTCTTAAACAAATAGCTGAATCAAAAGCCAAATACTTACTCAATGTGCTTTTTGAATGTACCAGGGGCATTATGTGGTTAGTTCAATTTACTGGGGGTTGAGAGCCAGGACCAGTAGTTTGTTTTCATAGTGGGCCCTCCCACAGTAAGTGCCTGATAGAGTGAGTACATTTACTGATATATTATGCTAATGCTTGTACACATGCAAAACCACTTCCTGCAATCTACACAGAAGATTGCATGTGTAACAAGAAAATAAGTGCAAGTCTGTCCATATCCATTTTCAATGAAAAGCGGACAACTAAAGAAAATATACACTAAAGATGCTGTACATTAGAGCTCGGTCCACTAAATCATAAAAATTCTTCAAAATGGTTAAAACTGTATTCCAACGCTAATTGCTTAAGAGTCTATTGATGCTATTTAGTTGTACAGCTGAGGGGTTTGGCGGCTGAAAATACGCTGGTACAGACTGTCCCTAAGTATGAATCTTTAATATGCTGCACTTTAAAGCATCTCTCTCCCCTGTTCTGGCTCGCTCCCTCGTTCTCTCTTCCTTTTCATGACCCTCTCTCTCTCTGTAGCCTCTTTGAACACCTCAAGGTGTGTTTTGAAGCTTTGTTGTTGCATTTTAGCTGCTGACACGATTCATAATGTTTCTCCTAATTTAAGTACATTTTCCTGCTACAGTGTGTCCCTGGACAGACCATAACACAGGCTACATGTGATAAAAAAAACACAACAAATGTCCCTTGACAAACAAGCCCGTTATTATTGCTAAGTAGGCAGCGAAAGTGCGCAACTAATTACATAATTACAACAAAATGTTCTTCCAGAACAATACCAGTAATAAAAATAACATAGCAATGTGCTTCCTGAGACCAATCTCAGAGTAAGTGTCTCTTGCTTTTGGATGGACGGTTATGGGAGGCAGTAAATAGAATGTGAAGTCAGATACCATGGGTGCTTTAATATTTAACCATGAGTTACAGAAGCACAGCGGCACGTCTCCTAACGACACAGCAGATCCTCCACTTAATCGTAAACCCACGGCTCGGCTGGCATCACTGAACC
This sequence comes from Coregonus clupeaformis, assembly GCF_020615455.1. Lineage (NCBI taxonomy): Eukaryota > Metazoa > Chordata > Actinopteri > Salmoniformes > Salmonidae > Coregonus > Coregonus clupeaformis. The sequence goes on from NC_059210.1 coordinate 26,485,650, forward strand.
TTTTCGGCAGACCCTCTGCTCTCCCTCCCCAGGTCACAAAATCTGTTCAGACCCATGCCATCATATTTCTCATAAGACATGTCTCGCAGCTCAGGCTTCCCAACTGATTTGTTGGATTTTTATTGTGACAATTAGAATTTTAGCTGCCAAGGCATATTGGTCATAGGAGACCAACATGCACACAGTGATTAGTCTCTCCCTACAGCCGCTGCTGTGAGACAACATATTAATAGTCATGGGGAGTTTGTTAATAACATTATGATGACTTACAGTTATAGGCTATTATCTCAGATCGTAATAATACGATAGTAATAATAATATACAGTGCCTTCAGAAAGTACTCCTACCATTTGACTTATTCCACATTATGGGTTATTGTGTGTAGATGGGTGAGGGGAAAAAAATCAATTTAATCCATTTTGAATTGAAGCTGTAACAACAAAATGTGGAATGATAAATACAAGTTAGAATAAAACCACACAAACTATGATGTGACTTAAAGAAACACGAGAATGCTAGTATATACAGGTCAGTGCCAGTACCTTGTTCAATGTGGTTGTGGTGGGTTTATACATACAAATTGACTGGTAGTATACAATGCATTCGGAAAGTATTCATACCCCTTCCCTTTTTCCACATTTTGTTACGTTACAGCCTTTTCTAAAATGGATTAAATAAATAAAAATCCTCATCAATCTACACACAATACCCCATAATGACAAAGCGAAAACAGGTTTTTAGAAATGTTTGCACATATATTAAAAATAAAAAAACAGATACCTTCAGACCCTTTGCTGTGTGACTCAAAATTGAGCTCAGGTGCATCCTGTTTCCATTGATCATCCTCGAGATGTTTCTGCAACTTTATTGGAGTCCACCTGTGTTAAATTCAATTGATTGGACATGATTTGGAAAGGCACACACCTGTCTATATAAGGTCCCACAGTTGTCAGAGCAAAAACCAAAGCATGAGGTCAAAGGAATATTCCATAGAGCGCCGAAACAGGATTGTGTCAAGGCATTGACAGTCCCCAAGAACACAGTGGCCTCCATCATTCTTAAATGGAAGAAGTTTGGAACCACCAAGACTCTTCATAGAGCTGGCCGTCCGGCCAAACTGAGCGATCGGGGGAGAAGGGCCTTGGTCAGGGAGGTGACCAAGAGCCCGATGGTCACTTTAACAGAGCTCCAGAGTTCCTCTGTGGAGATGGGAGAACCTTCCAGAAAGACAACCATCTCTGCAGCACTCCACCAATCAAGCCTTTATGGTAGAGTGGCCAGACGGAAGCCTCTCCTTAGTAAAAGGCACATGACAGCCCGCTTGGAGTTTGCCAAAAGGCACCTAAAGGATTCTGACAATGAGAAACAACATTCTCTGGTCTGATGAAACCAAGATTGAACTCTTTGACCTGAATGCCAAGCGTCACGTCTGGAGGAAACCTGGCACCATCCCTACGGTGAAGCATGGTAGTGGCAGAATCATGCTGTGGGGATGTTTTTCAGCGGCAGGGACTGGGAGACTAGTCAGGATCGAGGGAAAGATGAACGGAGCAAAGTACAGAGATCCTTGATGAAAACATGCTACAGAGCGCTCAGGACCTCAGAATGGGGCAAAGGTTTACCTTCCAACAGGACAACGACCCTACGCACACAGCCAAGACAACGCAGGAGTGGCTTCGGGACAAGTCTCTGAATGTCCTTGAGTGGCCCAGCCAGAGCCCAGACTTGAACCCAATCGAACATCTCTGGAGAGACCTGAAAATAGCTGTGCAGCGACGCTCCCCATCCAACCTGACCGTGCTTGAGAGGCTCTGCAGAGAAGAATGGGAGAAACTCACCAAATACAGGTGTGCCAAGCTTGTAGCGTCATACCCAAGAAGACTCAAGGCTGTAATCGCTGCCAAAGGTGCTTCAACAAAGTACTGAGTAAAGGGTCTGAATACTTACGTAAATTTAATATTTCCGTTTTTTTTTTAAATATATAAATTAGCAAAAGATTCTAAAAAATACTATTTTTGCTTTGTCATTATCTGGTATTGTGTGTAGATTGATGAGGGGGGGGGGGAACGATTTAATTAATTTTAGAATAAGGCTGTAATGTAACAAAATGTGGAAAAAGTCAAGGGGCCTGAATACTTTCCAAATGCACTGTACATGGAAACAATGTAGCCAATCTCCTGTGCTGAAGCATTGGTCACGCAGCAATATCATTGGGAGACTTGTTGAATGAGACTGATGAGACTGCCCGGAAATGAACAGTGGTTTCAATTAGCAACAGGCTATGAGATCCATCCAGTAAATTCCAGTTCATCCGTAAAACGGTGCTCATAGCAATCTCTCTTCCTATTGGTACTGTCTTTTTATGTTTCTTTAATTCAACTAGGGGCCAGAGAGGGAATCGATAACAAAACATTCTTGAAACGAATGTGTGATCTGCTTTATGTGCCTTGAAGCAAAGCTGTACACACTGCAGGGCGAAGTGCTAGATGTTTAATGGACCTCTCATTTCTATTTATCACCATCCCTCAGTCCCCTGACTGGCACGACAGGCCTTAAAAGAGATGATATATTCCCCCACCTACAGATGTAGGCTCTTATTTTGAGCCAGTTTGCTACAGCAGGAAAATAATCCTGCAGCAAGAGGAAATTTGAATTATGTGGACTATAGTTAATGGACTTTTTTATAGGGGTTGATACATTTTACATCAGGGCAAATCAAGTCTGACATTTTTTCCTGCTATGCAGGAAAATTCACATCAACAAATTAACTAAACAAATTAAGAACCTAAATCTGTAGGGTCAGACACACTATATATACAAAAGTATGTGGACACCCCTTCTAATTAGTGGATTCGGCTATTCAAGCCACACCCGTTGCTGACAGGTGTATAAAATCGAGCACACAGTCATGCAATCTCCATAGACAAACATTGCCATTAGAATGGCCCGTACTGGAAAGCTCAGTGACTTTCAACGTGGCACCATCATAGGATGCCACCTTTCGAACAAGTCAGTTCATCAAATTTCTTCCCTGCTAGAGCTGCCCCGGTAAACCGTAAGTGCTGTTATTGTGAATTGGTAAAATCTAGGCGCAACAACGGCTCAGCCACTAAGTGGTAGGCCACACAAGCGCAAAGAATTGGACCGCTATGTGCTGAAGCACGTAGCGTGTAAAGATCGTCTGTCCTCAGTTGCACGCTTCACCATCTGGCTGTCCGACGGACAAATCTGGGTTTGGCGGATGCCAGGAGAACGCTACCTGCCCGAATGCATAGTGCCAATTGTAAAGTTTGGTGGAGGAGGAATAATGGTCTGGGTCTGTTTTTCATGGTTTGGTCTAGGCCCCTTAGTTCCAGTGAAGGGAAATCTAAACCCTACAGCATACAATGACATTCTAGACGATTCTGTGTTTCCAACTTTGTGGCAACAGTTTGAGGAAGGCCCTTTCCGGTTTCAGCATGACAATGCATCCCGTGCACAAAGTGAGGTCCATACAGAAATGGTCTGTCGAGATCAGTGTGGAAGAACTTGACTGGCCTGCACAGAGCCCTGACCTCAACCCCATCGAACAGCTTTGGGATGAATTGGAACGCATACTGCGAGCCAGGCCTAATCGCCCAACATCAGTGCCCGACCTCACAAATGCTCTTGTGGCTGAATGGAATCAAGTCCCCGCAGCAATGTTCCAACATCTAGAAGCGTGGAGGCTGTTAATATGGACCAATTCCATATTAATGCCCATGAATTTGGAATGAGATGTTCGACGAGCACTTTTGGTCATGTAGTGTATCTCTGATATTTACTGTACCACCTAAACAGTGACATCTTCAAGGGATATATCAGAATGTGTCTATCTTATTTGTATGTGAGATGTTGGTGAAATACAAGTAACTACCAATATAAAGGAAACACCAACATAAAGGGTCTTAAAGTGCCACCATGAGCCAGAACTGCTTCAATGCACCTTGGCATAGTGTCTGCAACTCTATTGGAGGGATGCGACACCATTCTTCCATGAGAAATTCCTTCATTTGGTGTTTTGTTGATGGTGGTAGAAAATGCAGTCTCAGGCTCCGCTCCAGAATCTCCCATAAGTGTTCACTTGGGTTGAGATCTAGGGACTGACACACACACAGACACACTTTAAACCCCCTATGCTCCTTTGAGATCCCTCTTTCAAAGTCACTTAGACCTCTTCTTGTAGCCATGGGAGCCAAAATAATGGGCAACTGGGCATTTTTATACATGACCAAAAGCATGATGGGATGTTAATTGTTTAATCAACTCAGGAACCACATCTGTGTGGAAGCACCTGCTTTCAATATACGTTGTATCCCTCATTTACTCAAGTGTTTCCTTTATTTTGGCAGTTACCTGTACATTGCAATGGAGAGGTAGTGATAGTTGGAAACAATATTGACAAAGCAGTACACGTGTGGGCCATTTTCATTTGCTGAGACTACAATGTACTGTTCGGTTTCTTGAACAGATGTTAAATGACTGGGTTTTGGTTTGAGTTCTGTTTTTAACTAGAGTATTAGTCATTGCCTTTATTCGCACAAAGCGCATAATGATGTAACAACACTGAACACCCGGTAATCTTCCCTTTTACAACAAGAATTACTCAAGCATCAGATCTCAATCTGATACACCAGATGTTTGAAACAAACCTCTTTCGATGTTGCAGTAATTAAGATCGAAATACAGAGATGTGTAGCTCTAATAATATACTTACATTTTAGCAGACGCTCTTATCCAGAGCGACTTACAGTTAGTGAGTGCATACATTTTTCATACTGGCCCCCCGTGGGAAACGAACCCACAACCCTGGCGTTGCAAGCGCCATGTTCTACAAACTGAGCTACAGAGTCCTCACATCTCACTCCAGAGCACAGTGAGACACCAATTAGTGAGAAGAGGGGGTGAAGGGAAAAGACAGTCAGTTACACACTCTGACGTGAAGAGAACTCTTTCAACTAAACACGTGTGCAAAATAACAAGACGTCATTAACAGTTGAGCGAGACGTTTCATATGAACAGAAGCATTAAAGTACTGCATTTTTCGAATCAAACAAACTTCATAATCATAATAGTAGAGTATGTGTAGTGTCCTCAGTATTTTTCTATGGTCTTGAATATATATACAGTGATGAATAGTAGATGATGGGGAAATAGATAGTCAGAGCTATATATATATATATATATATATATATATATATATATATTGTGACGTCACGAGAGGCTACACAGCTTTCAGCGGGATTGCTCAAGTAGTGCAAGGAGACAAGGTTCAAACAAAACAAGGATTTTATTATAGGTCTTGGGAAATTAACGAAAATATAACAAAATTCTGTTCTCTTGTGGCTCTTTAAGGGTTAACAGTTCAGGGATGTCTCTTCCACATCCAAAATCATAATTCTCACTCGCTCAGATAACTTTTCCCCAGCCTTACTGTAGTCCACGTTGCAGCTAGTGGCCAACCCAGCAAAAAGTCCTTCCAAAATCTCTCACGTATTTCCACAGGTGCATATATCCAAAGGTGAGTATTTCCCAAAGGCAAGTATCTCCAAATCCTTATATTCCTCATGGAAGTGGACGTGCAGCACTCTTGTCCTCCAGAGAGCCCAGGTTGGAGACTGTGTCTCTTCACTTCCCCAAACCTTCAGCTCATCAGCTCCTCATTTGTTTCAGCTGCGTGGGAAGATTGGCCATAGAGGGGTGGAGTTCCCGACCATACCAGTAGATGGAGCCATAGCTGTCTGGGTTTGCAGCCACCTCAGGGGGATGTAACGTCCCTCCAGGACACAGCCTCTCGTGACATCACACATCCCCCTCCTCGGGACCGACGTCCTCGTCGGGGTAAAGGCAGCGAAGAAGGCATCACGCCGGGAGAGGGCGTCCGCATTGCCGTGGTGCTTGCCAGCCTGCTCTCTCTTCAACTCCTCCACCTCTAGGACCAGGGACTCAGCCTCCTGTTGTCTCTCCTTGAGTTTCTTACTGAACGCATCAGCCTTGGTTTTAGCAGAGTTTAGCTTCTGTTGAGCAGCTTTCAGTTCCTTCTCTCTCTCTGCCTCCGCATTCTTCATCTTGTTCTCCAACACCTTGTACTTCTCCTCTGCCTTCTTCTGGACCTCCTTACTACTGCGCAGGGTCTCCTCACACTCCTCGATGGTCCTGCGCAGCCTCTCCAGCTCCTCCTGTTGCTTATGGAAGGAGCTCTGTTGGAGTTTAGCCTGGAGGATATCTAACTCTTCTGTCTTCATGTCTAACTGTTGCTTTAACAAACGATACCTCTCAGCGGTCCCCTTCAGACCAGACAGTTCTTTGTCCAGATTCTGTAGCTCCGTCTCTGTGTCGGTCTGGGCACTTGCCATCCCTATCAGAGCCCGGGCGGGAGTGAGTAACTCGGAGGATTGCACCGGAGCCTTCCCAGGATGAGTCTTGCCTCTCCGTTTCCGAGGTACTCGGGTTATCCTCTCCTGAGACTCTCTCCAGAGTGGGTAAAAGGCTGGGCAGTCTCGTCCAATTAGGACAGGGACGGGGAGGGAATCAACCACCCCCGCCGTCGTGTGTATGGTTCCCCGTGTGCTGGTCATTGTAAGTTCAGTAACGGGGTATTCTCTGGTGTCCCCATGGACACAGGAAACTGGGAGGACTTTCCCCGGGGTCAGACACGTTGGGCCCACCAAATCCTTACGCACCAGGGTGGCCCGGCTACCAGAATCCAGTAAGGCCTCCACATCATGGTGATTCACAGTTACCGGGCAGGTGGGGGGTCGATCTGGGCCGCCATCTACGACTCCCAAGAGCGAGGCAACACGGTGTGTGGGTGCTGAGCTGGAGGACTCGCAGTGGGCATAGGTTCATCGGCTGGTTTCCCACACTGCCAGGAGATATGTCCCATCTCCCCACACCGGTAACACTGTCGAGTTTCCCCCTCCTGGTGTACTCTTCTTGGACCCGCCTGGTTTCTGGCTCCCCCTGGAGCCGGGATAAGTCCTGACGTGGCTGGGTTCGAGACCTTGGGGTCCTTTGGACGGGTTCTTCCCATTTGTGGTGGGGCCGCACTCCTGGGGTCTTTTCGGGAAGCATTCAGCATCTCCGCTGTGGCCTGGTACTTTTCCACAGCTTCCACGGTCAGATCAGCCGTGGTCAAGGCCTGTTGACTGATGACCCGTTTTGCCTCATAAGGCAGGGCGCGTAGGTAACGATCCACCACAACGGCCTCCACCACCGCCGCTGCTGTATTCCTCTGCGGATCCAGCCATTTCCTTGCGATTCGGACAAGTTCATGCATCTGCGCCCGAGGAGGTTGGTCTGGTTGGAAGGTCCAGCTGTGAAAGCGCTGGGCCATACCAAACTTTGTGAGTCCATATCTGCTGAGGATCTCAGACTTCAGGGCATCATAGTCAGTAACCTGGTCAGGGCCCAGGTCCCGGACAGCATTCAGCGATTCCCGGTTAGAAAGGGGGCTAACAGACCAACCCACTGTTGCTTGGGCCAGGCTTCCCTAGTGGCCGTGGCCTCAAATGCATGCAGGTATGCCTCAATGTCATCGGTAGCTCCCATCTTAGATATAAAGTCACTTGCCTTTATTGGGCGGGTATTTTGGACCACCCTCTGTCTCTGCAACTGCAATTCCTCTGCCTTCAGAAGGTTGGCTTTCTTTTGCTCCTCCAAGAGAGCCACGTTGCTTGCATCTGGGCTTGCTGGCCAGCAACAAGGGCTTTCAATATGTCCTCCATTTCAGTCGGCGGGGAGCCTACGGCCAACTTGGAAAACTGGGTGATCAAACCTTCGGTATCCTCCTCTGACATGCACTATTAACGCTTGAGCGTGCCCGTATTCTCCACCATCTGTGACGTCACGAGAGGCTACACAGCTTTCAGCGGGATTGCTCAAGTAGTGCAAGGAGACAAGGTTCAAACAAAACAAGGATTTTATTATAGGTCTTGGGAAATTAACGAAAATATAACAAAATTCTGTTCTCTTGTGGCTCTTTAAGGGTTAACAGTTCAGGGATGTCTCTTCCACATCCAAAATCATAATTCTCACTCGCTCAGATAACTTTTCCCCAGCCTTACTGTAGTCCACGTTGCAGCTAGTGGCCAACCCAGCAAAAAGTCCTTCCAAAATCTCTCACGTATTTCCACAGGTGCATATATCCAAAGGTGAGTATTTCCCAAAGGCAAGTATCTCCAAATCCTTATATTCCTCATGGAAGTGGACGTGCAGCACTCTTGTCCTCCAGAGAGCCCAGGTTGGAGACTGTGTCTCTTCACTTCCCCAAACCTTCAGCTCATCAGCTCCTCATTTGTTTCAGCTGCGTGGGAAGATTGGCCATAGAGGGGTGGAGTTCCCGACCATACCAGCAGATGGAGCCATAGCTGTCTGGGTTTGCAGCCACCTCAGGGGGATGTAACGTCCCTCCAGGACACAGCCTCTCGTGACATCACAATATATATATATATATATATATATATATATAGACAGTTGAAGTCGGAAGTTTACATACACCTGAGCCAAATAAATGTAAACTCTGTTTTTCACAATTCCTGACATTTAATCCTAGTAATAATTCCCTGTTTTAGTCAGTTTGGATCACCACTTTATTTTAAGAATGTGAAATGTCAGAATAATAGTAGAGAGAATGATTTATTTCAGCTTTTATTTCTTTCATCACATTCCCAGTTGGTCAGAAGTTTACATACACTCAATTAGTATTTGGTAGCATTGCCTTTAAATTGTTTAACTTGGGTCAAACATTTCAGGTAGCCTTCCACAAGGTTTCCACAATAAGTTGGGTGAATTTTGACCCATTCCTCCTGACAGAGCTGGTGTAACTGAGTCAGGTTTGTAGGCCTCCTTGCTCGCACACGCTTTTTCAGTTCTGCCCACAAATTTTCTATAGGATTGAGGTCAGGGCTTTGTGATGGCCACTCCAATACCTTGACTTTGTTATCCTTAAGCCAGTTTGCCACAACTTTGGAAGTATGCTTGGGGTCATTGTTCATTTGGAAGACCCATTTGCGACCAAGCTTTAACTTCTTGACTGATGTCTTGATCTTGCTTCAATATATCCATATAATTGTCCATCTATTTTGTGAAGTGCACCAGTTCCTCCTTCAGCAAAGCACCCCCACAGCATGATGCTGCCACCCCCGTGCTTCACGGTTGGGATGGTGTTCTTCGGCTTGCAAGCCGACCCCTTTTTCCTCCAAACATAACGATGGTCATTATGGCTAAACAGTTCAATTTTTGTTTCATCAGACCAGAGGACATTTCTCCAAAAAGTACGATCTTTGTCCCCATGTGCAGTTGCAAACCGTAGTCTGGCTTTTTTTATGGTGGTTTTGGAGCAGTGGCTTCTTCCTTGCTGAACGGCCTTTCAGGTTATGTCGATATAGGACTCGTTTTACTGTGGATATAGATACTTTTGTACCTGTTTCCTCCAGCATCTTCACAAGGTCCTTTGCTGTTGTTCTGGGATTGATTTGCACTTTTCGCACCAAAGTACGTTCATCTCTAGGAGACAGAACGCGTCTCCTTCCTGAGCGGTATGATGGCTGCATGGTCCCATGGTGTTTATACTTGCGTACTATTGTTTGTACAGATGAACGTGGTACCTTCAGGCATTTGGAAATTGCTCCCAAGGATGAACCAGACTTGTGGAGATCCCACATTCTTTTTTTAATGTCTTAAGAAGCTTCTAAAGCCATGACATCATTTTCTGGAATTTTCCAAACTGTTTAAAGGCACAGTCAACTTAGTGTATGTAAACTTCTGACCCACTGGAATTGTGATACAGTGAATTATAAGTGAAATAATCTGTCTGTAAACAATTGTTGGAAAAATTACTTGTGTCATGCACAAAGTAGATGTCCTAACCGACTTGCCAAAACTATAGTTTGTTAACAAGAAATTTGTGGAGTGGTTGAAAAAGGAGTTTTAATAACTCCAACCTAAGTGTATGTAAACTTCCGACTTCAACTGTGTGTGTGTGTGTGTGTGTGTGTGTGTGTGTGTGTGTGTGTGTGTATATATATATATATATATATATATATATATAATCTCTGGAAAGAGTGCCTACCCAATGTGAGAGGTACAGGCTAGCGTTATGTAACTCCCAGCTGTGCATGACATCAGCAGAGAGAGAGATTGTCACGCTCGTCGAACAGAGAGGACCAAGGCGCAGCGTTGCGGGTGAACATATTATATTTATTCAACTGATCACACGATCAAAACAAAGAACGAAACGTGAAGTCCTTCGATACACAACCAAAAGGAACAAGAAACCACAAAACACAAAGTGCAAGACAAACAGTTAAATATGGCTCCCAATCAGAGACACCCAGCTGACACTCGTTGCCTCTGATTGGGAGTCACTCAGCCCAACATAGAAAATTAAACATAGACTTACACACCCTGGCTCAACATAACATAGTCCCCAGAGCCAGGGCGTGACAGAGATAACCATGGGTGGGGCAGTGACCCAAAACCCTCAGGATCATGGGAGAAGTGCTGCCCTCTGACTAGAGCGAGGGGGATGCTCATATGAGACATGGTTTCTATTGTATGTTTTCAGAGATGGACAATTAAACATTTAAAAGTTGACAACCTGGTTAGAGATAAGTTATGGCCTCCTATGTCACCTTTCATGGAAAGCTTTCACATTTCCCAGGTTACATTTATACTGCGTTATCCTCCTTTCCAGACAAATAATGCCAAGATTAGATCCAGTCAAGAAGCAGAGATGTCAATATTGTCTCATAAAACCAGCCTCCTCACTCACACGGAGAAAGGCAAACCAACGAAAGGAAGGGAGGGTTTCTTCATTCAGCCAGACATTCATTTCCTTCTCATTCACATCAATAAAAGGCAGGTCTCCTCCTGCTATCCTTCAATCCTGACTTTATCAGTGCTGAGTCCTGCGTGCCACAGTGAGAGTCATACTATAACAGGACATGGGAATATGGAGTACTGAATTATTTTATATTTGGCCCTCTTTGTCTGCCGCTGAAAAAGTAATCTAAAGCTTTTGGAACAGCTCTGGACAGAATGCAATTTCTGCGGTCTTAAGGAGGATTAAATTGCGGCTGGCATCTGTCATGACAACAGTCGATCTCAAAGGCTGATTTCTCGCTCTCTCTTTCACACACACTCACTCTACATCTCCCTCTCTGCATTAGTGTAAGGGTGTGGCCCTTCCCCGTGGAGAGGGAGAGAGAAAGAGAGAGAGAGAGATGGAGAGGTGCTGTTGACCAGTCTGAACACAGATCAGATCAGCCGAGGTGGGGGGGGGGTGCTGGCGGCTGAGGTTTAATCTCAGTGCAAGGGGATTACAGATTGTTCAATGTGTTTGAACACTGCACAGCACGTACTGTATGTCATTTAGTTCCGGCCAACCGCCAATCTCATTGCTCAACATGTATTCCATCCAGCAATGCCAATAATCACCATGACACACAGCCTCTCATGTCTTCTTGGTTTGATTGAATAGGGGGCTGTTGGGCCGGTATTGCATGCCTGTCAATTAGCGACTAACCTCTCAAATGAACTTTTTGAAGCTCGTTATAATTACAAACTGAGAATTCCATCATGAAATGTGACTCCTTTCACCCTGTTCATGAACATGTCATGTATGACATTAGGCTTTCCAGGGTTCATGTTAGCTGCCTAACCTTTTCCTCGAATTTCAGCGTGGCATGATAAGGTCAGACAGAAGGGTTGTTAGAGAGGTTGCTATTATTATGGGTTCAGCAATTATGTAAGTGGAGGCTGCTGAAGGGAGGATGGCTCATAATAATGGCTGGAATGGAGTATAATGGAATAGTATCAACCACGTGAAAACCACATGTTTGATACCATTCCATTCCAGCCATTATTATGAGCCATCCTCCCCTTAGCAACCGCCACTTGTGTAGGCCTAATGCATCACCCAGGTGCTCTTTGCGGTACTCTAGCTCTCTGATGCTTCTTCTGTGTTTCTACTTGATTACCTGCATTATGCCAGTCTCTGTTCCTTTAATCACTGAGCTAGTCATGATGTACTACCATCTAAGAAATAACCACCTCATCACCATACACTCCTTAGAAACACAACACCAGTGATATAAGTGATACAATAAGAAACAAGGCACTGAAAATGAACCACTGGCCGGATGTGCAGATCAGCGAAACCAGGAGAAACCTGACTATGGAAACAAAGACCGCTACTACCAGGTTGACCAAGATTTATGCCTGCAAACCCACCTGCAGTCTCCCTCAGATGTAGCCTACGTGTGTGGATACCAAGGGAGTGACCGTCCATAGCCTAGATATGTTTGTTTGAAGAAGCCAGCCCCCTACACATGCAGAGAAAAGTAAAACCTAATGGTTACAAATGCATCTGATGCAGGCTGAAATCATTACGTCATCTCATTACGTGATTGATTCATGAGAGGGCAGAACACATTTTTCATTGCCAAGACGCCAGCGGATCAAAACCACTGCCCTGGCATAACCTGGTGAGTCATCTAGTATAGCTGATAACATTAGTGTTACAATGTTATAGAGCCCAAACAAAATGTAGCTCTTGCCCGCAGAGACTATTGGTATCGGCGTTGTTTCTCAGAGATCTGAAGATCAGGTCGTGACTCATGCCCAGAATGCCATCCTCAGGATATCTCTACCTGGTGTTGTCATGGTACTCCACACCCTGTGCCAGGAAACAGAGGTTGTGCTCACTGATGAGGATACGCAGGGGGGCTGGGATACACCCAGCTCACAGACAACAGACAGAAAAATGGTGTTGCAAGGCAAGCATCAATGTAGTGCTAATCGGGTCCAGTTCAGTTCCATCTAACTGCCTTCACAACACTGGTGGAGAAATACTGTAGGAGGCTGTATGAGTCTACCCTATCTGTTTGTTTACACCAGCTTTGTCAAATGTAGTAAATCTATGCCTATATGTGTTAAATATTGAGATTTGACTGAGAAGGAAAAGTAATACATATTTAGTCTGTACACTTGAGTGTCTGCCTCCCTCACTCTGTTAAATAACTCAGTCAGAAGACACCATAACAATATATAATAAACCTCATATTTCACTCAAATTCTGCAGCTGGAAAATATGATTTCATATGGATGAGCATAGAACTCATGAAGCTGAAATGAAAATGCATATAGCTGGATATTCCCCTATGATTTAAGGGAGCTCCTTATTGCCCTCTACTGTCTACACAAGCACACACAGCCACACACACACACCTTTCCTGAGTTGTTGTTAATGAAGCAGAACCAGACATCCAATCCCACAGTACACAGTAATCATCATGGAGGTCATCAGTAATGGCTCTTTATTTACCACACCAGAAGCCCACCATGCTATCTTTCACTACAGAATGGTATTTTCCTTCTGTTTCTGGAAGGAGGCCTAATGTGCGTGAAATGATGTCTGTGAAGAGACTGTTGCTTCCTGTGTCATGCTCTCCTGAAAATAATGAGCTTTGGATGTTTTGAAAACAAATGGTAAAGAGATCAGTTTGATATATATCACTTCAACTAAATACCATGGGACTGGGTGTGCTCACTGCTCCTCATCACATAATCTGAATTGCAATGTATTGCTGCGGACTGAGGAAGACTATGAAAGATTCAAAAGGCTATATATTGTTACCATCCACTCTGCGACAACAAGGAGATGACAAGGAGAGAAGACACATAGGGTAGAGTAGGAATCATTTCAGAGGAAAGGAACAACACATTGTTATGCTGTCACTAACACAATTGCCACTGTGGAAGCCTGAATCCTGATATCTGCTGGTGACCTGGCAGGAGAAACTGCAGACCATGCAACTGAAATGTTCAGGGAACTATAACTCAAAGTACCATGATGTACATTTTTAAACATGCCCCTCTAGTAACCTCAGCTTTGTAATAGTCACGATTTTTTTTACAGTTTCTATATACCTAAAAGCAATCTCCATTCAGGGTCAATTACTGGACAGTAATTAATAATACACCACTCTGTGATTTTGATCATCAGTGTGGTTACTAGTCTGCCTTCTGTAGATGTATACAATGTTGCTGCTTCCCACATAAAGTCAAAAATGGTTGTATCATTAGTGAAAAGGAATCACTGTTTGAGTAGCACATCTCTATGCTACCTGTAAAGTGTTCTACCTCGTTCGAGGAACGATTCGATTCCCTGGACAGCCTCCTGTGTCAAGCTTCCTGTGCCACATTATGACACTGTTGTTATTGACAGTCTATTGCTTATTCAATGAGTTGTCCAAACCTTTGATTCCCTGCTGCTAATGGTACCCCTCCAGGGCTATGTCCTCTCCTGGTGTTTCAGAGTGCCTTCCTCTTTTTTTTTTTTTCACCTTTATTTAACCAGGTAGGCCAGTTAAGAACAAGTTCTCATTTACAACTGCGACCTGGCCAAGATAAAGCAAAGCAGTGCGATAAAAACAACAACAACACAGTTACATATGGAATAAAAAAAAAGAAAACGTACAGTCAATAACACAATAGAAAATCTATATACAGTGTGTGCAAATGTAGTAAGTTATTGAGGTAAGGCAATAAATAGGCCATAGTGCAAAATAATTACAATTTAGTATTAACACTGGAATGATAGATGTGCAGACGATTATGTGCAAATAGAGATACTGGGGTGCAAATGAGCAAAATAAATAACAATGTAAATAACAATATGGGGATGAGGTAGTTGGGTGGGCTAATTACAGATGGGCTGTGTACAGGTGCAGTGATCGGTAAGCTGATCTAACAATTTATGCTTAAAGTTAGTGAGGGAGATAAGTGTCTCCAGCTTCAGAGATTTTTGCAGTTCGTTCCAGTCATTTGCAGCAGAGAACTGGAAGGAATTGCAGCCAAAGGAGGTGTTGGCTTTGGGGATGACCAGTGAGATATACCTGCTGGAACGCATACGGGTGGGTGTTGCTATGGTGACCAATGATCTAATATAAGGCGGGGGTTTGCCTAGAAGTAATTTATAGATAACCTGGAGCCAGTGGGTTTTGTCATGAGCCCTCTCACTCCACCGGGTTACCACCTTAATTTGTTTCCACTATCTTCCACTCTGCTCACCTCCCTCTCTCTACTCAGCCTAACTAGCTCCACCTGTCCCTGCTCTGCTCGGCTCTAATTACTCTGCCAGCTGCGCTG
The DNA here is from genome assembly GCF_020615455.1 of Coregonus clupeaformis. Taxonomy (NCBI): domain Eukaryota; kingdom Metazoa; phylum Chordata; class Actinopteri; order Salmoniformes; family Salmonidae; genus Coregonus; species Coregonus clupeaformis. The sequence goes on from NC_059210.1 coordinate 26,500,821, forward strand.
CATTACCCACTAACCTCTCCCAGTATTTAAGGCCCTGTCTTTCAGCTCTCCGGTGTCAGATCGTCTGCAAAGCTCACACCCGGAACCTGTTTGCTCGCGCTTCTGGCTCACCCTGGTTTTGTGACCCCGGACCTGCCTGTTTTTTGGATACTCTTCTGCCTCAGGAGATCCAGACCTGCTTCTGCCATTACGACTCCTGACTACTCTTCAATCCCGGTAACTCTGACCAGCCTTCTGCCTTGCTACTACGTATTTTGGATTTCCCTTGAACTGTACTGCTGCCTGGTTTCATTCCGCCCTGTTGTGTCTGTGTCTCCCCCCAGGACTTCTGGACCACCCACCACCGGCTTCATAGGACGCATCGCTGCCACTGGGGGGCACAGACCCAGCGCATTGGACGGGATCCCTGTTACCCCTGGAGCCTTCATTCACTCCCTACTTCCCTTTTCCCTTAAGTTTAATAAACTTTCTGGTGTGACGCAATTGTGGTCCTCTGGTCGTCTGTCTGAATCGTGACAGTACGATCTGACCATTATGGACTCAGCGCACACTTTCCCGACATGGAAACCGATGAGCATGAGCAGCAGTTCCAGCAGCAGCAACAACAACTCGCCATGATCATTCAACTCCTCACCAACCTTACCCCAGCCAGTCTGCCCACCAGCCCAGCCCCCCGAGTTACCTGCCCCGGTCATTGCAGCCGCTGCTCCGGAACCCAAGATTGGAAACCCCGAGCGGTTCAACGGCGATTCAACCCAGGTCCGGCCATTCCTGACTAGCTGCCGACTTCAGTTCTCCTTGCAGCCAAGGACCTTCGCCACGGAGGGGGCTAAAGTTGGGTATGCCATCACTCACCTGACGGGCCGAGCTCGACTCTGGGGAACAGCAGAGTTCGAACGTCAAACCCCCGCATGTGCAACCTTCGACCTGTTTGCTGAGGAGATGCTGAAGGTGTTTGACCTGGATTCACCCACCGCAGAGGCGTCTCGTGAACTGTTCAGTATTCGACAAGGCAGACGTACAGTCGCAGACCATTCCATCGACTTCCGAACCCTGGCTAGACGAAGTTCTTGGAACACACCATCGTTGGTGGACGCGTTTCTTCCATAGTTTGGCTGACTATATCAAGGACGAGTTGGTCTCCCATGAACTGCCTTCCACTCTTGATGAAGCCATCGCACTGACTGTCAGGATCGACAGAAGGATACAGACCCGTCGCCGTGAGAGGGGGCGCCAAGGTCCACCTACTACCGGCATTCGGAGAGATCCGACTGGGCTCCTGTCATCTACTGCCACTCACCCAGGTCAGCTTGATCAGTCTGAGCCTATGGAGATTGGGCGAGCCTCCCTCACTCCTGCAGAGCGCCAGCGCCGCTTCACCTCAAACCTCTGCCTCTATTGTGGAGGTGATGGACATCGTGTGGTAACCTGCCCTTTAAAGGGCCGAAGCTCACCGGGCGTAGGGGGAGTCCGGTTGAGTTCAATGACCATCCAGTCCTCCGACCGCAAACCCCTGCTGCAAGTTCACCTCCGCCTCTCTGACTCAACTCACACCCTGGCTGCTCTGGTGGATTCTGGCGCCGAAGCCAACATAATGGACATCAAGCTGGCACGCCAACTGGGACTGGAGAACCTCCGTTTGACACCTCCTATTCCTGCCCGGGCACTGGACGGACACTTACTCGGATCGGTCACTCATGTCACGGCCCCGGTCTCGATGGGTCTGTCCGGAAACCATCAAGAAACTATCCAGTTTCACCTGCTCCCCTCTCCAGGCCAACCCCTCATCCTGGGTTACCCATGGCTCCGCCGGCACAACCCTCAGCTCGACTGGGTGACCGGGGTGATCAGGGAGTGGGGAGAGGACTGCCACCGAACCTGCCTGCTTGCTGCCGCACTACCCCCTCGGCCAGTACCTACTAACTCCGCTCCTGACCTCTCCAATGTCCCAGAATGCTACCATGGTCTCAGAGAGGTGTTTAACAAAGCAAGAGCCACATCTCTGCCCCCTCACCGACCGTACGACTGTGCCATCGACCTCCTCCCTGGAACAGCTCCTCCAAGGGGTCGTCTTTATTCGTTGTCTGCTCCTGAAAGAAAGTCCATGGAGGACTACATCAATGGCTCTCTGTCCGCAGGATTAATCCGTTCATCTTCATCTCCTGCTGGTGCTGGCTTCTTCTTTGTGGGGAAGAAGGACGGATCTCTTCGCCCCTGCATCGACTACAGGGGACTCAACGACATCACAGTGAAGAACCGTTACCCTCTGCCTCTGCTCACCTCTGCTTTTGAGTTGCTCCAGGGAGCCACTGTTTTTACCAAGTTGGATCTCAGAAACGCTTACCACCTAGTGCGGATCCGGGAGGGAGATGAATGGAAAACCGCATTCAATACACCAACAGGCCACTACGAGTATCTGGTTATGCCTTTTGGCCTCACCAATGCTCCTGCTGTGTTCCAGGCTCTAGTGAATGATGTACTGCGGGACATGTTAAACAAGTTTGTCTTCGTTTACCTGGATGACATCTTAATTTACTCCAGAAACCTGTCTGAACACACCCACCATGTCCAGCAAGTCCTTCATCGTCTTCTGGAGAATTCCCTCTACGCCAAGGCAGAGAAATGTGAGTTTCACGTCAAGACAGTGGCCTTCCTGGGGTACATAGTGGCAGAAGGAAGTATCCAAATGGATCCTGCCAAAGTATCAGCAGTCACTTCATGGCCAGTTCCGGAGAACAGAAAGAAGCTGCAACAGTTTCTGGGGTTTGCTAACTTCTATAGGAAGTTTATCCGGAACTACAGTACCGTTGCTGCCCCTCTCACTGCTCTAACCAGCACCAAGCAACCCTTCACCTGGACCCCAGCAGCCGACAAAGCCTTCAGTACCCTCAAGGTGAGGTTCACCTCCGCTCCCATCCTCCAGATGCCTGATGTGGACCGGCAATTCATTGTGGAGGTGGACGCCTCGGATGTGGGAGTTGGTGCTGTGATTTCTCAGTGGGCTGCGGAGGATAGGAAGCTCCATCCCTGTGCCTTTTTCTCACGTCGGTTGTCCCCCTCTGAGTGCAATTACGACATAGGGAACCGTGAGCTGCTGGCTGTGAAGCTTGCCTTGGAGGAGTGGCGTCACTGGCTGGAGGGGTCCACCATTCCATTTCTCGTTTGGACCGATCATAAGAACTTGGAGTACATCCGCACGGCCAAACGGTTGAACTCCAGGCAGTCCCGCTGGGCCCTGTTCTTCACCAGGTTTAATTTCACTCTGTCATACCGGCCTGGATCACGCAACACCAAGCCAGACGCCCTCTCCCGTCAATTCCAGAAGGATGACACCCCCTCCAAGGACCCTGTGTCAATTCTGCCAAGTCCCTGCATCGTTGCAGCTCTGACCTGGGCTGTTGAGGAACAGGTGCTGGAGGCTCTCCGTAACCAGCCAGGTCCCAGCACTTGCCCAGCTGACCGCCTTTTTGTCCCCGAAGACCTGAGGTCCCAGGTCATTCAGTGGGGACATGACTCCCGCCTAGCTTGTCACCCTGGCTCCACCCGCACTTACAACCTGCTCGCCCAGAGGTTCTGGTGGCCCTCTCTGAGGAAGGATGTACGGGAATTCGTCCAAGCCTGCCCCATCTGCAACCAACACAAGTCGTCCTGCCAGCCCCCAGCCGGATTGCTGCAGCCCCTGCCTGTGCCCAGACGTCCCTGGTCTCACATCGCCCTTGACTTTGTCACGGGGCTGCCCCCTTCAAGTGGCATGACCGTCATTCTCACCATCGTTGACCGTTTCAGCAAGATGGCACACTTCATTCCCCTCCCCAAGCTCCCAACCGCCAAGGAGACCGCCCAGGTGGTCCTGGAACACATCTTCCGGATCCACGGACTGCCAAGGGATGTTGTTTCTGACCGTGGTCCACAATTCTCCTCCGCTTTTTGGAAGGAGTTCTGTCACCTGCTGGGAGCCACAGTCAGTCTGACTTCCGGATTCCATCCCCAATCCAATGGGCAGTCAGAGCGGGCTAATCAGGGAGCTCGAGAAGGCACTGCGATGCATGACTTCACGCAACCCCCACTCCTGGTCGCAGCAATTGACATGGGTGGAGTACGCACACAATTCTCTGACCTGCTCTGCCATCGGTATGTCCCCTTTCCAATGTGTTTATGGATACCAGCCTCCTCTATTTGCCAGCCAGGAGGAGGAGGTTACTTGCCCATCTGCACTTGCTTTTGCCCGTCGATGTCGCCGCACCTGGTCACAAGCCCGAGCCACACTCCTCAGGTCCGTTGCCAGCTACACTACCGGGGCCAACCGTCGGAGAATTCCTGCTCCCACCTACCATGTTGGTCAAAGGGTGTGGTTGTCATCGAAGAACCTGCCACTCAGGGTGGAGTCGCAGAAGCTGGCACCTCGGTTCATTGGCCCATTCCCTATCATAAGAGTGATTAGCCCAACTGCTGTCCGGCTCCAACTGCCTAATTCCCTGAGGGTGCACCCCACTTTCCATGTGTCTAAGATTAAGCCCATCCATGAGAGTCCGCTGGTCCCTGCTGCGCCTGGTCCTCCTCCTCCACGGCTCGTCGATGGTGGTCTGGTTTACACCGTCCGCCGCCTGCTTCGGTCCAGACGGAGGGGTAGGGGTCTCCCAGTACCTCATTGACTGGGAGGGCTATGGACCTGAGGAAAGGACCTGGGTGCCAGCTAGTCGGATTGTGGATAGGACTCTCATCACCGCTTTCCACCAACGGCATCCGGATCAACCTGCAATCCGTAGGGGCCGCCCCAGAGGGGTCCCTAACCGTCCGGCCCGCTCGGCTTCCTGTCCTGTGCCTGATCCTGTCTCGGGACCTGTCCCATCTCCCGACCCACGGCCCTCCGGCTTCCTCCGAGGATGAGGACGTTCACTCGGACCGTTCGGGAGGAGTTCTAGCCCTCCTCCGGCTCCCCTCCTCCCGCCCGGCGTGGTGTTGCTCTTGGGACTTCTGGGGCCGTCCCTTGGGGGGGTTCTGTCATGAGCCCTCTCACTCCACCGGGTTACCACCTTAATTTGTTTCCACTATCTTCCACTCTGCTCACCTCCCTCTCTCTACTCAGCCTAACTAGCTCCACCTGTCCCTGCTCTGCTCGGCTCTAATTACTCTGCCAGCTGCGCTGCATTACCCACTAACCTTTCCCAGTATTTAAGGCCCTGTCTTTCAGCTCTCCGGTGTCAGATCGTCTGCAAAGCTCACACCCGGAACCTGTTTGCTCGCGCTTCTGGCTCACCCTGGTTTTGTGACCCCCGGACCTGCCTGTTTTTGGATACTCTTCTGCCTCAGGAGATCCAGACCTGCTTCTGCCATTACGACTCCTGACTACTCTTCAATCCCCGGTAACTCTGACCAGCCTTCTGCCTTGCTACTACGTATTTTGGATTTCCCTTGAACTGTACTGCTGCCTGGTTTCATTCCGCCCTGTTGTGTCTGTGTCTCCCCCCAGGACTTCTGGACCACCCACCACCGGCTTCATAGGACGCATCGCTGCCACTGGGGGGGGGCACAGACCCAGCGCATTGGACGGGATCCCTGTTACCCCTGGAGCCTTCATTCACTCCCTACTTCCCTTTTCCCTTAAGTTTAATAAACTTTCTGGTGTGACGCAATTGTGGTCCTCTGGTCGTCTGTCTGAATCGTGACAGGTTTGGCGACGGATATGTAGTGAGGGCCAGCCAACGAGAGCGTACAGGTCACAATGGTGGGTAGTGTATGGGGCTTTGGTGACAAAACGGATGGCACTGTGATAGACTACATCCAATTTGCTGAGTAGAGTGTTTTGGTAGCTGTTTTGTAAATGACATCGCCGAAGTCAAGGATCGGTAGGATAGTCAGTTTTACAAGGGCATGTTTAGCAGCATGAGTGAAGGAGGCTTTGTTGCAAAATAGGAAGCCGATTCTAGATTTAACTTTGGATTGGAGATGCTTAATGTGAGTCTGGAAGGAGAGTTTACGGTCTAACCAGACACCTAGGTATTTGATTTCATCACGGCATCCCTGTAATATTAGAACAGAGAATAATTCATTAAGATTGAATGTAGTTATGTGGTAAGATTCTTGCAAGCCTGAAATGTAAGCTTTCTTTGCATGGTGCTCCCTGCAGAATCTAAATGAAATGGAGAAAAAACTAAAAACATCCCAACAAAAACAAGAAAGGGCCAGTACCTAGAGTGCTGGACCCTCCACAAGTTTCTCACATGGTGAAAAGCCTGATCAAATTCCTTAGATTACTTTTGTATGTAAAACATGCCGTGCATTTGTGTTTATTTCAAGTTTTGACTGTACTATGCTGCAAAACACAGTTAGCCTACGGTCTTTGCACAGTAGGGAATTCCACCATTTACACATCCATTGTACTGGTTAGCAGTGAATTGGAAAACAGAGCATAGGTTAGTACTACTCCCTGATGTCCTTCTCTCTCTCTCTCTGTCCCACACTGTCTCAGAAAGGAGCCCATTGTCTCTCTGGGCTCTCAGAGTACAGGGTATCAGGTGGAGTTGGCAAACATGCTGAAAGTGATTCCCTCCCTGAGCCAAGTCCATATGGACATTATTTGTGACCTTCACTTGTCTTAGTCAACATACAAAGTGGCACTGGAGCAGGTTCAGCAGTTTTCAGGCATGGTCACGGCTTTCAGGATGGGACAAATGTGCTGCATTTCACATTTTATGAAGGGAAATAGATGATCATTATTCAAATGCAGGTCTTAAGGTCTGCAGAGCTGCTGGTTTTCAGTTCTACCTGATAGAGAATTGATAGATATACTGTACTCTACAGTATCATCAAATTGTAAGATATATTCCATTTAGCGGACGCTTTTATCTAAAGCGACTTAGTCATGCGTGCATACATTTTACATTTGGGTGGCCCCAGGAATCGTATATCCACAACCCTGTGCAAGCACCATGCTCTACCAACTTAGCCATACAGGGCCGCTGGATCTGTCCCTTAAGAGCCTAGTGGGACAGGAGGAAAACCAGCAATGCTGCAGAACTTCAAGGCCCATATCCCATGCTTTTCATAGTCTTGTGAATCCATCTCAACAACTCTAGCTGATTGTGTTGCATTCTTTAATCTAAACATAGATGGATGAACAATATCATTCCGAGAGCTATGGAATTAGGCAGGGGGAACAGCTGCTTTGAAATGTATTACAAATAGATTTTACTCAGACAACCATCTTCAAACTGGATTGCAGTGGGAGCAATGCCTTGGGGAGCCGTGCATTACTAATGATACTATACCTCGTGGCATATGCACAGTCTTCTTCCCCTCACGCCCTATTCTATTCACTCAGCATGATTGTGTTACACAAGACATCCATCCAGTCTGTCACAGGTATTGCTTTGCTCCTCTGGAATGAAGCCTGTTCTCATCCAAATTGCAACGAATTTCCTCTTTGTAGTGAAGAGGGCCTTGGTAAGAACTGTGTGTAGAACAGAAGTAGAGTATTTGGCGAGGGAAGGCTGCGGTATGCTGTGGAGGAGTCTTGGGAAGAGGTATGGCTGAAGGCAGGCAGGCTGGGTGTGAATGAGGTTGGGAGGCGTTAATGAGATGCCAGAGAGGAAGACAGAGATCCTGGGAACCATCAGCACAGGAGAGTTACGCACACACACGCACCCACATAGCACCTGGCTTGGTTGCACACCTCCTGGGTTTCCTTATTGGTTTAATTAATCCAAGAACATGCTAATGTACCTCAGTGTCTCTCATTATACCATGATTTAAAATTAGAATGTTAATTAAAGTTTAGTTCCTCGTATACAGATGTAGGATCTTAATTTGTTCACTCTTTTGTTGCTGAGAATTCCTGCACAGCAGGAAATGCAAACTTGTAGTGTATTCAAGGTTTGAAAAGGCTTCTAAAGTTTGTAATTTCCACTTTTTAAAATGTCAGGTTTGATTTGCCCTAACACAAAATGTATCTATTTTTTTCTCCATTAATTATAATCCACATAATAGTTCACATTGCCTGTTGCTGCAAGATTATTTTCCTGCTGTAGAAAACTGGCTCAAATTAAGATCCTACATCAGTATGATCATGACCCTACAAAGGAATACCAAATGTATACTACTGCACTACAGAATGTAGGCTATTAAATCCTCAAAGGTTGGCTAACATAGAATATTAAGGGGAATAAGGAATAACTAAACATTTGGATTATTCTCAGTGAGACACGTTTGCCTAATTTCTAATGGATTAATTATTAAACTATGATACCCATGTAGCTCCACTTCCTCAGCAGCAGCCATAGTGTCATCTCAGTGTACTAATGACACAATGTCAGTAAGTGATAGAGAGGACGGGGGCGATGCGGTGTAGTTGAGGCATCCACAGAGCCAGTAGAGACTAGTGAAAGCCAGCCAGCATCACCCCGGGCGAGACAAATCTCATTTGCAGCATTACCAGGCTCTTTGGTATGTGAGAGGGCTGAAGAAAAGGCTTACTTGTGACTGTAACAGCGTGGCTTCCCTCCCTCGCTGCTCTCAGGCTGTAGAGATGTAAAGAAAACTGTTATGGGGTGGATTAGTGGGGGAGATTCGTTACCGTTCTGCTGATGTCATTATCAGAATTCATCTGAAATGGAACAATAGAAAAAAGAAGACAAAATAAAATAATGACCGTTCAAATTGTATTGTATGCTCGTCAAAGAGTTGATACAGAATTACCAAGATGTGGTCTACAGGTTTTAGAGGTTTAAACTAGAATCTAGATTTCAATCTGCACCATGTGAAACGAATTAACTACGAGTAGTGCATAATTCTTTGCAAGTGATACATTTCCAAGAAATAAGAAACATGTTTTTATAAGCTGACTAATTACACAGTTATACACAATAATAAGGCTAATTGGGTATGGTGTGTGTTCATATTGTTGTCATCTCTATTATTTTCCAGTTGTGTGAGCTGAATGGTCTGAGAGGTTATTACATTATACATCAAGGCTATGGCCTAAGGTAGCTTATTAGTACATCCATGTTTAAGTAGCAGTAGGAATTCTCTAAGGAACCTATTAAAATGGATCATTCCAAGGAATTATTTGATCATGCCAGTGAACCCCCGGTGACATTTTCATGCATTTTGAAACTGCACCCAGAAGAAATACTTCAGCTGTTTCAGTATTGAGTGCATTAGAACTGGAAAACTTTTGTGTGGTAACAAATTATGTTGAAAACTAAAGTGCAAGATAATTGTTTTATTTGTTATGTTCTAAGAGAAAAGAGCAGTCAGATATCAGGCCTTTAACACAGACCCTACAGTAGATAGATGCAGTAGATCCCAATGATCTACAGTATGCCTAATGTCAACTTCCAGTCAAATCTATACAAAATGTATGAAACATTCCCAAGTGTTCTGAGTAAATCAACAGAGTATTGATTATGTTATCAATCATAAGAAATATGAATGGTATAACTGACTAAACTTTCTCTTTCAGGTTCAGCATGAGGCCTTGTGAAGAACTGAACAGGCAAAGGTAGCTACTCGACGAAAAATAGTAATTGAACAACAACCTCCTCAGAACAGGAACAACAAACAGCTACAGTATAGCACCTGGAATACAAGAACACGTACGGAGCAGAGAACTGGACCAAGGTGTCCAGGATTATGCCAATCTAGTCAGAATCATCTGAAGGATTTTTCTGCAACAGTGCTGATTTGGCTGTAGCGTCTCAGCTGTATCATGGCTGACCCTTACCAGAACAATGTGTACCACCATGGAGGAGGTGACCCCTACGGCACCTACGGAGAGGGAGGAGGCCAGGAGGGCTATGGTTACCAGGGCGAGTCCTACCCTCAGGAGGAGGATGCAGCCAGCGATGCCACGGAGGGCCATGATGACGAGGACCAGATGTATGAGGGGGAGTACCAGGGGATCCCGCACCCTGACGAGGTGAAAGCGGCCCAGAGGGCAGCGAGGGCCAAGGCCAGGCAGGCTCAGGAAGGGGCCACGGAGCTGGAGGAGCTGGCTGAGCAGTATGAGGACATCATGGAGGACTGTGGGCATGGACGGTTCCAGTGGACCCTGTTTATAGTGCTGGGCCTGGCCCTCATGGCTGACGGGGTGGAGTGCTTTGTGGTGGGGTTCGTGCTGCCCAGCGCAGAGAAGGACATGTGCTTATCCAATGGAGAGAAAGGCATGCTAGGTGAGTCATGGCTAAATGCCAATACTTGTTGGAAGACATACCGCCCATACTAGCACGTTTACAATGTCTGGGTCAACTGATTCCAGCCAACAGCAGCCTGGCAGTCAATACTAGCCAGCAGATACTCCGTAAATTAGAAATGTTCTCAAATTAGCTAATGGCACAGTCGATTTCAAGATTAATCTGTTGGCTTTTCATGCTCTACTGGACGTCAATATATTCCTGCTTAGTGAAGCAGGTGGGAAATGTATGATCCGTTTCCCCACAGCAAATAACACATTCTTTTTGGCAACCAGAACGGGTCTGCGGTATGCCACCAATCACACTGATTGAGACTATGCAGCATTTTGTTGGCCCATGTCTGAGGGAAATGGGGTCCTCTTTCCAGCCACCTTAATAACAGCAGCTAGCTCTATATGCATGTCAGATGAGTTCACAAAAGTTCTGAACGGTTCCTCTCAGAGACTGACAGAGATTTTCAGTTCTTTTAGATAGGCAAACATTTATCAAGCCTTTGAATAGAAAACTTTGAACATTTGAATGCCCTTTTTTATGTTGTAATAAAGATAAATCAAACTAGACATGAGAAAATGAGGTTGAGAATAGGACGTCTTTGAAGAGTGGGACACATTGTTCTAGTGCAGTGGTGAATTACTAATTCAGAGTTAACACCGCGAGACAAGTCCTTCACTTTGAAGCGTGTGGGTGGAAGCTGTCCAAGGAGACAAATATCTGGGATGAGAGGGCAGTTTTTTCTCCCACTCCCCAGCCAGCAGCCTCCTCCCAGCAGCCACAGGCAGGCTGTACTGACAGTACTGAGTCAGCAGGTGGCTGAGGAGAGGAGATCGATAGCCACTCTACTGACCTTGCGTCTAGGATACGTACTATTCGCCTGCTGCTTCACTTCCCTTGGCTAACTATGCTGCAGCAATCACAATCACAAGCAACTTTTATTCACTACACTGTACATTCTGCAGCCCTCACATCTCAGATTGTCTGACATGCCCAAAGTAATGGCACTTCGAGGATAAATAATGTTTTGAATTGAATTAAATTGAATAGGTATGGTGGTGTCAGGGTACTTTTAGGTACTCGGAAGAAACATGATATGCTGATCACAGTTGAACATCTCCTGTAGCATCTCCTTTTAAAATGATTAAGTTAGCAGCTTTTCTGTTTTGGTGTGGCATGATTGGAAATTCATAGTCAGACAGCCTATTAGTTATTCACTATCTCATCTTGCCCTAAATGCTGCTCTTTACAGTCATTTCATCTACATATTTTAGTCCAAATTTACAGAATATACTCTGGTTTATCTCAAGGGTTTCTATGTTGACTTCCTAACTATAATCAATCAGTTTCAATGGGACTGAAATATGAAATGCCTCTAATTCACACTTTCACTGTGATCACCACTGCATACATTCTGAATCAATGGATGTAAGCTGTCCAATCAGAAGGCAGAGTGGCAGCAGTGTCACTGTCCTTCGGGGAGAGGAGGGTGGGGGATTGGTCCTCTTCTCCATATGCTTATCCGGTGACGGCAGGCCCGTGCCTTCGCTCTCACACCAGTCATCACCCACCCCCCCATGGCAGTGCCATCTGCAGTGACCTCGTGGCCCAGAGCGTGATGCCAGGCTTTGGCGTTAGGCACATTGATAAATGTAGTGATTTTTGGAAGATTCTTCCCCAGTGATACATGGGTATGGTTGATAGGCTATATGTAAGCTGAGGAAAGCTTTAGGTGTACATGTACAGTGCATAGACAAGTGACACAGAAAAGTACTGGAATGGTACTTATCTGGGGCTTAAATGAATAGACTTTATCTGAAATGACTGTACTTGCTTACTGAGGCACAAACACAGCCAACTACAGGATTCTATCGAATTTCAGCATTTACATGAACTAAAAGAAAAGTATACTTGACACAGGCTTTCATTATATGCTAAAAATACTTGTTCCAGCCAAGCTTTGCTAGATGGACAAAGGTACACATTAAATAGTATGTTCCACAAGAGACACCCCACTGAGAAGTAAGTCGCTCTGGATAAGAGCGTCTGCTAAATGACTAAAATGTAAATGTAAGTAAAAACACCTAAATCATTATGACATCTAAATAGCATCCCTGTTACCATTGTTAAGGCTTCACAAAAGACCACTCAAGGCTGTTACATTTGACCAAAAACACACTTTCTGTCATTACCTTAGAAACACGATTTTACCTCTCTGACCTAGCCCTTGAGAGACAGAATGCAGAGTACAAAAAATGGGTATAAACATGTACAACTATTCCACTAAGTGTTTGTCTTTGAGTGTGTCCAATTAAACATATTTTTTATTACACTAATTATTACACTGAGAGATTTCTCAATACTGTCCATAGGACATTGCCCCTCTCAGGAGAGATGGACAAGCCTTCCCCCTGGTGGACAACACCAAAAGTGTCACCAATGTCCAGCTATCCCGATCTACTGGGGGTCTTTTAGTAGTTGAGCAATTCAAGAACAACACAGTATATTGTATGTTCCCTGAAATACAATGCTGTGATCCATAAAAACACAACCAGAATGTATGGTCATCTCAACAGTGTGTTGAGTGGAATCTGCCTTCCACTTTATTCACTGAGATCAAATCACTAGATAAAGGTCTGCTAGTGAACTGTAGCTGTGCAGGTCTCTGACTGTGTCTGGCCTCTCTCTCTCCTGCAGGTTTGATAGTGTTCCTGGGCATGATGGTTGGGGCGTTCATCTGGGGCGGCATGGCAGACAAACTGGGCCGCCGGAGGTGTCTGATCTGGGCCCTCACCATCAACTGTATCTTCGCCTTCCTCTCCTCCTTCGCCCAGGGATACGGCTTCTTCCTCTTCTTTAGGCTCTTCTCTGGCATCGGGTAAGAAAGACCGCTGTCTATGGAGAAAGTGGAAACAAGGGATGAGTTGCTTCTTGAAGGAATTTGGGTTGTAACTGGGATTGGGACCTAATGTGAACATGATCCTCTCCACCTGATACAATGTGTACTGTACAATGTTAAGTATATGTTGCACAATGTGATGCTTACACAGCTTCTAAAGAACTACAACAAAGAAGAAATAGTTAGTGCAGGACAGCAGGTCAGCACATTCAGAGCTTTCCTCCTCCTACAACAATGCAGCACTGTGCTGTCCCAGATATCATTGTTCCACAGGGATGTAAGCCTATGCATACTGACTCCAGAATCAGGTCAAAGCTACATTATGCAAAAACATTGTGTTGTGTAAAAAGAAAAGCTCAGCTGCAGGAGCATGGTGTATTCGGCTAATGTTTATCCATGTTTGGATATTTGTGGAAGCTCAAACTACTGACAAAAATCTGATTTAAAAAATACTATTGTCCTGCATGTCTCCTGCTCCAAAAATATATTACAGTACCAGTAATTTGCTCTCTAGATTTGTATTGAAATACATCTGTGTTGGGACTCTTTTGCTGAAACATATTTAAAGGCCCAATGCAGTCCAAAACGTGATTTTCCTGTCTTTTATAAATGTATATATTTCCACACTATGAGGTTGCAATAATACTGTACAATTGTGAAAATGATAATGCCCTTTGAGTGTAAGAGAAATTCTTTGAGATTGAGAAAAAAACATCTGCATTGGACATTTTTAAATAAAGATAATAGTTGCAAGATTACACACCTCTTGTGTAGTCTACAATCTCAGTGAGTTCCTATACTAATCCTGTGTTTCTCCCTTCAGCATCGGAGGCTCTGTCCCCATCGTCTACTCCTACTTCTCAGAGTTCCTGCAGATGGATAAGAGAGGGGAGCACCTGAGCTGGCTGTGTATGTTCTGGATGGTGGGAGGCATCTATGCCTCCTTCACTGCCTGGGGCATCATTCCTCGCTACGGTATAGTACACACTAAGCACTCAACAGGAAACTCTTACTAAACTATAGAGTTCATGACCTGGGATCAATATTATCTTACTTGCTAACATAAGCAAGTTCACCCAAGTACAGCTACAGTAGTCCCTGAATTGGATGTTATGTAAATGTGGCCAAATTATAGCATATGTGTTGGGTTCATTAACTGGCTGATTGATTTTTTATAATATTAGTCTGTAAACGCACCAATAGACACATTGAGAGATGTTGGTTGTGTTATATTCCAAGCTCTTGAGTCTAGACACAGAGAATGAATAAGGATTGTGTTGTGGCTGTATTGTGTTCCAGGCTGGGGCTTCAGCATGGGAACAGAGTTCCAGTTCCACAGCTGGAGGGTGTTTGTGCTGGTCTGTGCCCTGCCTGCCATCACCTCTCTTGTGGGACTCATGTTCATGCCTGAGAGCCCCAGGTTCCTCCTGGAGGTAAGATCTGTTTTCTCCAAATAAAGATTGTTCGAAGATGAACAGTTCAGGAACGTTATACTCTGGGTTTAACATATTGTGTCAATCTTTTTTTTCTCTCCATAAATCAAAACTGATTTTGTTGAATAAAACAAAACAGATAAATACGTTTGTGGATTACTATCCTAAGGTTTTACTTAGAGTGTGTGGCTGTCTTTGTCAGAATGCCAAACATGACGAGGCCTGGATGATCTTGAAGAATGTCCATGACACCAACTGGAGGGCAAAGGGCCAGCCTGAGAAGGTCTTCCAGGTGAGTGGAGACACGACAACCGTTTGACACTAAATAACACGCTTTTGAAGGGCTGTTTGCCATTTTCAGCGTCACAGAATATAATGAAACCTAACTAGAGAAGTGATCATAATTTCATTCCCCTCAGGTGACCCACATCAAGGCTCCTAAGACCAATGAGGATGAGTTCATTGAGATCCAGAGTGCCACAGGGACAGCTATACAGCGATGGGCCGTTCGAACCCTCACTCTGTGCAAACTGGTAGGCCCCAAAATGTTCTGAAAACAAACATATTACCTAATGAGACCAACATTAACACTAACAGGCTATTAGTATGTGACGTGTCACTGTGCCGTGTTTTCATTGCAGGTGCTGAAGAATGTTGCTTCTCTTTTGGGACCTGAGCTGAGACTGAGTACGCTGTTCATGGCCATCATCTGGTTCACCATGGCCTTCAGGTAAATATATGTACAATATATGTGATGCCAAAGAGGTAAGAATGTATAGTGTGTGCAGCTGATTGTAAATACACTATATATACAAAAGTATAAGGACAACCCTTCAAATTAGTGGATTCGGCTATTTCAGTCACACCCGTTGCTGACAGGTAAATATATGTACAATATATGTGATGCCAAACAGGTAAGAGTGTATGTATAGTGTGTGCAGCTGATTGTAAATATATAGTCTGCATCCCAAATGGCACCCTGTTCCCCTTATAGACCCTGGTCAAAAGTAGCACACTATAGAGAATAGGGTGCCATTTGGGACGCAAACATACTGTATGTGTATTCTAACGTTGGTTGTCAATGTTCTCTTTACAATGGTCCAATAACTCTATTACCATTGTATTTCAGTTACTATGGACTGGGTGTGTGGTTCCCTGACATGATCAAATACCTGCAGCAAGAGGAGTACGAGTCCAAAGTCAAGGTGTTCCACAGAGAGAGAGTAGAACACTTCCACTTCAACTTCTCCCTGGAGAATCAGATCCACCGAGAGGGAGAATACATCAATGACAAGTATGTCACCTCTATCGCCCCCTTCTGGCCCTTCTGACTACTGCACCACAGGACCATGTGTAATAGTATTACAGTCTGTTGATAATATCACAATGTAACATATCATTCTATGTAAGTATGGCACATATTATTTCATTCAAAATGCTACAGACAATTTTGAAGAGGGATAGTGCTGTCTGTCATTCTAGCATGTAATCATTAGTTAGCTGTGTGCCACTTTGTCAAAAAGTCAGGAGTCATGCTTTTGTGTTCCATCCCTTTAGGTTCATCAACATAGAGATGAAGTCTGTAAAGTTTGAGGATTCACTGTTTGAAGATTGTTACTTTGAGGACATCAAGTCCACTGAAACAATCTTTGAGAGCTGCACCATCAGATCCACCGTCTTCTATAACACAGGTGGGAGCCGCTGGAGGTGTTACAGTAGGCCAACCAATGCATCACATTGTTAACAAGTTTAACCCTTTGGAAAGTTTCCAAAAGAAAAAAAGGTTAAACGGAGATTGAACTTTTGCAATAATCAAGTCCTGCTCAATATGAATGAAACATTGTGACCATACAGTATGTAATGCATATCAACATCATCAATTACTATTGCTATGTTTCACTGTAAAAAGACAGTACATATTGACCAATGGACTAAGAATTGCAAAGCCATGAATACTATTTATGTGTTATCAATGCCATTGTCACGTTTCCTCCAGACCTGTACGAGGAGAAGTTCATAGACTGTAAGCTGGAGAACACCACGTTCCTCCACAATAAGAAGGGCTGTCACCTGGACATTGACGAGGAGAACGACGTGCTCATCTACCTGGTCAGCTTCCTGGGGTCCCTGGCTGTTCTGCCCGGCAACATCATATCAGCTCTGTTCATGGAGAAGATAGGCAGGGTCAAAATGATAGGTGAGTAGGTCTGTATTGGACAATGTAAAATGGTACAAGGTTTCTTTCATTTTAGCTGTATTGGTTCTTCCAGTGCAGATACTGTGTAGAGCAGCTGCTCAGCTATTGCTCTGGGATTCTGCTCTGCAATTGTCAGATGAGAAAGGTGTTATGGAGTTATATCTATGGGTGTGAGCCTTGAAATATGATCAAGGAACATTGAAGTGTGAATTAATCGTACCGCACACCTCACTGCTCCATCTCCCTCTGCATACGATGTGCCACTGAGCTGAGCGACATCCTACCGTGAGCCCAATCTGCTCCACTCTTTGCAGGCCTCTCCATGCTGACCTCAGCTGGGTGCACCTTCTTCCTGTTCCTAAGCTTCAGTCAGGCGGCCATCATAGCCTGGCAGTGTCTGTTCTGTGGGGTCAGCGTGGCAGCATGGAACGGCATCGAGGTCATCACAGTGGAACTCTACCCAGCCTCCAAAAGGTACAGTACAGCAATTTCTTAGATTAGGCCTATTGGAAATAGCTAGCTTGTACTATATTGTATGATAGATTTTATACTCTTAGACTATGTCAACCCATGATCATAAAGTTAAAGACTAAGACAATAATGTTTCCTGTGGTTATTTAACCTGTGTCCCTAACCTCCTCCCACAGAGCCACAGCGTTTGGAGTGCTGAATGCCCTCTGTAAACTGGCTGCTATCCTGGGTAGCTCCATCTTTGCCTCCTTTGTGGGGGTCACCAAAATCGTCCCCATTCTCCTCTCCTGCGCTGCTCTGGTGTGCGGAGGCCTGGTGGCCCTCAAGCTGCCCGAGACCCGGGAGAAGATCCTCCAGTGAGGTGGTCATACTGGCCAAAGGTCAAAGGTGCCAGGAAGCAACCTTTACAGGCGGAGTTACTCTGAGAGACACACAGGCATTAAGCAAGATTGGCTGTAACCAACAGGAATTGATGGGAGTTTGTTCCAGCAAGATATAGAGAACCTTTAATAACATGCTAACTAACAGTGTGCTTCATTGTCTGTTCTGTCTCAACAGTTATGATGTGTTTGGAGTGAAATGCTTTAAAATCTACTCTGTATCTAAATTATTCTTGGGACCAAATGGACATTTTCTCTAATTCAATCGCTTATCTATCAGTCTATGAATCATAATTTGCCCCACTAATTTATGATACTGTACATCTGAGACAAGATGAGAAATCTGAAAATATGTAAACCTCTTGATGGAGGTAACCAGAAACATATATCTGGTCATGGAAATCTTTCTCCAGTGCCATTTTGAATTCACATACTGTTGTTGTTTTGTTTTGCTAGAATTATGTTTTTTTTATCTTAGCCCTGCCTCAATGAATAGTTCTCAACTCACACCCTCTACTTTCTCACCAAAATGTAAACTCTATAGACTGTAGCACTCCCTCCTTTTCTTGTCTTGTGTTACAATCAACCTACAGTATGAAGTGGGAGAACAGCAAATATCCTTCACATCTGAACTGTATTTTTGAATCCCTACCTTTAGTTGAGTGTTGAGGTTATAGTCCATCAACCAGAACTATACTCAGTAGGTCGCCGCAAAAAGAACAACATAGAACTGCAATTTACTGCAGTATTTGCCCGTTCCATTCTAATATTATTTTCCTGCTGAATATGCACCTGGAAACCACAATAAATTGATTTCGTTGTTGATTTTTGCGTTCCAACTTCACAATTGAATCTAACTAGCAACTTCATTTAGCAAACTGGTTGGTCCTACAGTGTGTTTGTGTGCTTGCTTGTAAATGTTATCAGTTCAGCCTCCATGTTACTGCACATGATGCTCTTGGCTGTGCTTTATTTGTGTTGTCTATGCGATGACATCTTTCGTTTTTCTGTTTAAGGGATACCACATAGAAATACGAAAACAAATGTGTTTTACAATATGTGGGGGAAATGCTCTTATTGCATTGGGGATGGGGGATTCACTAAAGCACACAGTGCTGTTACTGATAACTGTCGACTGAGTTGCATGTGTGTTATCTACCTACCAGGTAATGTTTCTGTGTTCAAAAAGCAAGTAGTCTGAATTATGTTTACTGTCTGTGTGTCAATGTAAATAACTGACTGGATTGTAGCCTGTACCGGCTTGAATTAACAATCACTTTGGTTAGTTTAGGCATAAATAAGCTGTTTCTTGTCAAGTATTGAGGAGCCAATTGCATTTCTTTCCAATACAAAACAAGACTTTTGCCAATTATTTCTGTCATACTAACAATCGAACAGTTACACAAACTGAGGCTTTGCTGTTGAAACACCATTTTGCATTTGACTATCCTTATTGTATCTACACTATATTTGCAAAATAACACCTCTTTTTAAATAGAGAAAGTTACAAAGCAAGAATGATGTTGAATTATCCTTCTTCAAAGTGTAGCTTTGGTTTCCTTTAGCTAGTCTATAGTGCACCTTTACCATTATATGGAGGTAGACACAATCACATTATTGCCAATACATTGTGTAGTTATACCTCTCTTGAAAACATACACTGATCTGTTATCAATTGAGCTGCAGGAAGTTATCAGCCTTACCTGAACGCAACGATTCTGTCGAGCCATAAGGTACATGGTGTTTTCAATAAAACCTTGTTTCTTTCTCAAGCATGCGTTTGAACTGTACTGCCACCATTATCAAGGGATTGGCTTATGAATACAGTTCTTGGGTGTTTTATTTTTCTGAGTTAGTTTGTGTCTCTGTCATTGTAAAACAGAAAGCCATACTTCGTTCTTTGATTTTTATATTTTTATCTCAAAATATTGTCTGTCATGGTAAAAAGACATTCATTTCACGTACATGTTCTGTTTTTTGTTTTGTAACTGTGAAAAAATGAAAGGAATAAAATAAATCTATCAGTGTACTGTGAGCGATGTCTGGGTTCTACTTGGCATCAGGGCTGTAGTAGGCCACTCAGTGGTAGACAGACCTGGTTGGTTCAGGTTTCTCCAGTGATATGAAAGGTGTAAAACAGGAGTGTGAGGAACTACACACCTCTCATAACTCATTCATTCTGAGTTGGAAACATGCTCTCTTTACGCTTGGTTGAGATGTTTTGAGTCAGACATAGAACCCATTCAGGGCTTCCCGTCATTTCACCTGTTTTGAGTGGGGGGACATTGGGGGCGTGGGGGATGGTCCTCAACAGAGAGCATTGGAGGGGGGTAGATTTGTGGGTGGTGATGTTTACTCTACCAGAGGTGTGAAACAACTCACTTCCCCAGGGATAACATCAGGACACCAGGTCCAATACAAGAGTAAAAATGGGAGCTGTGGATATTTATAGGTAGGGTAGGACAGAATGCTAACAGTGAATCAATCTTATTCCTTGGTTTGCATATTGTATGAGGAATTGTAAACAATTATACAGGACATAATAGAGGTCAACTGCTATACAAATATGAATCTGGCGAAAATCCATCACAGCTCTTCTCTAAAACCACAAACTGGGTTTTAAGGTGAAAACTACACTCACTGCTTTAAACAACTGGAGTGCTGAGTGTGCGTCCCTGGGAAGGCTCGGGCCATGTCAGGCAGGCTGAGGGTTCTGGTTGCGTGGGGAGCGGACAGGACAGGTGCCAGCTCTCTCTAGCTGTCACTCTGAGGTGCCAAAGGCCACCACAGGCCCACTGGCCTCACCCCCGCAGGCCCACTGGCCCCTCTCACCCACACCAGGGTGAGCCTAGGGTCACTCAGGTCCAGGGCAGCTGGAGATGGGGATGGATGCCAACCATTGCATTGTACAATGTATACAATAATGGAACACTGTAATACAGATATGCTACTGGCTCCACTTAGAAATGTGACTGATAATGATTCAACTGTGGCAAACATTTTCAAGTATTTGGTTGCTCAACTCTCAAATTAATACATTTTATTTTGTGGTTTAAATGTTTAGTCACATAAGGAAATGCAAAGTTGCGTGTACAGCACAGTGCTGTAGGTCAATTTTTTCACAATGTCCAGATCTAGATATTCTATTCACAGCTATTTACTTGATCTATCTAGAGAGGGAAATTCAGTGATCTTGACCTGTTCACCAAGGGTCAAGATGGGTAATGTAATTCCCAATCCTGCACTGTTTCCCATGGAGATGTTCACGAGTTAACAGGACCAGGCTTCAGTATAAACATAAATGTGTGAGGAAAACCCCCACGGACCTCCCCCAGTCTCAGTCCCAGTGCATCAGGTGGGCAACTCATCCATTGCTTATGGTGCAACTAGTGGTTGTGTATGTATGTGTGTTGGGGGGTGGGGAGTACAGATTTGTCATTCAGGATAAATGTACATATCTACTATGGCAGCCTAAAACCACAACATGACAGGTCAACTGGTCACAGAGTACACCAGTGGTCAGTTTAGTGGTTCAGAGAAGAGTCAGGAGCGACTCTCTCACAGCAAAGGTGTCACTTGGCACCTCTAATGAGCTCAGCTAAAGACACAACCACTGTTCTCTAGACTGTGTGAACCAGTAATGGAAAGTCACGCCACACGTGTAACTAGGACTAAAGAGATAATCAAACATAATTAAGACCTTTCATAGTGGGCTGTGATGACCAAAATGTACATATAATGCCATCACCAGGAGATGGTTTACTGTAACTGACTTATATTATTCTAACTTATATTATGCAGCAGTCTTTCAATTTTCCCCATGTTATAGCAATGATTAATGATCAATTGATGGATTGATTGACAATTATTATAAATATTAAATAATATTTAATTGAATGTGTAATAATGGCTCTATATGCATAAGAATGTGTTTCAGTCATTGTGTTTGGAGCAAATATTTCCCACCTCATGAAAAATGAAGGCAGTCAATGAATCTGAATATTCAGCCTCTGAACCACTATGGTCTAAATTAATACATTATGAACAGTGGCCTTATTCAAATCAGTGGCTGATGTAACTCATGAGGGAAATTATTACAAAAACAGATGACTTTGGAGGCCACAATGGCAAAAACATTATGAGAGCGAAAATGTTTATTGTTTTGTTCAGGGGTCAAATTTGACACGTCTCTCTCTGAGCAGCAGTAGATGTATTATTTCCCAGCAGAGGACTGCATGGTGGTGCCTCTCTCTGTCCAGTAGGGCTGAGCTCTGAGAAGCTCTGGGAAGCCATGTTGATGGCCTGAGAGGGCCTGCAGAGGTGTCACTTCACACCTCCGACTCCTGCATAAAACCAGGGCTCTCCTCTTCACCAGCCCACAGGCCAAGCTATTCAGTTCAGTCCTACCGCCCAACACACAGGACAGGACACAGACAGACAGCATGGATATGTCTGCCCCTCTACTGAGCGACTATGGAGTTGGTGTTCAGTACCACTGGAGTTATCCCAGTTCGGACTCTGAGTTCTATAACATCTCTTCTCCAGAGACCTGTATCCTCTCCCCTTCCGCCTGTATGGACTTCTCATCCTCCTGCCTGCCTCGAGGGACTGCCACAGAACCTCACAGGTCCACACACTCTGGAGGAGCCAAGGCATCCGCTTCCCCATCCTCCAGTGACGAGGGAGGACTCTCTGGAGGGAGGATTCGAAAGAACCGCTCCAAGAACCCCAGCAAGCAGAGACAGAGCGCCAGCGAGAAGGAGAAGCTGAGGATGAGAGACCTGACCAAAGCCCTCAACCACCTCAGGACCTACCTGCCCCCCTCTGTGGCTCCGGCTGGACAGACTCTGACCAAGATCGAGACCCTGCGCCTCACCATCGGCTACATCTCCCACCTGTCGGCCCAGCTAGAGCTCAGCGAGGATGCTGTGTGTCAGAGGAAGGAGCTGAACCTCAACGTGTCGGGACACCATGTATCACCTCAACAAGACTCTGTGGGGCTGTGCCAGTTCAACACCTCCTCCTCAGGGTACTGCTGGGGAGAGGAGGCAGAGGTGGGGAGACGTGCAGGGCAGGAACAGATCCTCCACACAGCTACGTCCACGTACCCACTCCACAACACTGGGATGGAGAGGCACCCACTCAGCAGTGAGATGGACATGTGTGCTTACGACAACAGCTTCAACTCCAGTGTGGATTCGCTGTTGGAATCGCCAGAGTACGCAGAGACTGCACAGCCATGTCAGGTATGTACAGATTCAATGTACAGTATTTAGATGTTCAAATAATTGTTCATTTATATGGTCAATGACACGTTTTAATACTGTTAATTTTGTTTACTCACAATAATTGGTATCACTCACTGCAGTTTTTCAGTTTGATGGTTTTAAGGAAATTAGAAAATCTGTTTGAACCAGTAAACAAAATCTTGCTTTTTTTCTCCTTCAGATATACAGAAAAGATGTCCACTATCAGAACATTCCTCAAGACTTCTGGATGTAACAGAAGTCCTCATCAAGATAATCTACTGTCCAGTCATAGATGTTTACTTTGATCTACAGAGTATTTATATGTTAATATAACTAGTTTCTTTTACTTTCAAATTCTAGATTTAATACAACGATTATTGTAAATACAAAACTATTCTTATATGTATAATAACATATTAACTAATAACTAACTAATGTGTCTTTGGCTATTCCTGTATTTAAAAATAAGGGTTTTGTAAGTAAAGTAGTAAGTTTGTAAGCAAAGAAGCATTTTAAGTTGTAAGTAACAGTTTTGAAATTTTAATGGAATATTCTGTACTTTTACTTTCAAGAGAATCTACTGTCCAGTCATAGACATTTCAATCTACAGAGTATTTATATGTTAATATAACTAGTTTATTTTACTTTCAAATTCTAGATTTTATACAACAATCATTGTAAATACAAAACGTATTCTAATAAGAATAATAAAATATTAACTAATAACTGTGTCTTTGGCTATTCCTGTATTTGAAAGTAAGGGTTTTGTAAGTAAAGTAGTACGTTTGTAAGTAAAGAAGCATTTTAAATTGTAAGTAACAGTATTTAAATATGAATGGAATATTCTGTACTTTTTCTGTCTAGACAGTTTTACTTCCTCCATTTAATTCAGCCCACACCACCAGACATTTACAGAGGCATATGACACGGAGTGACACGGAGTGCATTTTGTGATTATGGAACACAGCATGGCAGACTTGGCAGTGTTATAACTGCTTTGATAGAAATAAACTCGAACAGTCCGGCTGCCAGCTAACATTACCACAGCACCAATTGAAAGAAAGAGAGCCCTCTGTTGGTCAAAAACGTCATCTTTTTATTTTCAAAACAATATTTAAAATGCATTAGTAGCCTATATCTTCCACATCAGTACACACACTGAGGAAAGAATAACATATCCAAGAATGACTATGAAACACAGGCCATCAATCAGTCAACTAAACTTTTGACTCCATTAAATAGTTATCATGCAGATGTAGGATCTTAATTTGAGCTACAGCAGGAAAATAATCCTGCAGCAACAGGAAATGTGAATTATAGATTTACATTTTAGTCATTTAGCAGACGCTCTTATCCAGAGTGACTTACAGTTAGTGAGTAAATACATTTTCATACTGGCCCCCCGTGGGAAACGAACCCACAACCCTGGCGTTGCAAGCGCCATGCTCTACCAACTGAGCTACACGGGGCCCCAATTATTATGTGGATTATAATTAATGGACATATTTGTAGGGGTTGATACATTTTTCATTAGGGCAAATCACATCTGAAATTTCAAAGTGGAAATTACAAACTTTAGAATACTTTTTAAAACTCAAATACACTACAAGTTTGCATTTCCTGCTCAGCAGAAAAATGATCTGCAACAAAAGAGTGATCAAATGAAGATCCTACATCTTTACATACCAAAGCTTCAATAGTTGGTCTATTGTATGCTTCCACACAATCTCCTTAACTTCAGAACACTGTTTATCTTTCACAGAGAAGCTATAAGTCAGGACCCACACTCCTCTCTGACATTAGCATTCTAATGACCCCTCTTATCCTAGTCCAGATAAAGAGCTTAGCACTCCCATGCTAATACAAGGATGAGAGAGTGTTGGTTAGAGCCCTGGTGGGCAACAGTAAACAACAAGCTATTATTTTCCCTGGATCATTTTTTTTTATTTTTATCAGATGCATGGAGAATAATTGATTAACTCCTTCACTTATCTAGAGTGAAACCATGGTTGCTGGTAACCTGTTGGTAGAACTGACTATATTATAGCGAAATACAGGTAGATCAAGATGGATCAAGTGCCATGTCGAGGTCAGTGTGCCATCTTGTGGCAGAGACTGAAAGTTCTGCCATTCCACACACATGTCACAATATCAGCTATGTATCAGTTTTGTATCAGTATCAACTATGTATCAGCTATGTAACATGGGGCGGCGCATAATTGGCCCAGCGTCGTCCAGGGTAGGGGAGGGAATGGCCGGCAGGGATGTAGCTCAGTTGGTAGAGCATGGCGTTTGCAACGCCAGGGTTGTGGGTTCGATTCCCACGGGGGGCCAGTATTAAAAAATAATAATGTATGCACTCACTAACTGTAAGTCGCTCTGGATAAGAGCGTCTGCAAAATGACTAAAATGTAACAGTATCAACTATGTATCAGCTATGTAACAGTATAAACTATGTATCAACTATGTAACAGTATCAACTTTGTAACAGCTAGGTATCAACAGCTATGTCTCTGCCATGCATTAGCTATAATCTATCATCTATGCATAATCTATGTATCAGCTGCCAGTATGTATCAGCTATGTCTCAAGCTGCAGAGAGACAAACCGATCCAGGTCATTACTGATCCTCAGGTCAATAGAGACACTGCTTTGGCACCTCTCAGTCTGGAGAGAGAGTATGATCCCTTATCTTAACAATCCCCTAATGTGAGAGAGGATGAGCTAGGATATGCATATCACTGGAGAGGTGAGGTGTTGGATATCTGAGGAATAAAAATTAAGCGCCTATTTCATCAGCTTGCCAAGGGCATTTGATGTGTTAATAGAAAGCTTAATAAACCAGCCAAACACACCGGCAAAGGAAAAGATTTAGACTTATGTTGTTTACCTGAAATAAACAATTCACCATGCAGGCTGGGAATAAAACTAGTTCATGTTGATTTGCTAATCAACCTAAGATCATAAAGATGGAAAGATTTTATTATGCTTATCCCTTATTCTGTTTAAAGGGACCATCATCACATATGTTAGAAATCTCCTTTAGAGTTGAGAAGTACACTGCTCAAAAAAATAAAGGGAACACTTAAACAACACATCTTAGATCTGAATGAATGAAATAATCTTATTAAATACTTTTTTCTTTACATAGTTGAATGTGCTGACAACAAAATCACACAAAAATTATCAATGGAAATCAAATGTATCAACCCATGGAGGTCTGGATTTGGAGTCACCCTCAAAATTAAAGTGGAAAACCACACTACAGGCTGATCCAACTTTGATGTAATGTCCTTAAAACAAGTCAAAATGAGGCTCAGTAGTGTGTGTGGCCTCCACGTGCCTGTATGACCTCCCTACAACGCCTGGGCATGCTCCTGATGAGGTGGCGGATGGTCTCCTGAGGGATCTCCTCCCAGACCTGGACTAAAGCATCCGCCAACTCCTGGACAGTCTGTGGTGCAACGTGGCGTTGGTGGATGGAGCGAGACATGATGTCCCAGATGTGCTCAATTGGATTCAGGTCTGGGGAACGGGCGGGCCAGTCCATAGCATCAATGCCTTCCTCTTGCAGGAACTGCTGACACACTCCAGCCACATGAGGTCTAGCATTGTCTTGCATTAGGAGGAACCCAGGGCCAACCGCACCAGCATATGGTCTCACAAGGGGTCTGAGGATCTCATCTCGGTACCTAATGGCAGTCAGGCTACTTCTGGCGAGCACATGGAGAGCTGTGCGGCCCCCCAAAGAAATGCCACCCCACACCATGACTGACCCACCGCCAAACCGGTCATGCTGGAGGATGTTGCAGACAGCAGAACGTTCTCCACGGCGTCTCCAGACTCTGTCACGTCTGTCACATGTGCTCAGTGTGGCACAGGGCGCCAGTGGCGAATTTGCCAATCTTGGTGTTCTCTGGCAAATGCCAAACGTCCAAACGTCCTGTGAACGTCGGGCCCTCATACCACCCTCATTGAGTCTGTTTCTGACCGTTTGAGCAGACACATGCACATTTGTGGCCTGCTGGAGGTCATTTTGCAGGGCTCTGGTAGTGCTCCTCCTGCTCCTCCTTGCACAAAGGCGGAGGTAGCGGTCCTGCTGCTGGGTTGTTGCCCTCCTACGGCCTCCTCCACGTCTCCTGATGTACTGGCCTGTCTCCTGGTAGCGCCTCCATGCTCTGGACACTACACTGACAGACACAGCAAACCTTCTTGCCACAGCTCGCATTGATGTGCCATCCTGGATGAGCTGCACTACCTGAGCCACTTGTGTGGGTTGTAGACTCCGTCTCATGCTACCACTAGAGTGAAAGCACCTCCAGCATTCAAAAGTGACCAAAACATCAGCCAGGAAGCATAGGAACTGAGAAGTGGTCTGTGGTCACCACCTGCAAAACCAGTCCTTTATTGGGGGTGTCTTGCTAATTGCCTATAATTTCCACCTGTTGTCTATTCCATTTGCACAACAGCATGTGACATTTATTTTCAATCAGTGTTGCTTCCTAAGTGGACAGTTTGATTTCACAGAAGTGTGATTGACTTGGAGTTACATTGTGTTGTTTAAGTGTTCCCTTAATTTTTTTGAGCAGTGTATATACAAGAAAATAAAAATATACACTACCATTCAAAAGTTTGGGATCACTTAGAAATGTCCTTGTTTTCGAAAGAAAAGCTATTTGTTGTCCATTAAAATGACATCAAATTGATCAGAAATACAGTGTAGACATTGTTCATGTTGTAAATGGCTATTGTAGCTGGAAACGGCTGATTTTTAATGGAATATCTACATAGGCGTACAGAGGCCCATTATCAGCAACCATCAGTCCTGTGTTCCTTTCTTCTGAAACTCGTCAGTCTATTCTGTGCAAACATAATTGCAAAAGGGTTTTCTAATGATCAATTAGCCTTCTAAAATGATAAACTTGGATTAGCAAACACAACGTGCCATTGGAACACAGGACTGATGGTTGCTGATAATGGGCCTCTGTACAGTTGAAGTCTATGTACAGTAGAAGTCGGAAGTTTACACACACTTTGGTTGGAGTCATTAAAACTTGTTTTTCAACCACTCCACAAATGTATTGTTAACAAACTATAGTATTGGCAAGTCGGTTAGGACATCTACTTTGTGCAAGACACAAGTAGTTTTTCCAACAATTGTTTACAGACAGATTATTTCACTTATAATTCACTGTATCTCAATTCCAGTGGGTCAGAAGTTTACATACACTAAGTTGACTGTGCCTTTAAACAGCTTGGAAAATTCCAGAAAATGATGTCATGGCTTTAGAAGCTTCTGATAGGCTAATTGACATCATTTGAGTCAATTGGAGGTGTACCTGTGGATGTATTTCAAGGCCTACCTTCAATCTCAGTGCCTCTTTGCTTGACATCATGGGAAAATCAAAAGACCTCAGGATAAAAAATGGTAGACCTCCACAAGTCTGGTTCATCCTTGGGAACAATTTCCAAACGCCTGAAGGTACCACGTTCATCTGTACAAACAATATC
The DNA here is from genome assembly GCF_020615455.1 of Coregonus clupeaformis. NCBI lineage: Eukaryota > Metazoa > Chordata > Actinopteri > Salmoniformes > Salmonidae > Coregonus > Coregonus clupeaformis. Next base: position 26,529,142 of record NC_059210.1, read on the forward strand.
TATATCCACAGTAAAACGTGTCCTATATCGACATAACCCGAAAGGCCGCTCAGCAAGGAAGAAGCCACTGCTCCAAAACTGCCATAAAAACCGCCAGACTACGGTTTGCAACTGCACATGGGGACAAAGATCGTACTTTTTGGAGAAATGTCCTCTGGTCTGATGAAACAAAAATAGAACTGTTTGGCCATAATGACCATCGTTATGTTTGGAGGAAAAAGGGGGGCCTTTCAAGCCCAAGACCACCATCCCAACCGTGAAGCACGGGCATGGCAGCATCATGCTGTGGGGGTGCTTTGCTGCAGGAGGGACTGGTGCCCTTCACAAAATAGATGGCATCATGAGGAAGGAAAATTATGTGGATATATTGAAGCAACTTCTCAAAACATCAGTCAGGAAGTTAAAGCTTTGTCGCAAATGGGTCTTCCAAATGGACAATGACCCCAAGCATACTTCCAAAGTTGTGGCAAAATGGCTTAAGGACAACAAAGTCAAGGTATTGGAGTGGCCATCACAAAGCCCTAACCTCAATCCTATAGAAAATGTGTGGGCAGAACTGAAAAAGCGTGTGCGAGCAAGGAGGCCTACAAACCTGACTCAGTTACACCAGTTCTGTCAGGAGGAATGGGCCAAAATTCACCCAACTTATTGTGGGAAGCTTGTGGAAGGCTACCCGAAACGTTTGACCCAAGTTAAACAATTTAAAGGTAATGCTACCAAAAACTAATTGAGTGTATGTAAACTTCTGACCCACTGGGAATGTGATTAAATAAATAAAAGCTGAAATAAATCACTCTCTACTATTATTCTGATATTTCACATTCTTAAAATAGAGTGGTGATCCTAATTGACCTTAGACAGTGATTTTTTACTAGGATTAAATGTCAGGAATTGTGAAAAACTCAGTTTAAATGTATTTGGCTCAGGTGTATGTAAACTTCCGACTTCAACTGTAGATATTCCATAAAAAATCAGCCGTTTCCAGCTACATTAGCCACTACAACAGCGCCGGAAGAAGATGGCTGCCGTTTTACAGCCCTCTAACCAATTGTACTACTATGTGTGTTTTTCCGCGTTATTTGTAATTTATTTTGTACATAATGTTTCTGCCATCGTCTCTTATAACCAAAGAGAGCTTCTGTATATATAGCCTCCCTACTGTCACTTTATTTTACTTCTGCTCTTTTTTTCTCAACACTTTTTTGTTGTTGTTTTATTCTTACTTTTTTGTTTAAAATAAATGCACTGTTGGTTAAGGGCTGTAAGTAAGCATTTCACTGTAATGTCTGCACCTGTTGTATTCGGCGCATGTGACCAATAAAATTTGATTTGATTTGATTTGATTTACAACGTCTACACTGTATTTCTGATCAATTTGATGTTATTTTAATGGACAAAAAAATTGCTTTTCTTTCAAAAACAAGGACATTTCTAAGTGACCCAAACATGTTGAACAGTAGTGTACATTACCAGTCAAAAGTTTCCAGGGTTTTCCTTTATTTTTACTATTTTCTACATTGTAGAATAATAGTGAAGACATCAAGCCTATGAAATAATAATATACAGTGGGGAAAAAAATTATTTAGTCAGCCACCAATTGTGGAAAGATGAGAGAGGCCTGTAATTTTCATCATAGGTACACGTCAACTATGACAGACACATGGAGAAAAAAAAATCCAGAAAATCACATTGTAGGATTTTTAATGAATTTATTTGCAAATTATGGTGGAAAATAAGTATTTGGTCACCTACAAACAAGCAAGATTTCTGGCTCTCACAGACCTGTAACTTCTTCTTTAAGAGGCTCCTCTGTCCTCCACTCGTTACCTGTATTAATGGCACCTGTTTGAACTTGTTATCAGTATAAAAGACACCTGTCCACAACCTCAAACAGTCACACTCCAAACTCCACTATGGCCAAGACCAAAGAGCTGTCAAAGGACACCAGAAACAAAATTGTAGACCTGCACCAGGCTGGGAAGACTGAATCTGCAATAGGTAAGCAGCTTGGTTTGAAGAAATCAACTGTGGGAGCAATTATTAGGAAATGGAAGACATACAAGACCACTGATAATCTCCCTCGATCTGGGGCTCCACGCAAGATCTCACCCCGTGGGGTCAAAATGATCACAAGAACGGTGAGCAAAAATCCCAGAACCACACGAGGGGACCTAGTGAATGACCTGCAGAGAGCTGGGACCAAAGTAACAAAGCCTACCATCAGTAACACACTACGCCGCCAGGGACTCAAATCCTGCAGTGCCAGACGTGTCCCCCTGCTTAAGCCAGTACATGTCCAGGCCCGTCTGAAGTTTGCTAGAGTGCATTTGGATGATCCAGAAGAGGATTGGGAGAATGTCATATGGTCAGATGAAACCAAAATAGAACTTTTTGGTAAAAACTCAACTCGTCGTGTTTGGAGGACAAAAAATGCTGAGTTGCATCCAAAGAACGCCATACCTACTGTGAAGCATGGGGGTGGAAACATCATGCTTTGGGGCTGTTTTTCTGCAAAGGGACCAGGACGACTGATCTGTGTAAAGTAAAGAATGAATGGGGCCATGTATCGTGAGATTTTGAGTGAAAACCTCCTTCCATCAGCAAGGGCATTGAAGATGAAACGTGGCTGGGTCTTTCAGCATGACAATGATCCCAAACACACCGCCCAGGCAACGAAGGAGTGGCTTCGTAAGAAGCATTTCAAGGTCCTGGAGTGGCCTAGCCAGTCTCCAGATCTCAACCCCATAGAAAATCTTTGGAGGGAGTTTAAAGTCTGTGTTGCCCAGCGACAGCCCCAAAACATCACTGCTCTAGAGGAGATCTGCATGGAGGAATGGGCCACACACCAGCAACAGTGTGTGAAAACCTTGTGAAGACTTACAGAAAACGTTTGACCTGTGTCATTGCCAACAAAGGGTATATAACAAAATATTGAGAAACTTTTGTTATTGACCAAATACTTATTTTCCACCATAATTTGCAAATAAATTCATAAAAAATCCTACAATGTGATTTTCTGGATTTTTTTTTCTCATTTTGTCTGTCATAGTAGACGTGTACCTATGATGAAAATTACAGGCCTCTCTCATCTTTTTAAGTGGGAGAACTTGCACAATTGGTGGCTGACTAAATACTTTTTTCCCCCACTGTAATATATAATATGCCATTTAGCAGACGCTTTTATCCAAAGCGACTTACAGTCATGAAATAACACATATGGAATCATGTAGTAACCAATCAATTGTTTTAAAAATTGTGATGAGGTGATGTTGAAGGAGTCAGGCGCAGGAGGGTAAATCACAGAATAACGTAATAATGCGTCAAAAACACTCCAATGCGCAAAACAGGCGCACTGGAAAATACAACGCACACAGGGAAATATCCTGGCGATACAAAATACACGGCGCTCCACCGAGCTTCACTAACCTCCACAATAAACAATCACACACAAAGACAAGGGGGCAGAGGGAACACTTATACAGGTACTGATGAGGGGATATGAACCAGGTGTGTGCAATAAACAAGACAAAACCAATGGAATGATGAGATGAGGAGCGACAGTGGCTAGAAGGCCGGTGACGACGACCGCCGAAGCCTGCCCGAACAAGGAGAGGAGGCAGCTTCGGAGGAAGTCGTAACACAAATGAAAATATATTTTATATTTGAGATTCTTCCATCAGCCACCCTTTGCCTTGATGACAGCTTTGCACACTCTTGGCATTCTCTCAACCAGCTTCATGAGGTAGTCACCTGGAATGCATTTCAATTAACAGGTGTGCCTTGTTAAAAGTTAATTTGTGGAATTTCTTTCCTTCTTAATGCGTTTGAGCCAATCAGTTGTGTTGTGACAAGGTAGGGGGTCCATATTATGGCAAGAACAGCTCAAATAAGCAAAGAGAAACAACAGTCCATCATTACTTTAAGACATGAAGGTCAGTCAATATGGAACATTTCAAGAACTTTTAAAGTTTCTTCAAGTGCAGTCGCAAAAACCATCAAGCGCTATGATGAAACTGGCTCTCATGAGGACCACCACAGATATTGAAGACCCAGAGTTACCTCTGCTGCAGAGGATAAGTTCATTAGAGTTACCAGCCTCAGAAATTGCAGCCCAAATAAATGCTTCACAGAGTTCAAGTAACAGACGCATCTCAACATCAATTGTTCAGAGGAGACTGTGTGAATCAGGCCTTCATGGTCGAATTGCTGCAAAGAAACCACCAATAAAGGACACCAGTAAGAAGAAGAGACTTGCTTGGGCCAAGAAACACGATCAACGGACATTAGACCAGTGGAAATGTGTCCTTTGGTCTGGTGTCCAAATTTGAGATTTTTGGTTCCAACCGCCGTGGCTTTGTGAGACACGGTGTGGGTGAACGGATGATCTCCGCATATGTATTTCCCACCGTAAAGCATGGAGGAGGAGGTGTTATGGTGTGGGGGTGATTTTCTGGTGACACTGTCTGTGATTGAATTCAAGGCACACTTAACCAGCATGGCTACCACAGCATTCTGCAGTGATACGCCATCGCATCTGATTTGGGCTTAGTGGGACTATCATTTGTTTTTCAACAGGACAATGACCCAACACACCTCCAGGCTGTGTAAAGGCTATTTTACCAAGAAGGAGAGTGATGGAGTGCTGCATCAGATGACCTGGCCTTCACAATCCCCCGACCTCAACCCAATTGAGATGGTTTGGGATGAGTCGGACCACAAAGTGAAGGAAAAGCAGCCAACAAGTGCTCAGCATATGAGGGAACTCCTTCAAGACTGTTGGAAAAGCTTTCCAGGTGAAGCTGGTTGAGAGAATGCCAAGAGTGTGCAAAGCTGTCATCAAGGCAAAGGGTGGCTATTGGAAGAATCTCAAATATAAAATATATTTTGATTTGTTTAACACTTTTTTAGTTACTACATATTTTTTGGTTACTACATGATTCCATATGTGTTATTTCAAAGTTTTGATGTCTTCACTATTATTCTACAATGTAGAAAATAGTAACAATAAAGAAAAACCCTAGAATGAGGTGTGTCCAAATCTTTGACTGGTACTGTTTATACAATAATATACAAAGCAGAGATATTATTATTATGTGTCACTCCTTAATATTTAGTCATCCAAAATTGATAATACAAAACGTTATGAGTGTTAGGAAATGTAACACAGACAAAATACTACTTTGATACAAAGTCATGGCAAAGGATTATGTCTCATATTTTGGCTTCACTAACCTCAATGAACTAGCCAGTAGCTAAACACTCATAATATTACATTTGTAATACATTCAGAAGGTTCGGATTTAGAGGTTAGGCTGAGGTTAGGAGATGAGACGGGAATGTTACCTTCTGACCTATTCTTCAGTGCATCTGTCAGTTCTGTCACTGGCACAGAGGTGTCTCCTCACATACCATGCTTCCTTATAAAACAGAATGAAATCAGTCAGTAGAGAGTCAACTACTCTTGTTTATTTCTACCCATTCTCCTTTTTTATTACCAAATGTGGCTCTACTGTGGAGTGCGGGCATTATATTTGTATTCACTGGAGAAATTAATAAGAACCACTGGTTGTATTGCTGTGAGACATGCTATGTGTGTGTGTGTGTGTGTGTGTGTGTATTCTGGCCATGTTTTAGGTCTCATCATCACAGCTCTACACCTATGAGGGAAGGGGATAAATGTGACACTCTCTTCTGTGGGAACATTCTCTTATGACCAGTTCCACAACCACTGCAATCCACACGCCCGGGGTGGGAAAGGTAGAGGTGCCAAATAGCACCTCAGGCCCAGAAAAACAGCTAAGACCACAAAAACACAATGTTATTTCTGTTCACAGGGTTTATGAATATGGAAAAGAAGTTCGAGATTGTTTATGATAAGATTACTCTTTCCAAAAGTTATTATTAGAGCCTAGTTTCAGGTTTTGTATACAAAAAATTACTACCGACTAGTTTTCACCCACATGTGTGATATCACATTGAGATATCCCAGACAATTATTTCACCACAAGTGTCTCTTTTTGCATCCAGTGACTAATTCAATTGCTGCATAGAAGGTTATCCAGCACCTTGATCTTGACAGAGCCAATCTCTTCAGATTAACAATGACTCACCATAATTTGTGAGAGAAAAAAAGAACAATATGGATGGTAAATAAAACAGCTCTATTCCCTCTATTTTCCAAGGCAGTGTAGGAGTTGTCTGCTTGTCTAAACAGAGGAGAGGTGTGAACTTCACACATTACAGCTGGCACACTTCTTTTACCAGTGAGAGCTGCTGAGAGCCATGGGACTATTGGTCATTGAGAATTATAAGATTCTGCTGAAGGCCGGCATTGTGTTGAGTTATGTAGAAATAGAATAGGATAGTATTTGGGTGTTTATAGTTATTTGCATAATGTGCATTCCAAAACACAAATAATAATTATAACTTTTTTTTAACAGCCCCTACCCACTGGGCACAGACGTCAGTTCAATGTCTAGTTTTGATTTACATTTGGTTGCGTTGTCAACTAATTTCACTGTGAAATCAACAAATCATTTATAAGTTGGGTGAAAAAACAACAACAGACTTCCTTACGTTGATGACTTTTTGCAAATCCAATCAGCTTTCCACGTTGATTCAACGTCATCACATTGCTTTTTTTTTTATGGTGTGGAAACAACCTTGATTCAACCCGTTTTTGTCCAGTGGGCATATTCAAAAGCTGCCCAAATTATTTAAATTCAATACAATCCTATCCAATACTGCCCAATTTAGTAAATTGTTCAATACAACAATCTCTCCCACCATGAATTCTTGAACTTGATGCAGATTTAATTATAATCTGCCTGCCACCTAACACCTGGCTCTAGGAGGGTGTTTCCCAGGGACCCCGTGCGTCTAGTGTGATCTGTCCTTGGGCACTTTGAAGTCCAGGCACCCTGAGGTGACCACTGAAGGTGCCATATCACACCTGCCTGTAGGATAAATTGGGGAGCAGCTCTGGGGTCCTCCAGTACTCCTCAAAACCTCTCCAAGGACAGACAGACTAAAGATCTTCATAGCTCAGAAAACACTGCAGTAATGGACTCCGTTGATTTCTCTAAACTCTTGTTTCTTCAGGCTGGAGAGCATCTGCTGGACAGTGATGGCTTTCTGGAGCCTAGCTGTCCCAGCTCCGACCCTGGTTATTACAGTGCCTGTAGTAGCCTGTCACCTGCCTCCTCCATTGACTCCTTCTGCCTCTCTCCCCCTTGTTTCCAGTGGGGAGGTGGTCAGGAGAATGAAGCTTCCAACGCTTCAGGCTGCATCAGCCAAGCTGCCAAAAGACAGAGGATAGAAGAACTCCCATCTCAGGAGAAGAGAAAGTCTAGGTCCAAGTTCCCTGGGATGAAGCGGGAGAGCGCCAGTGAGAGGGAGAAGCTGAGGATGAGAGACCTGACCAAAGCCCTCAACCACCTCAGGACCTACCTGCCCCCCTCTGTGGCTCCGGCTGGACAGACTCTGACCAAGATCGAGACCCTGCGCCTCACCATCGGCTACATCTCCCACCTGTCGGCCCAGCTTGAGCTTAGCCAAGAGGAGCCATGCCTGAAAAGAGAGATGGAAACCACACCACACCAGTATATGCCACAATGCCCTCAGGGAAGCTCCATTTCTGGACAGTGGTATCAGGAGAGACTGCAGGGGAACATCCAGAGCAATGATCAATACTGTCTGCCACTGGTCACATCATGTACCAACAACACAGAGACACAACTGGAACCAGACTACCTGACGTCAGCGGTCTCCTATCAGGACATGACCTTATTTCAGGTAAATATGCCTCTAGATCACTATAATATTGTCTGTAATCTTCTCATTTATATTATCCAATAGCAAACCATTACTTCTCTTGAGAAAGAGCAATATATAAAGCAGATATTTTATATCCCATGTCCTCTTTTAATTCTGAATGTTGTCTGAAACTGAAAGAATGTACTCTCTTCTACAGATGCACAACCAGGTGATCCAGAGTGACATCAAGCAATTTGATCTGGCCTATTTCCAATAATGAGTGAAGAGGTGAAAACGTCTGAAGATACAGACAGCCTAGATCAGAGACATTATGGACAAAAGATGTACCTAAATATCTATTTATAACTGGGATACAAACAATTGTTGATTGTTTCAATGAAAGTGATGATATGTATGTAGCTATTTATACGATTATATTTTTCTAAATCTAATTTATGTGTCTTGGATTATATTTGTAATAAAAATTAATAGTCAATAATATTGCTTTGTGTATTTTATGAATTGAATAATTAAACAACCTCGATCATGTTTTGGCCTTCAGTAGGCCTAATTACAATTTATTAAATATATCCCTTGACTGAAGAATTTGACTTAAAATGTGGCTACCTTAGTGAGATTAGTAAATAGGCCTACAACATTGTTTGTTTCAATTTAAACAAGTGATATGCCTTGAACCTTGATGCAACCGCTTGATGATGAGGATATAACATCTGATAAAGTTAACATTACATTACATTTTAGTCATTTAGTAGACGCTCTTATCCAGAGCGACTTACAGTTAGTGAATGCATACGTAGAGTTTTTTTTTTTTTTTCTATCATACTGGCCCCCCTTGGGAAACAAACCCACATCCCTGCCGGCCAAACCCTCCCCTACCTTAGACGACGCTGGACCAATTGTGCGCCGCCCATGGGTCTCCCGGTTGCGGCCGGCTGCGACAGAGCCTGGACTCGAACCAGGATCGCTAGTGGCACAGCTAGCACTGCGATGCAGTGCCTTAGACCACTGCGCCACTCGCGACATTAGGCCACCATTCCGTGCAAGGTCTAGGACTAACCTAAAGTTGGCTAATTATGCACAAATATTATGCAATTTGTAATCGTATCACCTGTTTTTGACTTGGTATCCCTGAATCATCCTGCATCGCCAAACAACCTTCGCGCTCAGCTCACCTCAGGCCCGCCCAATCATAAGATGTTTTTAAAAACATTTTTAGGAGTTGGGTCGTATTTGCCAAATATTCGATGAAAATGCTTGGCCTTCATCCTGCTTTCTCGATAGATAGTATTATTTAGGACATATATGATTTTCATTGCAAATCAGAGATGAGATGACCGCCAACTTCATCTGAATTCAGCAGATATGCTGAGGGCTACTGATTTTATACAGTAGGCCATATTCCTATTGTATCTGAAAAAATATACAAAAAGGCAGCCACTGCAGCCAGTAAGATGAAGATAAACTTGAGTGAACTATTGACAAAGATATTTACAAAAAATATATATACAGGTAAATCGGAGCATATCAACATATTAGGTTACAGCAGGTCGTATACTGTAACCTAACCTAACGTATCAGTCGCAAAAGTAAACGCCTGAGCGAAGTTCCCACATTCGTTTTCAGCGGAAAAGGAACCTAGGTTGAATTAGCTGTATCCCTGAAAACAGGATACATCCGGTTGTGGGCAACTAATTGTATCTGCGTTTCTTTCTCAAGGGTTGAGGGTGGAACGAAGCTGATGTGTCACTAGAAATACAGGCGGAGGTGGAGAGGAAACGGTATAAACATCCCATGACATCAATAACTATACGAAATATATACAATAGTATCAAGTCATTGTACAAAAGTCAAATTTGATATATTATCCTATCACTCCCCTCACAACCTTTTTAGTGTGTGTATGTAAATATGTTAGTAGGCCTAACTACTAACTTTGTATACTGGATGGTAGATCAAACACATATCCCATCATCCTTGCACAGGGGTGTTAATTGAACCATCATGGGGCTTGTAAGGGTTTCAGAGGATTATCAGGGGCTGGACATTGAGCTAATTGACACTAAAGCTTCCTTTCTTCCTGGCCTGAGCAAACAAATGAAACCTATAAGTCCAGAAAAAGCCCTCTTTTGTTATTCATTCAGGTTTACTCAAACAAGTTGCTTTTTCTGGGTGAAATATCTTTGTTTCAGATTCCACAAGACTGATTTACAGTAGCCTACATGAGTCCAATATCAAGATGGCAGTCATGAGGTATGCTTTTCTGTGCACAGCCCTTCCTTATATACTGTACAGTGCCTGTAGTGTAAACCTTAAAGAGGGGGTGGGTGGTCCGACTAGGCAGGTTAAGCTTAAATCCCTGCATGTGCTGTGGGTGAGTCAAGGTGACAGCTAGTCCCCCTGCTGTCCATGTATCCTGATTCCCAGACAGTCAGGGCGGAATGTCACACTCTGCATCTGTCCCTTTCCCATCTACTTCCTCTTGCCAACACTTTGAAGGCCATTAACATGACAGTTTGACAACCTTTTTGTAATGGCCAGGTTAACGGACGTTTATTGTTTTTCAACAAAATAGCATATAATATAAATTATCTCTCTGAAACTCTAAAATAATAGAAGTTCATAGATACTCATAACATTATTGTGCTCTGGGAAATTGCAGTATGATCCACAGAGAAAAATATTGAATATTGACTAAATGTAATCACCAGGAAGTAGCCGACCTTAACCCCAACATTTCTGATTTAAAAGCCCAGTGCAGTCAAAAATGTGATTTTCCTGTGTTTTATATATGTTTCCACACTACGAGGTTGGAATAATTCTGTGAAATTGTGAAAATTATGATAATGCCCTTTTAGTGTAAGAGCTGTTTGAAAAGACCACCTGAAATGTCAGCCTGTTTTGGTGGGATGGCGTTTTGGTCTGCCTGGTGACATCACCAGGCTGTACATTTGTTAATAGACCAATAAGAAACAGAGTTCCAAACCTATCTGCCAATAACAGCTAGTTTTCAGTTTTCCCCTCCCCACTCAGACCACTTCCAGACAGTGCTAGCAAAATTATTTCTTGAGAAATTGCTCTTTGCTAAGAAGCTATTTTTATTTTTGACCATTTTAATTGAAAACAATCACAGCAACGTACTTAATTGTGACCCAGAAATGATTTGATATTGAGATAAAAACTGCTGCATTGGACCTTTAACATAAAATTAAAACCCAGCAAATAATCCAAGCACTTTTCTTCCATAGTAAAATAACATATTTAAGCCTGTTGGACAACCAAAGCATTGAGGGTTTTTTAGGCAGTCTCACTCAAGAACCAGTCCCACACTTCCTTCTTGTTCTCATCCACCCATTTGATATTGGCTGTAGTTCTCTCGGTGGCCTGCTCCAATGCCAAGGTCCCTGAGCCAAAACCAATCTCAGAGTTGTCCTCCTTGAATTTCTGGAGCTGACATCATGAAAAACAAAGTTACATTTTACTCTTAGTAGCTATTCCCCAGGTCGTTGCTGTAAATGAGAATGTGTTCTCAGTCAACTTGCCTGGTAAAATAAGGGTTAAATTAAATATAATAAACCACATATAATCAGTACAATACAAATATAATCAGTACAATTCTTTATAATGTAAGCTATTTATTAACAGTGCAACTAAAGGAAGTACTGTATATCCAGTCATTTAAACACTTCAATTAAAACATTACCTGTTCAAGTTCAGTTTTAGTTGAGAATCTCATTGTCACACCACTTATAAGGTTGGCAAATGAGAAGGATCCAACACCATACCTAGGAAATATGACAATTACAAGTTCATAATGTCCATACACACAAACCAAGTATACACTGAGTGTACAAAACATTAAGAACACCTGCTCTTTCCATGACATAGACTGACCAGGTGAATCCATTTGAAAACTGTGATCCCTTATAGAAGTCACTTGTCAAATCCACTTCAATCAGTGTAGATGAAGGGGAGGAGAAAGGTTCAAGAAGGATTGAGACAATTGAGACATGGATTGTATGTGTGCCATTCAGAGGGTAAATGGGCACAACAAAATATTTAAGTGCCTTTGAACGGAGTATGTTAGTAGGTGCCAGGCGCACCGGTTTGTGTCAAGAACTGCAACACTGCTGGGTTTTTCACGCTCAACAGTTTCCCGTGTGTATCAAGAATGGTCCACCACCCAAAGGACATCCAGCCAACTTGACACAACTGTGGCCCATGTGAGTCAACATGGGCCAGCATCCCTGTGGAACGCTTTGGACACCTTGTAGAGGTCCATGCCCAGACGAATTGAGGCTGATCTGAGGGCAAAAGGGGGTGCAGCTCAATATTAGGAAGGTGTTCCTAATGTTTTGTACACTCAGTGTATTTGGTTTACTGATAGAAGTGCCTTTTGGGGGTACAACTTACTGTGTGAACATGTACTCCCAGTTCTGTGTCACAAAGTCCCAAGCCAATGTTTGACCTTCAACATTACTGGAGATGTACACAATGACAGACGTTGCATCCTGCTTACGGATTTTGTCTGAATCCAATGTGTATCTCAGGTACCTGAATTGAGTCCATAGAGTATTGATACATTTAGACAGATTGTTATAATTGACTGTATTTGTCAATATGAAGACAATGGAAAGCGAAAACAACAGTTCAATATGATACAGTGCCTTCGGAAAGTATTCAGACCCCTTGACTTTTTCCACATTTTGTTACGTTACAGCCTTATTCTAAAATGGATGAAATAAAATAAAATCCTCAGCAATCTACACACAAATGACAAAGTGAAAATAGGTTTTTAGAAATTTTTGCAAATGTATTACAAATTAAAAACAAATACCTTATTTACATAAGGCACCTAAAGACTCTCAGACCATGAGAAATAAGATTATCTGGTTTGATGAAACCAAGATTGAACTCTTTGGTCTGAATGCCAAGCACAAAGTCTGGAGGAAACCTGGCACTATCCCTACGGTGAAGCATGGTGGTGGCAGCATCATGCTGTGGGGATGTTTTTCAGCGGCAGGGACTGGGAGACTAGTCAGGATCGAGGCAAAGATGAACGGAGCAAAGTATTGATAGATCCTTGATGAAAACTTGCTCCAGAGTGCTCAGGACCTCAGACTGGGGCGAAGGTTCACCTTCCAACAGGACAACGACCCTAAGCACACAGCTAAGACAACGCAAGGGTGGCTTCGGGGGGTGGCTTCTCTGCATGTCCTTGAGTGGCCCAGCCAGAGCCCAGACTTGAACCCGATCTAACATCTCTGGAGAGACCTGAAAATAGCTGTGCAGCGACGCTCCCCATCCAACCTGACAGAGTTTGATAGGATCTGCAGAGAAGAATGGGAGAAACTCCCCAAATACAGGTTTGCCAAGCTTGTAGCGTCATACCCAAGAAGACTCAAGGCTGTAATCGCTGCCAAAGGTGCTTCAACAAAGTACTGAGTAAAGGGTCTGAATATGTAAATGTGATCTTTTTATTTTTAGTACATTTGCAAACATTTCTAAAAAACAGTTTTTGCTTTGTCATTATAGGGTATTGTGTGTAGATGAGGGAAAAAAAACGATTTAATACATTTAAGAATAAGGATGTAACGTAACAAAATGTGGGAAAAGTCAAGTGGTCTGAATACTTTCCGAATGCACTGAATGTCTAATAGTACCTTAACAAAATAACCAGATGTAACCTACTTATTCAGAAGTTCATGGTCCTTAGTACATGCCAGAGATGACATCAGTTTGTCTGCTTCGCTTGCAATAGTGGCATTCTTGAACATGTTCCAACCAAAATCCCACTCTGCAGCCCCGCCTGCTGCAATGGCACTGCAGTACACTGTCGTCCTCAAATTAGGATGTATCCTGATATCAAATGTTTTACGTTGTTGTTACAGGGTAGTATTCTTTGTTGTTGAAAACAAAGCAAAAATTCCAGATATACTGTAGTATAGGCTAAATTATTTATACCAGATAATTCCTATAGTTTAAAAATCAATGAATAACCTATATGAACTCACAGATTGTTGTCAGGGTCAGCCATCCACTGACTGTACCAGCCTTTAGTCAGATTCTGACACTCAACCAGTCCCGTGCTACAGGCCATCCTAATGGCATTCACCTGGTTGTACCTGGAAGTGAAAGGTATTCCTTGTTATTATAAAGCCTTATACTCCTTTCATACCACATCAAACAGACCATATCAATGCTCTGGGTCATTCCACTCACTGGTCTGTATGCCCATCAGGCACTTTACTCCAGTTTGCAGTAATAGTCTTGAAGTGTTGAAAAAGGGGTGTCACTAGATTCTTCACATAATCCTATGACAAGGACAGAGAATAAGATGCTACTTATCTATTAAAGTGAGATCAGTATATCTATATCAGTCTTAAAATATCTCATATGTGTAATTGTCACAAATTATATGACATTCTACCTGCATAGTCCCATAGACCTCAGTGCGATCAAACATGAGGTAGAAATAATCCAAATTGTCCAGAGCCGACTCCCACGGTATATATTCAATTTCTTTGGAGAGGTATTTTGTCGTTTTCAGAGCTAATATTGTGGGAATGAACTTTGCCCTGTGTAGGGACATAAGGGTTAGAAATACAATCACCAAAATATGATGCACGTAACACTTTGTGATATTGTGGTGGTTCAAAAACGTCAAAACCCCAACCTTGCCAGATTAAAAGCATCATCCACAAGTTGTGCCCTGTTGATAACTGGTATGACCTGCAAGAAAATAATTGTTTCATTGAAGAAAAATAACAGTAATACCCTTCAAACAAAATCTGATGATTCAGTTTTTCATTTTACCTGATGATTAGTGCTCAGTTGGAAGAGGAGACGTTCCCAGTTGCCAAGGTCATAGTTAACCCTGTAGTATCCAGTCACATTGATGTTGGCTAGTACCCACTGACCACGTGTCAACTTATTGTTTATAGCTGAGGGGGGAAATGAATTCATGACAATGAAGCTACGGATAGTAGATCAAATCTGCATGTTATTTCATCTGACTATTTTATGTTTTCATGTTCGGCCACAGTTTTCTACAGACGGCACTAGTGAAGAGGTTTTCTGTATCCGTACCCTCTTTCTCAAGCAGCCATATCGCTTTCTGAACCACTCCTGCAACCATCCATTTGATTGGTACTATCCACTCGTACCTAGGCACCAAAATGAACTGGGCTTTTTTATTATAATATTATAATATTTTTCATACATATGTAATACATGAAAATGCTGTGACCATTCTCATTACATATACAGTACCAGTCAAAAGTTTGGACGCACCTACTCATTCAAGGGTTTTTCTTTATTTGTACTATTTTCTACATTGTAGAATAATAGTGAAGACATCAAAACTATGAAATAACACATATGGAATCATGTAGTAACCAAAAAAGTGTTAAACAAATCTAAATATATTTTATATTTGAGATTCTTCAAAGTAGCCTTGATGACAGCTTTGCACACTCTTGGCATTCTCTCAACCAGCTTCATGAGGAATGCTTTTCCAACAGTCTTGAAGGAGTTCCCACATATGCTGAGCACTTGTTGGCTGCTTTTCCTTTACTCTGCGGTCCAACTCATCCCAAACCATCTCAATTGGGTTGAGGTCGGGTGATTGTGGAGGCCAGATCATCTGATGCAGCACTCCATCACTCTCCTTGGTCAAATAGCCTTACTCAGCCTAGAGGTGTGTTTTGGGTCATTGTCCTGTTGAAAAACAAATTATAGTCCCACTAATCGCAAACCAGATTGGATGGCGTATCGCTGCAGAATGCTGTGGTAGCCATGCAGGTTAAGTGTGCCTTGAATTCTAAATATATCACAGACAGTGTCACTAGCAAAGCACCCCCACACCATCACATCTCCTCCTTCATGCTTCACGGTGGGAACCACACATGCGGAGATCATCCGTTCACCTACTCTGCGTCTCGCAAAGACACGGCGGTTGGAACCAGAAATCTCACATTTGGACTCATCAGACCAAAGCACAGATTTCCACTGATCTAATGTCAATTTCTCGTGTTTATTGGCCCAAGCAAGTCAAGATGTGTCTGTTACTTGAACTCTGTGAAGCATTTATTTGGGCTGCAATCTGAAGTGCAGTTAACTCTAATGAACTCTGCAGCAGAGGTAACTCTGGGTCTTCCTATCCTGTGGCGGTCCTCATGAGAGCCAGTTTCATCATAGCGCTTGATGGTTTTTGCGACTGCACTTGAAGAAACTTTCAAAGTTCTTGAAATGTTCCGTATTGACTGACCTTCATGTCTTAAAGTAATGATGGACTGTTGTTTCTCTTTGCTTATTTGAGCTGTTCTTGCCATAATATGGACTTGGTCTTTTAACAAATAGGGCTATCTTCTGTATCAGCCCTACCTTGTCACAACACAACTGATTGGCTCAAACGCATTAAGAAATTCCACAAATTAACTTTTAATAAGGCACACCTGTTAATTGAAATGCATTCCAGGTGACTACCTCATGAAGCTGGTTGAGAGAATGCCAAGAGTGTGCAAAGCTGTCATCAAGGCAAAGGGTTGCTACTTTGATGAATCTCAAATATAAAATGTATCATGATTTGTTTCAAACTTTTTTGGTTACTACATGATTCCATATGTGTTATTTCATAGTTTTGATGTCTTCACTATTATCCTACAATGTAGAAAATAGTAAAAATTAAGAAAAACCCTGGAATGAGTAGGTGTGTCCAAACTTTTGACTGGTGCTGTATGTCTCTCCAGACTACTCAGACGAACTTGAAGTCAGATGGTGGTACATTCCCCACAGAATCAGGGTCCAGAAGGAAGTGCTCCTGGGTGATCTGTCCAGTGGCTGTGTTTATGGTGACCACTGGGAAGCCCATCTGAAGGACCCAGCGGTTCATGATGTCATGCACAGTACCAGGAAGTTCCATGTCACTGGCATCTACTGCCTAGAGAGGGAGACACACAGGAGATTGATTAGAGAGAGTGTTATTTTCCCTGAACCATAGGAGGGCAGCATTTTCATTATAGCTATAATTCAGAAGTCAAAATCTAATCAAATCAAATCAAATTGTATTTGTCACATGCGTCGAATACAACAGGTGTAGACCTTACCGTGAAATGCTTACTTACAAGCTCTTAACCAACAATGCAGTTTTAAGAAAAATAAAAGTAAGACAAATATTTACTAAATAAACTAAAGTAAAAATAAAAGAGCAACAATAAAATAACAATAACGAGGCTATATACAGGGGGGTACCGGTACCAAGTCAATGTGCGGGGGTAAAGTCCACAATCTCATTGATATGACTGTAAATGGAATGTGAGCTCGGTCAGGATCATTTGCTGCTGTAAAGGCACACATAATATCTGACGGAATGTGTAGTACTGCCACAGATTCATCATTAATTCCAACAGTACAAAGTAACTAGCTGAAAATAGGAATAGCCAATGCACACTATTGATTGTTTCTAAGGAACTTACTCGTTGTAGATGATCCCAAAGGTCTGTCCCCACTGTGTTATCGTAGGCGAAGTGATTCAGGTAGCTCTAGAGAAAAATATGGATTCTGCACTTAGAACCATTAATCATAGGCAATGTATTCTAGAGTGAATAATGAGAAATTCACTTCCAACACAGAGCCCATGGGGTCTACTCACTTTTTTTCCTCTCACACACTATACAAACAGCATTCCTTAATGCTTAACGTAACTATGATAAATGTGTATCATATCAAGAGAAGATCCTACAGTAACTGGGCTGTAGCAGTGCCTTGGGACAGTAACAAATACATACACTTAGTCCTTGGACGAAGACTGGTTCAGTTAGAAAATCTGACAGCATTCTCAACACTGATGCCCCCTGTAGAGAGAGTTCAAAATGGATGAAAAATAAAATGCTTTCAGAACATATATAATGAAACAGAGAATATAAAGAGTATAGGTTGTAGAACATCCATCATTCACAACACCACATTAACACATACAGTGCCTTCAGAATGTATGCAAACCCCTTGTATCTTTCCACATTTTGTTGTGTTACAGCCTGAATTTAAAATGTATTACATTTAGATTTTTTTTGTCACTGGCAAAAGTCAGATGGTGGTACACTCCCCACACAATCAGAGTCCAGTAGGAAGTGCTTGTGTGTGTGTTTATGGTGACCACTGGGAAGCCCATCTGAAGGACCCAGCAGTTCATGATGTCATGCACTGTACCAGGAAGCTCCATGCCACTGGCATCTACTGCATAATTCCACAATGTCAAAGTGCAATTATGTTTTCAGAATTGTTTACAAATTAATTAGAAATGAAAAGCTGAAATGTCTTGAGTCAATGAGTATTCAACATCTTTGTTATGGCAAGCCTAAATAAGTTCAGGAGAAAAAATTTGCTTAACAAGTCACATAATAAGTTGCATGTACTCTGTGTGCAATAATAGTGTTTAACATAATTTTTGAATGACTACCTCATCTCTGTACCCCACACATACAATTATCTGTAAGGTCCCTCAGTTGAGCAGTGAATTTCAAACACAGATTCAACCACAAAGACCAGGGAGGTTTTCGAATGCCTCGCAAAGAAGGGCACCTATTGGTAAATGGGTAAAAAAAAAAAAAAAGCTGACATTGAGCATGGTTAAGTTATTAATTATACTTTGGATGGTGTATCAATACACCCAGTCACTACAAATATACAGTTGTCCTTCCTAACTCATTTGCCGGAGAGGAAGGAAACCGCTCAGGGATTTCACCATGAGGCCAATTGTGACGTTAAAACAGTTACTGAGTTTAATGGCTGTGATAGGAGAAAACTGAGGATGGATCGATAACATTGTAGTTAAAGTAATACTGCAAAGAATGTGGCAATGAAATAAACATTATGTCCTGAATAAAAAGTGTTATGTTTGGGGCAAATCCAACACAACACATCACTGAATACCACTCTTCATATTTTCAAGCATGGTGGTGGCTGCATCATGTTATGGGCATGCTTGTCATCGGCACGGACTAGGGAGCTATAAAAATAATTGGAATAGAGCTAAGCACAGGCAAAATCCTAGAGGAAAACCTGGTTCAGTCTGCTTTCCAACAGACACTGGGAGACAAATTCACATTTTACCAGGACAATTACCTAAAACAAATCTACACTGGAGTTGCTTACCAAGAAGACCGTGAATGTTCCTGAGTGGCCGAGTTACAGTTTTGACTTAAATCTACTTGAAAATCTATGGCAAGACCTGAAAATGGTTGTCTAGCATTGACCAACAACCAATTTGATAGAGCTTGAAGAATTTGGAAAGAATAATGTGCAAATGTTGCACAATCCAGGTGTGGAAAGCTCTTAGAGACTTACCAAGAAAGACTCACAGGTGTAATCATTGCCAAGGTGCTTTCTAAAAACAGGTTTTTACTTTGGCATTATGGGGTATTGTGTGTAGATGGGTGAGATTTGTTTTATTTTAATAAATGTTGAATTCAGGCTGTAACACAAAAAAATGTGGAATAAATCAAGGGGTATGAGTACTTCCTGAAGGCACTGTACATTAATATTTTGACTGAGTTCGTATTGTCTTATGTTTACCTTGCTGTAAGAGATGGCATCAAACTGCTCACTGATTTGCTCAGGCTTCTGGATGTCATCGTCTTTGGAGGACAGGGGGTGAGAGGAGGCCAGGGCATCCACTGCAAACACCCTGTGCACTTCATCAAGAACTATGAGGTCTTTCTGTGGAGGAAAAAGATAGGGCTGTAGTATACTCTAGATGTTGTGACTTTCAGTGACTGCTCTTACACAGAAAGGTAGATTACTAGTCACATTTTGCACTACTATCACCTCTTTACAAAATGCTAACGGGAGGGGATGGATGGGTGTCTTGTCTTTAATGGGAAACCTTACCACGTTCCAAGTGGATTCAGCATAATCAGCCCCAAGATAAGACACATAGGATGCAAAGCCCTCATTCAGCCAGACTTCATTCCACCATCTCAGGGTCACTAGATTTCCAAACCACTGACAGATAAAAATGAAAGTAATGTTTGAAGTAAACTTTTTAAGAACAGCAATGATAGTCTGATTCTCTGGACTGTATCCTACCATGTGAGCAAGTTCATGTGCAATGATGGTGGCTGTTCTCTCCTTGTTTCCATTGGAGGATGTTAAAGGATCGTAAAGGAGATTTGTTTCCCTGTAGGTAACTAGTCCCCAATTCTCCATGGCCCCAAAATAGAAGTCAGGAAGGGCAATCTGGTCTATACAGGGATGTTTGAAAAGAAATTCAAAAATGATTTTGTTATTTTCCAACACAGATCATGATGATGTCACCTGCAAATCACGTGGTCAATTTAAAATCTTACCTGATTTGGAGAGAGGGTAGGTGGTATTGTAATACACCTCAAAAAAGGACAGGATTGGTCCTGTTAAACTGAGGGCATATTCTCCATGTCCTTCACTGATGGCTTTTCTACGAGCCCAGATCCGAATCTGCGCAGACAGGCCAGGAGATTTATTCCAATCACAACTCTTACTGATATAAACACTTACAGTACACTTTGTACTGTAAACACCCACCCAACATGGACAAGAACTATCACTGGTTAGATTACTGTCGAGAAAGTACACGATACATCCACAGGTTCAGCAAGAGCATACATTATATGATTGTTTTTACTGCATTTGAAATTATGCAAATATCGAGTTGATTTCATTACCTGAATATTTCTCTCCTGAGCGCTGATATTTGAATAGTCACAGACAATCAGGGCCAGGAGGTATGTTGACATGCTCTTGGTTGGCTCAAATCTGGTCTGTGTGACAGACTCTGTGTTTACAGTGACGTTAAGTATTTCTAAAGAAGAGCAGAAACAGATTGTCAGGACAATCTGATCCTTTGAAAGAAGGACTGTCAAATGGTTTCAGTAAAAACAGTAACATAATACTGTATTTAGTTTAAAGGTGCAATATGAAGAAATCACTCCGCCATGTCCTGGTTGCTAAAATTTGAATAGTTCGCCTAATTTCAGTTTATGTGACGAACAAGCAATGCATAGTGTAGAGAATCATTGTAACATCTAAACCACTTTTTCATAACCAAAAATATTAGATTTTCAGCTGTTTGAAGCTGGTGTACAAAACCGAAAGTAAAAGATGCAAAAACTACATTTAAGATTGGGATGCATAGAAATAGCGCACATAGAACAGATCTACCACTTCTTAGACCTGCTTTCAATGAGAATGACATATATATAACTCAGATTTCTATGTGCATTTGGTCGGATCGCCCAAAAGGTTACATATTGCAGCTTTAAATACTCAGTGATTCCTGGAAACTAAGGCTATGTTTGGATGGCATATAGCCGTTTTAACCAACATTGCTCCTTGCCATTTGACAGGGCCACAGTCCCATGGGGATGGAGGAGTGTGATGTGGAAGATGGCCTTCATCGCAGGCTCATCAAAACAGGGGAACGTTTTCCTGGTGTGAGTAGGGTGCATCTGAGATGTAGCTACAACCCTGTGAAGGACAAGCATAGTTTGATTATTACTGAGTCTGAGCATGGAAAAAAGCTCTGCTGCATTCAACATAATACATCACGATTATTAGGTGCACCACCTGTGAGGTTATACCATTTAGATGAACATTCCAAAAAGAAAAAGGGGGAAAAAAGGGAGTGGTTGTCCCACTGGCTATCCTAAGTTGAATGCATCAATTTGTAAGTCGCTCTGGATAAGAGCGTCTGCTAAATTACTTAAATGTAAATGTTAAATGAGACAAGATTCATGATATGCATACTTTTACATAGTTGAGTATCTGTGTCTTGTTGTTCAAAGGTTTATAAACAAACAGTGTCTGGGACATTTAAAAGGAAGCCTAATTACTCACTGCTCTGAAGCTACTTCCTGTTTCACTGTGGGAAAAAAACATCAGGTTCCTGTTTTTCAGTGGAAACCCACCTCTTGAGTTTTACATATTTACGATACACACTTTTGCTGAACAATGTAAATGATTAGATATGACTGAGTTTATCTAACCTATTAGAGTTGTCAATGCAGTATGACACTGAGTACTGATAAAGTGCTGTGAGAAATGGAAGAAAATATTATCCAGAGTGACAGGAGCAAATAGGGTTAACCCGTCAGAGTCTAAGCCCTGTCTAAGCCAGGGGGGAGGGGTTACTTAAGCAATAAGGCCTGACGGGGCATGACGCAACGCGAAGTGCCTGGACACTGCCCTTAGCCGTGGTATATTGGCCATATATCACAAACCCCCGAGGTGCCTTATTGCTATTATAAACTGGTTACCAACGTAATTAGAGCAGTACAAATAAATGTTTTGTCATACCCGTGGTATACCACGGCTGTCAGCCAATCAGCATTCAGGGCTAGAACCACCCAGTTTATAATAAGCTATATGGAATTGTTTTAAGAAGGTCATACCAAGGATCATCAGGTAGCTTAGTGGTTAAGAGCGTTGTGCCAGTAACCGAAAGGTCGCTGGTTCTAATCCCCGAGCCGACTAGGTGAAAAACCTGTCGATGTGCCCTTGAGCAAGGCACTTAACCCTAATTGCTCCTGTAAGTCGCTCTGGATAAGAGCGTCTGCTAAATGACCAATTTTTTTTATTTTTTTTATTTGATTTTTAATTTTAAGACCCCTTGAAGTATCAAAAAAAAAATTAACAAATTATTTGATTATTTTTGGCCTTACTGATTAGCCCATACAAATGCATTGAATAACAGATTCACTGCATGGAACAACAGATAGTCCCCAAAAATATCAAAAGGAAGTTTGTTCTGAAATGTCTCTCCTTTATCTGAGAAATATAAGAAAGATCAGGAAACATTTGTTGTTGTTTTTTAACATGTATTTAACCCCATATTTTTGGCATTAAACAGTCTCCATATATGTTTCCGTAAATTTTTTCAACTGGTACCCGGGGACCTTCAGACGAGTCTTGTGAGGCCTGTAGCAAAATAAACGACGTTTGGGCTACACACATATCAGACAGAAGTTGGCAGATCGGCTGTACCGACTCCTGACACTTGTGGAGGTTGTACAGCAAAACGGAGAACACCATCGTGTTCGTGAGAGTCTCATCTTTCCATAAATGGGTCGTTGGCCTGACATTACAGACAATTTTGTGAGAAGACCGATTTTCGAGATGTCTCATGGTCTGACAAACATCACTCTAACTCTGTCAGCTTTCACCGCAGATACTGAAGTGCGACATAAGCGGATGCGGTGGATTGAGACGCATCCAATGCAACAAAACAGATATATCTAGCTTAAACTGACAGATTGTTATGTAGATTTTTGTATTATGCTTATTAGATTGCTCAAGAGCACGTCAACATATATTTCACCTAGTTGGCTCCGGGATTCGAACCAGTGAGCTTACGGTTACTGGCCCAACACACTTAACCGCTAGGCTACATGCCACTATTATCACAGTGAAGATTCAATTTACTCACTTTTTAACACCATCTTCTTCATATTCACTCCTATAGAAACCTGCTAGGTCATCAGCCAGCTCCCCAACAAACACTGTGTCCAGCTGGTAGGATTCTCCAACAGCTAACTTGCCATTCAGTTCCAATACCAGGAACTGAGTCGTTAGCTGTAGCCAGGATTTCTTTATGGTTGGTGCAGGTGTGCTACCGAGAGCAGTCAGTTTAGCCAGATGGCCATCATCCCACTTGGTGTAGTTCAGCTTGTTGGAGTGTATGAGGATCAGGTCTGTCTCGTTCACACATTGGAAGACCACATAGGATTCCCCTGTGAAGATGTAGAGGCCTTGTGCGTTGACGGTGAGTCGAGGCCACAGGGTCAGGTTGTAGTGGTCAGGCTTCAGGGTGTCTGGGAGACGGTACCTGTCCCATGGGGCGACGACCTCTACGCTATCTGTCAGTGCAATAGCCCACAATGTAACAATGGTCGCCACAGAGAGGACTCCCAGCACAACGCAGAAAATAAAGAACTTGCTGATTTTGCAGGATTTCTCCATGTCCTAGAGGAGTCTCAGCACGCACCAAGTGAGAGGGCTGAACTGAGACCAGTGCTTCCCATTCAAATTAATGGATGATCTATTTAGTAGTAGCTTTTGTGGGTGGGAGTTGCTGATAACTATCAACTAAAAGCAGATGATAAGAGAGAAAAATGGGCGGTAATAACCTTTTATTCTGTTGTTCGATAAGCAACTGGCATTTTTACACATTCATCGATCACCATAGCAGGTATGACAGATGTGAAATCACAGACATACAATAGTTTTGTGGGAAAAGTGCAAAATACTTCTAGGCAACCCATTGAATTTGTATTTGTTTTTACACTTTATATTACTATTTCTGTAATTATGGTGTAACAAGTATTGTAATCCCATTTTTACACTCTACTCAGGTTAGAGCTAAGGTTAGGGTTTAGAGTTTTTGCTGTGAGTACAGTGTTGTTTAACTCTACCCACATGTACATATTACCTCAATTACCTCGACTAACCTGTGCCCCCGCACATTGACTCTGTACACGTACCCCCTGTATATAGCCTCGCTACTGTTATTTTACTGCTGCTCTTTAATTATTTTTTATTTTGTATTTATCAATTTTTTACTTAACACTTATTTTTCTTAAAACTGCATTGTTGGTTAAGGGCTTGTAAGTAAGAATTTCACTGTAAGGTCTACACCTGTTGTATTCGGCGCATGTGGCAAATAACATTTGATTTGATTTGATTTGTAATGAGTAATTACAATACGTGTTACACTATACTTAGATGCACTTGATACCATATCTACTGTAATCAAATCTGTTTGTCCAGTGACTATTTCAGAGTGATAGTCCTCTGATTATCATAGAATGATGTATTCCCTTTTTATAAGGAGAACAGTTTATTTCCAGTAATGTAAAAGTCCATAAGAAGCACAATTACAAAAAACAATGCAGTGTAAAACAAGTGTATTATTTTCACAACAATAAACCACAGTGTTTTATAACAAATCAGCATTGTAGACAGTTACTGTCTTCAAATATCTACAAATATTAACAGTATTGACTTAAGCAAAATATACTATGATAAAAAATAACCTTCAAAAAAAAGTTATTCAGCATGCAGGCATGTATCAAAATGTATTTAGTCTTTGCTAGAAAAAGCATATTTAAATTCATACATAGTATTTCTGATTAAGTGGCAGGATAGCTTTAGAATCAAAATTGTCCTTAACTGTTAAAGAGACACAGGGAACATAGCTTTTGGATAGGTCTTAGAAAATAAGTAAATGGACAGGTGTTTGTTTCTCCATGTGACCCTTATGATGTAGGAGCCTCTCCTTTAAACCATGCCTGCACTCTGTCCTTGTTCTCTGCCACCCATTTGATGTTAGCTGTTGTCCTCTCAATGGACTGTGAAACTGCCAAGGTACCTGAGCCAAAGCCAACCTCAGAGTTGTCCGCCTGGAATTGCTTGAGCTGTGACAGCGAAGAGAAACATGAACTTATATTGTATAGTATAGAAACCTCAATATTCAGGGTCCACATAGTATTCCAATACAAACATTTTGAGCAATACGTGCTGAAAAATCCCCTAAGCTTTCATTTTACCTGTTTGAGCTCAAATTCTGTTGAGAACCTCTTGGTCACACCATTGATGAGATTGGAGAAGGAGAAAGACCCACCACCGTACCTATGACAGAAGAAGAGGTCAAGTTAGAGAACAGCATCTAGTGAAGAGTTAGATCAAATATCAGTGTACCAAATGTGACAAATAATTACTTTGAAAATGAAACAATCAATACAATATGTGTTAAAAGCTCAAACTCACTGAGTAAAGATGTAACTCCATCTGTCTCTCATAAAGTCCCAGGCCAGAGACTGGCCCACCACATTGCTTGCAATGTAAACAATGGTAGAGGTGGCATCCTGCTTGCGAATTTTGGTTGCATCCAGGGTGTATTCCAGGTACCTAAATGTGGCGTGGAGGTACAAAGACAATATGAGGCATTGAAGCACCTCATATTCATGTCAGACACACTCGTCGCTTTAAAGCATTGTTTTAATATTTCTCCTTTTGATGCCAGGCAGAGAATCAATGCTTTGCTGCTCTCTGACGCTTACAGGAGGGCTAATAACAGATCACAATTTCAGATTAACATGACAATATTTAGTCTGGCCTGGATAAACTTCAACTCACTTGTTGAGTAGCCAGGGCTGCTTGGTACAGGCCAGGGCAGATCGAAGCTTGTCTGCCTCAATTGCGATGGTGGCAGCCTTGAACTGCTTCCAACCAAATTCCCACTCCGCAGCCCCCCCTGCAGCAATAGCACTGCAGTACACTGCCGTCCTCAAGTTGGGGTGTATCCTAATAGGATATAAAATATATAAATATTTCAGCATCTATCATGCTTTGTGGTACTCAAAGATCTTGATATTCACTGTTACAGGTGTAGGATCTTAATTTGATCACCCTGTTGCAGAGGAAATGTAAAACATTTACAATAACAAAATGTACTAATTTACACATTTAAAACACTAATGGCTTCTGAAGTTTATCATTTCCATTTAGACATTTCAGACGTCATTTTCCCTTACGAAAAATCTATCAACCCCTACAAAAATTATAATCCACATAATAATTTACATTTCCTGTTGTTACAGGATTATTTTCCTACTGTAGCAAACTGGCTCAGATTAAGATCCTACATCTGTAATGGTATTCAGAAATGAATCTGAATTGCATTCAAGTCCTACTGAACTCACGGATTGTTTGCAGCGTCATTCATCCACTGACTGTACCAGTCTTTAGTCAGAATCTGGCACTCTTCCATACCAGTGCTGCAGGCCACCCTGATGGCATTCACCTGGTTGTACCTGTGGGTGGAAAATACAAGTAAGCGGAGAGTAGAGTAAGGAGATTGTCTTGGCCTTCAAGCTTAGGTAAGCCATAGTGATATTGTGCAAAGGTTACTTTTGTTTGGACATGGCAGGGTAAAAGCAAAAATAAAATAAATTGTAATATTATTATCATGAAATATAAGGCTATTGATCTACTCACTGTTCCATATGTCCAGAGGGTACTTTACTCCAGTTTCCAGTGATATCCCCGAAGTACTTAAAAAGTGGTTCTACTTGATATTTTAGGTAAGCCTAAAAGATCAAAACAAACATGAAAAAAAGTGTAATTTCACAATCATTTTTTGTTTAGTATACTGCCCATAATATTGTGTGCAACATCCTTGTATTATTCAGCATTGCCTTTCTAGAAAATAAACCAACCTGCATATCCCCATAGACTTCACTCCGATCAAACATGAGGTAGAAAAAGTCCAAGTTGTCAAGCGCTGACTCCCACGGCATATATTCCCTTTCATTTCTGAGATACTTCGTTGTTCGCAAGGCTAATGTTGTGTCGATATATTTTGCCCTTTACAGAGAAAATATACAAATTAATTGAGAATCCTTCTAGGCCTACTATTTATGAATAAAATGTCAAGTATTACTCTTTATATCACGCCTACAGTAAACTATGTACTCACCTTGCAAGGTTAAAAGCATCATCCACCAACTGAGCTCTGTTGATAACTGGAATAGACTAAACAAAAACCATACCACCAACATTAGCATGAATTACTTTTTCTGTATTTTTTCTAATTAGAGAATTATTTGGAAAATAGATTGTGTTCATCAATGGCTTACCTCAGAACTGCTGTTCAGTACAGTAAGGAGACGTTCCCAGTTGGTGTTATCATAGTTAACCCTATAGTATCCAGAGACGTTAAGGTTGGCCAGAATCCAGTCGTCCCCAGTGACTCTCATTTCAGGCTTATTAGCTTAATATTTAGGGACAAAAGCAACATGTCATTTTCCAAATCGTCATATTACATCTAAATAATGCTCTTTGATAAGATTATCTTGGTAGTACTGTAACCCTTAACTTTT
Organism: Coregonus clupeaformis; assembly: GCF_020615455.1. Taxonomy (NCBI): domain Eukaryota; kingdom Metazoa; phylum Chordata; class Actinopteri; order Salmoniformes; family Salmonidae; genus Coregonus; species Coregonus clupeaformis. The sequence goes on from NC_059210.1 coordinate 26,556,828, forward strand.
CCTCATCTCCATCCATTAACTGTTTAATACTCCTGAGTGGCGCAGTGGTCTAAGGCACTGCATCGCAGTGCTAACTGTGCCACTAGAGACCTCCGCGACCGGGAGACTCATGGGCGGCGCACAATTGGCCCAGGGTAGGGGAGGGAATGGCCGGTAGGGATGTAGCTCAGTTGATAGAGCATGGCGTTTGCATCGCCAGGGTTGTGGGTTCATTTCCCATGGGGGGCCAGTATAAAAAAATAAAAAATAAAAAAAATAGATAAAAATAATAATTAAAATATATGTATTCACTAACTGTAAGTCGCTCTGGATAAGAGCGTCTGCTAAATGACAAAAATGTAATAATAATATAATATGCCATTTAGCAGACGCTTTTATCCAAAGCGACTTACAGTCATGCATGCATACATTTTTACGTATGGGTGGTCCCGGGGATCGAACCCACTACCCTGGCGTTACAAGCACCATGCTCTACCAATTGAGCTACTGAGGACCACATATACACCTGTTCTGAAAAGCCCCAGAGTCTGCAACACCACTAAGCAAGTGGCACCACCAAGCAAGCGGCACCATGAAGACAAAGGAGCTCTCCAAACAGGCCAGGGACAAAGTTGTGGAGAAGTACAGATCAGGGTTGGGTTATAAAAAAATATCAGAAACTTTGAACATCCCACGGAGCACCATTAAATCGATTATTAAAAAATTGAAAGAATATGGCACCACAACATGTTTATTGCTTTAAATATACCACAATACATTTGACAGGTTCCCACATCATCAGTGGTTCTAATACGTACCATTTGTGTTCTCTAGCCATGTCTGTTGCTGTACAACTCCCTTCTTCATCCACCTGATTGGAACTATCCACTCATAACTGGGGTGGACATTATCATTAGGTTATTGCGCGCTATACAGTTTTTTATTAGTATTGATTAAGGTTGTTATGAATGATACTGTGACACTCATAAAGGTGTTATGACTGGTTCAGAAAGGTGTTATGTATACCCACACTATAGTAAAGTGCTACCATTTGTTTAATCCTCAACTTAGATTGCAATTATTCTTAATTTTTATTCAGACGTACTTGAAGTCAGATGGTGGTGCACTCCCCGCAGTGGCAGGGTCCAGAAGGAAGTGCTTCTGGGAGATCTCTCCAGTGGCTGTGTTTATGGTGACCACTGGGAAACCCATCTGAAGGACCCAGCGGTTCATGATGCTATGCACAGTTTGGCCGGTGGGAAGTGACACACCAGTGCCAGTGGAGTTTACTGCCTAGAGAGGAAGGAAAGAAACGTTAAGGTTAAAACAAATATATATATTTTATTTGTTTATATGAGTTTAAACAAGTTATCACTACTGTTGTTTCAGGGTTTGATTATGTAATAATAGAGAGAAAACGTACCATTTGGAGGTGATCCCAGAGGTTGGTATACACTGTGTTATCATAGGCAAACGTGTTCAGGTATGTCTGTGGGAGAAAAGGGGAAAAAATATACAGAAACGTTATTCAGCAACACAATAAACAAACATAATTGCTTTGAACTTATAGATGTATTGACATATTTTACTACATCTACCCTGTACTTAATCTTCTCTTATGACAGCCAGAGATTACTATTTTTGCTCTATTAAATATTAATAATATGGTAATATACTGTACATACGCTGAGTCCTTTGGAGAAGACATCTTCAGACAGGAAATCAGAGAGCATTCTCAACACTGATGCTCCCTGTGGAAAGCCACATAATGCAAATGACGATACATGACATAGATACAACTAAAACTAATATATACAGTGGCTTGCGAAAGTATTCACCCCCTTGGCATTTTTCCTACTTTGTTGCCTAACAACCTGGAATTTAAATTGATTTTTGGGGGGTTTGTATCATTTGATTTACACAACATGCCTACCACTTTGAAGATGAAAAAAAAAACAGAAAACTTGAGCGTGCATAACTATTCACCCCCCCAAAGTCAATACTTTGTAGAGCCACCTTTTGCAGCAATTACAGCTGCAAGTCTCTTGGGGTATGTCTCTATAAGCTTGGCACATCTAGCCACTGGGATTTTTGCCCATTCTTCAAGGCAAAACTACTCCAGCTCCTTCAAGTTGGATGGGTTCCGCTGGTGTACAGCAATCTTTAAGTCACACCACAAATTCTCAATTGGATTGAGGTCTGGGCTTTGACTAGGCCCTTCCAAGACATTTAAATGTTTCCCCTTAAACCACTCGAGTGTTGCTTTAGCAGTATGCTTAGGGTCATTGTCCTGCTGGAAGGTGAACCTCCGTCCCAGTCTCAAATCTCTGGAAGACTGAAACAGGTTTCCCTCAAGAATTTCCCTGTATTTAGTGCCATCCATCATTCCTTCAATTCCCACGGGGGGCCAGTATGAAAAATGTATGCACTCACTAATTGTAAGTCGCTCTGGATAAGAGCGTCTGCTAAGTGACTAAAATGTCAATTGGATCACTGACCAGTTTCCCAGTCCCTGCCGATTAAAAACATCCCCACAGCATGATGCTGCCACCACCATGCTTCACTGTGGGGATGGTGTTCTCGGGGTGATGAGGGGTGTTGGGTTTGCGCCAGACATAGCGTTTTCCTTGATGGCCAAAAAGCTCAATTTTGGTCTCATCTGACCAGAGTACCTTCTTCCATATATTTGGGGAGTCTCCCACATGCCTTTTGGCGAACACCAAACGTGTTTGCTTATTTTTTTATTTAAGCAATGGCTTTTTTCTGGCCACTCTTCCGTAAAGCCCAGCTCTGTGGAGTGTACGGCTTAAAGTGGTCCTATGGACAGATACTCCAATCTCCGCTGTGGAGCTTTGCAGCTCCTTCAGGGTTATCTTTGGTCTCTTTGTTGCCTCTCTGATTAATGCCCTCCCTGCCTGGTCCTCGAGTTTTGGTGGGCGGCCCTCTCATGGCAGGTTTGTTGTGGTGCCATATTCTTTCCATTTTTTAAATAATGGATTTAATGGTGCTCCGTGGGATGTTCTAAGTTTCAGTTTTTTTTTATAACCCAACGCTGATCTGTACTTCTCCACAACTTTGTCCCTGAACTGTTTGGTGAGCTCCTTGGTCTTCATGGTGCCACTTGCTTGGTGGTGTCCCTTGCTTAGTGGTGTTGCAGACTCTGGGACCTTTCAGAACAGGTGTATATATACTGAGATCATGTGACAGATCATGTGACACTTAGATTGTACACAGGTGGACTTTATTTAACTAATTATGTGACTTCTGAAGGTAATTGGTTGCACCAGATCTTATTTAGGGGCTTCATAGCAAAGGGGGTGAATACAAATGCACTCACCACTTTTCCGTTATTTATTTTTTAGAATTTTTTGAAACAAGTTATTTTTTTCATTTCACTTCACCAATTTTGACTATTTTGTGTATGTCCATTACATGAAATCCAAATAAAAATCAATTTAAATGACAGGTTGCCAAGGGGGATGAATACTTTTGCAAGGCACTGTATGAATAGCCATATATTATTAATCAATTAATCATATTAATCAAGGATATACATTTCATGTCTGCAACACAATTACAGTCATGTTTTATTATTTGAATTATGTCGATATCAATCTTATATTTGTTCTTCAAAGATCATGGCAGAGAAAATACTTGAGCGTACCTTGCTGTAAGAGATGGCATCAAACAGTTCACTGATTTGTTCAGGCTTCTGGATGTCCTCCTCTTTGGAGGACAGGGGGTGAGATGAGACCAGAGCATCTACTGCAAACACCCTGTGCACATCACCCAGAACTATCAGGTCTTTCTGTGGAGGGAAAGGACATGATTATACACTGAGACAATGAGGGGGACCTCTCCAGTCCACTCCATGTGGACAATTGATGTGCATTGTCTTCATAATTTGTTCAGCCAAAGAAAATCATATTAATGACAGAAAGCTGTCCAAATGAAGGTCTGAGATGGCTGGAAAAATAGTTGAAACACTTACAACATTCCAGTCAGGCTCTGCGTCATTGGCCCCAAGATATTCTACGTAGGACGCAAAGCCCTCATTAAGCCACAGATCATTCCACCACCTCAGTGTCACAAGGTTTCCAAACCACTGAAAGGAAGAGATTCATGTTAATTACCAGACCATTCAAAACAAAACAGGTTGACTTCAATCCCAGGTAATCAGCTAACGTAAGACATTAAGATAATATACAGTAGGTTATGAATTGCTAAAACATACAGTAACTGCATTTACTCACAAATGTATAATCAAATACATGACCCAGTAAATCATTTTATGAAAAGACAGGGAGGTACAGTATATTGTATGTACAGTACTGTATGCAGTTCACATACCATGTGGGCCAGTTCATGAGCAATAATGGTGGCGATCCTTTCTTTGTTTGAATTGGAGGACATCTTAGGGTCGTACAAGAGGGCTGTTTCTCTGTATGTAATGAGTCCCCAGTTCTCCATTGCTCCAGCATTGAAGTCAGGCAAAGCAATCTGGTCTGGAAGAAAGAATCAGCCAATAAAAAGGACAACACATTCTCAGCCATATACGGTACTATAAAGCTACTATAACTCCATGAATGAAGACTTAACAGAAGCCATATAAGAGTTAAGAACAAAATAGTTATTACGTTTTAACAGTAAATAATTGACACCATACAGCTTCCCATAAAGAAGTGTCTGAAACCTAGGAAAAAATCTATTATCTAAAACCTATAAAGATGTAAGAAATTAAACTTAAATAAAACCCTTACCTGACTTTGGCAGAGGGTAGGTGGCATTGTAATATTTTTCGAAGAATTTCAGGATTGGTCCTGTTGTATTGAGGGCGTACTCTCCTTGTCCATCAGCAATGGCTTTTTTGCGGGCATAGATCCGGATCTGAAAACAATTTATATCACAAACACAATTATATCCACATAGAGTTTATGACACAAGTACATTATGAGCTTTTCCCTTGAATGTGACAAATGGCAAAATGGTACTGAATTTTGTTATTCTAAAGAATAAGTAAAATACATTACCAGAACACTGTCTATTGTGCTGTTAATATAGTCATAGTCACTGACAATAAATGCCAACAAGTATGTTGACATTTTCTTTGTTTCGTCGAAAGATGTCCTCCAAACAATCACGGGCCCCTCGGGCCCCACCTCATTGACTGGAACAGGAGCTGAGCAAGAATTAGGAAAAGAGAAGAGCAGACAATAAGAAGATGTTTTGATAAGAATCATAATGCAGCATTTCTGTATTATGGCCAAAGCGTGCTTTAAACATTCATAGTACTGACCATGCTCCATGCCGTTGGACAGGGCCACTGTCTCAGGGGGGTGAAGGAGTGTGATGTGGAAGATGGCTTTCATTGCAGGCTCATCAAAACAGGGGAAGGCTTTCCTGGCATCTGTGGGCTGCATTTGAGTTGTTGCAACAACTCTGAGACAAACAGTACAATGGTTCAGAATTGTTTCGTCAAATGTAGGTGTAATCAAATATGAAATATGAAATCTATCAAGTCAATCTACATCAGCATTACAGAGTTTAAGCTTCATTACAACTTACTTTTGTTCTCCCTCCTCCATATATACACTCCTGTAAAAGCCTCCCAAGTCATCAGCCAGCTCCCCAACAAACACTGTGTCCAGCTGGTAGGATGCTCCTGCAGCTAACTTGCCATTCAGTTCCAATACCAGGAACTGAGTCGTTAGCTGTAGCCAGGATTTCTTTATGGTTGGTGCGGGTGTGCTACCGAGAGCAGTCAGTTTAGCCAGATGGCCATCATCCCACTTGGTGTAGTTCAGCTTGTTGGAGTGTATGAGGATCAGGTCTGTCTCCTTCACACATTGGAAGACCACATAGGATTTCCCTGTGAAGATGTAGAGGCCTTGTGCGTTGATGGTGAGTCGAGGCCACAGGGTCAGGTTGTAGTGGTCAGGCTTCAGAGTGTCTGGGAGACGGTACTTGTCCCATGGTTCATTTGAGGGCGCAGTTGTGGTTATGACAGGTGTGGTGACCTGTGGCTTGACAGTAGAACCTCCATTAGTCGGACTGACAGCCTCGTTTTTGGCTACCTCTTGAGAATAAACGACTGCCAACGCAATGATGGTGGCCACTGCCCCTGCACCAAACACAATGCCCACCACCCCAGCAACCTTACTGACGTAGAAGCCTCCCCCCATGTCCAACTGGCGTAAAACTACAGAGCAAAAGAGATTATGTGGTGCAGCTTTTTATATAGTGGTACACCAGTGGACTCTCATCCCACCAGGACTAATGGCTCAACCATTAACACGACATAGCTCTGGTAGGCAGAGACACACTGTTACTTTTAGGGGTCACAGATCTAGGTTAATTTGATTTATTTAACCAGTATTGTCCTCTCAGTAACAATTACCACTGCATGACAGGAGTTCCAAAGAAAAGGTGATGAAAGAGAATTGAAAGCTAATTTTGAGATGGTATACTGTTCATGTAATATCAACACCATTTAATACAGTCTAACAAAATATTACACATATTGTAATTAAACCACTTAATCCAATTCATCATACATAGAAATGCAGTCTTTTAGATGTTGAAAGCACGTTGTTGTGGGTATTAGATGTCTTTAGACATGCTTGCTTCTAGTTTCATTGAGTCTTTACAACAGCTTCAGTAAAACTACATTTGATTTGTATGAAGCCAGAATACATAACAAAATTGTGAAAGGATAACTTGTTATTCATCACAAGAGAATGATCCTCACGTGGAAGGCCTCCGACAAATGTCATTACATCCTATTGTTCGTCAAGTTTTCACATAATCATTACAGAACGTCATATGCAATGAGTTGATTAGATAAAGAGCGGAAAAGCTTAGCCAAGTCTCAAACCTCAATAGGACTAGAGGAGACTGGGCTGATGTGATTGATATTGCTACTGCTAGTGATGAGTATGGGTATCTGTTCTGTTTAATCTGTTCAACTGTGCAATCAATAAACAGGCCTTTGTTTTCTCATAAGATAGAAGTATTAGGACAAATTAATCACCATGTAATCAAACCAGCTCAGGGACAATCTGTACAACACGTCTTTATGATGCATTATATAGCGCCTGATCTCACAATAGTTTGAGATAATAAAGCCAGGTTATTCCAGTTAAGAGTCCATAAAACTTCACCTTGGGTATCGTTTTAATATCTACCTTGGGTGTTACTGTCACGCCCTGACTTATGGGACTCGTGTATGTTGAGTCAGGGTGTGGAGATCTATGACATTATTTCTATGTATACATTCTAGGTATTGTGTTTCTATGTTTGGCCGGGTGTGATTCCCAATCAGAGGCAGCTGTCGCTCGTTGTCTCTGATTGGGGATCATACTTATGTAGCCTGTTTGCAATCATTAGTTCCGTGTATAGGCTTGTTTTGTGTTTAGCCTGAGGACTTCACGTTACGTTGGTTTGTTGTTATGTTCGTGTGTTTATTTTGTTAAATAAACATGTATGACATGGATTAATAAATAAACATGGATAAATTGACATGGATTAAGTAGATTAATCAAATCTCACATTGTTATCAATTTCTACTCAATCTGCATGCTTTCTCAGTCAGCTTTAACTGTATCTGCACTCGTAGATCAAGTTATTTCTCGAGTTGGGCTCTGGGATATAACAGCTGTTGAGTATCTGTTTTTATGGTGGACTGTGGAGGGGAGGGGTTGAGTGTGTTGGAGTATGTGAGTATGTGCGTGTGTGCTTGTCTGACGTCTGTTGTGGGGGGGGTGGGGGTGTTGGGGGGAGGGTATGGGATGGACCGCAGGAATTATTTGCTGGGATAATGATTACTTGTCAAGGAATTAAATGTAATACAATGGCAATCCGGGTTATATGTTAGAATCCTACGCGTGAACTGCCGACATTATTACGCATATTAATTGATAATGATGAAAAATAGGATATGCATAATTAAAAAAATAAATAAATAGATATATATATATAGAGGTGAAAGCATTGGAAATGCTTTTGGCGGTTGACCTGCTTTTGTTTTGTGGGTGGCACTATGTGCTGTTTTCGATGGATGGGTCCTGGCCTCTCGGGGCCTTAGGGATACGGAGGGACGTGGGTGGGATGCTGATCACGGCGATGACGGCTCAACTTGGGATGGGAAGGGGCTTTAGCGGGGGAATTAGTGGAGAACAATTGAAGGGCTACTCCGTAGCAATGCAAATATCACGGTACAGCTATATGGACACTCAATCATTACGCTATTTTTTATTGGTAAATTTACAAACATATATAATGATAAATAGACTTGAAACTTGTATCTCATTATGGTGTATGGTGAAATAAGTATAGCCAGTTATAATTGTAATGGCTTAGCTGATAATAACAAAAGAAGAACAATATTTACATGGCTCAAAGAGAAGGAATATAATATCTATTGTATACAGGAAACTCATTCAACAATTCGAGATGAAGTAGCGTGGAAAAAAGAATGGGGGAAATATACTTCTCCCATGGGCAAAGAAATTCAAAAAGGGGTGATGATATTAATTAATAGTAATTTCGATCCAAATGTGCAAATTGTACAAATAGATACACAAGGTAGATGGATTATTTTAAATATGTTATTGGACCATAAACAGATATGGCTCATTAACCTTTATGGACCAAATAATGATGATCCACAATTCTTTGACAATATATATAATAAATTATCAAGCCTGCAAGCAACTCAAGACAATATTATTATGGTGGGGGATTATAATACTGTTTTAAATAGCTCAATGGACCGTAAAGGAAATCACACCACAAACAATCACCCACATGCTCTTAAGGAAATTGTGAATGTCATGGATACATTAGAACTAGTAGATATATGGAGGCTTAAATATACTGATCTAGTGAGATATACATGGCGGAGACTGAATCAAGCTAGTCGTCTTGACTTCTTTCTTATCTCATTCTCGTTGGCACCAAAAGTAAAAAAAGTGTTGATAGGGGACAGAATGCGGTCAGACCATCATGTAATAGGCATATATATTACTCTTACTGAATTTCCACGTGGGCGAGGATATTGGAAATTTAATCAAAGCCTATTGGATGATAATTTATTTATAATTAGAACAAAGGAATTTATAACTGATTTTTTCCAACATAACAGAGGTACAGCGAATCCCCTTATTGTATGGGACACCTTTAAATGTGCCTTTAGAGGCCATGCAATTCAGTACTCATCTCGAAAACAAAAGCAATTTAGGTCAAAAGAGTTTATACTAAGAAAGGAAATAGAAAGTCTAACAGAACAGATAGATGGCAATAAAAACTGTAACATAGAGGCTCAGAATAAATTAGAGGAAAAACAAAAAGAAATGGAGAAACTTATTCAAGAAAGATCAAGTGTAACATATTATAAAAATAAAGCAAACTGGATGGAATATGGGGAAAAATGCACAAAATTCTTTTTAATCTTCAACATAGGAATGCTACCAAAAAGAACTTAATGAAACTGGTTACAATTGACGGAGTCACCCATGATTCACCAAATGACATTTTGAAGGAAGAAACAAAGTACTTTAAGCATATGTTTTCTTTTCAGTCACCTCCATCTCCTCTAACTGAAGCTAATTGTAGAGATTTTTTTCTATTGATAATGTCAAATTAACAGCCACACAGAAAGACTCATGTGAAGGTGAAATTACAGAGGAGGAACTTCTGGATGCAATTAAAGACTTTAAGTCTGGGAAAACTCCAGGGTTGGATGGCATACCAGTCGAGGTATACCAAACCTTTTTTGATATACTAAGAGGACCGTTATTAGCATGTTTTAACCACTCCTATGTAAATGGTAGATTATCTGACACTCAAGAAGAAGGACTGATCTCATTATTACTGAAACAGGATACAAGTGGAAAATATAAAGATCCAGTCCATTTACAAAATTGGAGGCCCCTTACACTTCAGTGTTGTGATGCAAAAATCCTAGCAAAATGTATAGCGCATAGAATTAAAAAAGGTATTGCCGGATATTATTCATTCTAATCAGACAGGTTTTTTACATGGAAGATACATTGGAGATAATATAAGGCAAGTATTGGAAACATTAGAACACTATGGAAAATATGGGAAACCAGGCCTGCTATTCATAGCAGACTTGAAAAAGGCATTTGATAAAGTTCGACTGGGGTTTATATATAAATGCCTGGAGCATTTCAATTTTGGAGAATCTCTTATAAAATGGGTCAAAATCATGTATAGTAACCCTAGGTGTAAAATAGTAAATAATGGCTATTTCTCAGAAAGTTTTAAACTGTCAAGAGGAGTGAAACAAGGTTGTCCACTATCGGCATATCTATTTATTGTGGCCATCGAGATGTTAGCGATTAAAATCAGATCTAATAATAATATCAGAGGATTAGAAATAAAGACCTTAAAAACAAAGGTGGCATTGTACGCTGATGATTCATGTTTTTTTTTAAATCCACAACTAGAATCCCTCCACAGCCTCATAGAGGATCTAGATACATTTTCTAACCTCTCTGGATTACAACCAAATTATGACAAATGTACTATATTACGTATTGGATCACTAAAAATACAATTTTTACATTACCATGTAGTTTACCAATAAAATGGTCTGATGGTGATGTGGATATACTCGAATACATATCCCAAAGGAAATAAATGATCTCACTTCAATAAATTTTAATAGAAAATTAGCAAAAATAGATAAGATCTTACTACCATGGAAAGGAAAATACCTGTCAATTTGTGGAAAAATCACCCTGATTAACTCATTAGTATTATCACAGTTTACCTATTTGCTTATGGTCTTGCCTACGCCTAGCGAACAGTTTTTTAAATTATATGAGAAAAAAATATTCAATTTTATTTGGAACGGCAAGCCAGACAAAATTAAAAGAGCATATTTATATAATGAATATGAATTCGGAGGACAGAAATTATTAAATATTAAAGCATTAGACCTATCACTAAAAGCTTCAGTCTTACAAAAGTTATACTTAAATCCGAACTGGTTCTCAAGCAAATTAGTAAGATTGTCTCACCCAATGTTCAAGAAAGGCCTTTTTCCCTTTATTCAGATTACAACCTCACACTTTCAGTTATTTGAAAAGGAAATAATCTCCCAAATGTCACTATTTCTAAAACAAGCCATAGAAAGTTGGTTGCAATTTCAATTTAATCCTCCAGAAACGACAGAACAAATAATGCAACAAATATTGTGGTTAAATTCAAATATACTAATTGACAAAAAACCTTTATTTTTTGACAGAATGTTTAAAAAAGGTATAATCTTTGTAAATGATATCATCGGTAGGACTGGTGGAGTTATGACGCACATGCAGCTAACAAAAACATATGGAAATGTCTGCTCTACCCAAAATTACAACCAAATAATGGCAGCATTACCGCAAAAATGGAAGAGGAAAGTGGAAGGGGGAGAAAGTAAGGAACTTGTCTGTCGGCCTTGCATTAAAGAACATAATTGGTTAAGGAAAACTGTGATAAATAAAAAAATATATCAGTTTCACTTAAGGACCAAAGGATTGACAGCCGTCCCATATAGATTGCAAAATAGTTGGGAAGAGATCTTTGATGTACCGATCCCATGGCATAGTGTTTATGAACTGACACGCAAAAACGACACCGGATTCAAAAATTAGAATCTTTCAATTTAAATTACTATATAAAATCCTTGCTACCAATAGAATGTTATTTATATGGGGGATACAATCTTCCCAGCTCTGCAGATTTTGCTGTGAAGAGACGGAATCATTGGACCATTTGTTTTGGTTCTGTCCATTTGTAGCTTGTTTTTGGACACTGGTCCAGGAATGGCTAAAGGATTGCAATATTTACCTGGAACTAACCTTGCAGATAGCATTACTGGGTGATCTGAAAAGTCATAGTCAATCAATCAATAATATAATAATACTTTTAGCAAAGCTGTTTATTTTTAACTCTCAATCTGTAGAAGCAATGAGAATAGAAAGGTTCAGAATTATTGTAAAACATCACAGCACGGTTGAAATATATATGGCAAATAGAAATCCGATATGGATGGTGTTAAGAGATAGATGGGAGGTATTGAATAGAGTTGAAGGATGGGACTAATAACAAATAACAACAAATAATAACAAAGATAGCTAATAATGTAAAGCATACTGTGTCCATAATAAGTATATAGGCTGTATGTTGGGAGCTTTTGGGAAAGAGCACAGTTAGAAAGATATGGCATATAGAAGCAAACCGGATGGACATCATGAAAACGATCGGAGAGGTTGAGAGTAGAAGTAGTTCAGGAGCAAAAAATTAATAAATAATAATAATAATAATAATGATATATATGTATGTATGTATATGTATATATATATGTATATATATAATAGAATTATTGTAAAATTAACTGTGTCCATAAGGTGTAGATAGTAAGTATAGACCGGAAGTAGAGACCTGGGCATTGTTGTTCACTAATTTACTCCAAGTAGGGAAAGGATGGTGGGGTTGAAAAGTAATAAAGGGGAGTATATATAATAAAAAAAAAAAAAAAAAAAAAAAATGGGGGATTGGAAGTGATGCAGACAATTACATTGATAGAAGATACAATCTATCTGCAATATTAAGCTGATCCATTTCCCAAAAAAAAAAAAAAAAAAAAAAAAACATGTATGCATTTCACGCTGCACCTTGGTCTGACCCGTCCTTCAACATCCGTGACAGAAGATCCCACCAAACACGGACCAAGCAGCGTGCCCAGGAGCAAACACCCTGGACACAGGTGGGGAAGATGTGGTCTTGGGAGGAGATATTTGCGGGGAAAGGACCATGGGCGAAGGTAGATGCCCAGGCAGGAGAGGAGCAACGGCAACACAGAAGGGGCCGGCCGAGGAGGAAGCCCGAGAGGCAGCCCCCAATAAAAAAAATGTGGGGGTGCTAAAGGGGTGGTCGGGGAGCAGAGAGAAGAGCCCGACCACTGCACCCGGTGGGTTTCCAGATTGAGTCACTACGACCATGGGAACAAGAGTGGGAACAGTTTTATACTGAGGAGTCGGAGGATGACGACGTCCCTAACTCATGGGGGCTCCCGGAGGAGTCCTCACTGGAGGAGGATTGCCGAGAGAGAGAGAGAAGGATCGGATCTACAGGGTAAGAGAGGAGGCCACCACATTACGGGGGCTGATAGCAAGAATAGAGCGGGAGAGCTCCTTTCAAGAGGAGGCACTGCAGGAGGCTCGTAGGGAGAAGGAAAAAGTAGATGCACGGAGAGAGGAGCTGGTCAGGCAACATAAGGAGCGTGGGTTAATTGAGGAACCCATGTATGCGGAGATACGCACTGTATCGCCAGTGCGCATGCACAGCCCAGTGCGTTCTGTGCCAGCGCCCTGCACGTGTCGTGCGAAAGTGGGCATCCAGCCAGGACGGGTTGTGCCGGCTCAACGCTCCTGGTCTCCAGTGCGCCTCCACGGTCCAGAATATCCTGCGCCAGTCCTACGCACCGTGTCGCCAGTACGCGTTCACAGCCCAGTGCGTCCTGTGCCAGCACCCCGCACGTGTCGTGCGAAAGTGGGCATCCAGCCAGGACGGGTTGTGCCAGCTGTACACTCCAGACCTCCAGTACGCCTCCACGGTCCAGTATATCCTGCTCCGGTTCTACGCACTGTGTCACCAGTGCACCTCACCAGTCCTGTACGGCCCGTTCCTGCTCCTCGCACCAGACCAGTGGTGCGTGTTCCCAGTCCGGCCCGGCCCATTTCTGTTCCTCGCACCAAGCCAGTGGTGCATGTCGCCAGCCCGGTACGCCCCGTACCTGCTCCCTGCACCAAGCCAGTGGTGTGTGTCCCCAGTCCGGCCCGGCCGTTACTGCTCCCTCGCACCAGACCAGTGGTGCGTGTTCCCAGTCCGGCCCGGCCCGTTCCTGTTCCTCGCACCAAGCCAGTGGTGCGTGTCGCCAGCCCGGTACGCCCTGTACCTGCTCCCCGCACCAAGCCAGTGGTGTGTGTCCCCAGTCGGGCCCGGCCCGTTCTGCTCCTCGCACCAGACCAGTGGTGCGTGTTCCCAGTCCGGCCCGGACTGTTCCGTGTATAGGCTTGTTTTGTGTTTAGCCTGAGGACTTCACGTTACGTTGGTTTGTTGTTTTGTTCGCGTGTTTATTTTGTTAAATAAACTTGTATGCATTCACGCTTATATATAAATAAAATAAAGATATATGTTCTTTGTAAAATAATAACCATATGGAGGCACTGCTGAGCCATTAATGCACTCTAGTCCAAAATCTCGCAAGTTTAAATCCCGAGAGCATTTATGCACACTTAGGGCTAGATTCTATAAGATCTGCGCTAGCGCACACCTCCATAGTGGTTGTTTCAGAGGTGGAACTGTATTAGAGCTGTCAAATCTACAAGTGTCTCCCGACATTATACCTGAAGCGGAAAATGCCATTAGCTGCATTAGGAGAAATCCAATGCAGCCTGGTTTAAAAGTTGGAACACTGGAATGTGATATGTAATCTACACCTCGATAAGACTTATAGAAATCCACATCATTTTCTTTAATGGTTTTCAATTTGTGACATTATTTCTATATATCCAACACTTTCTGGTTCTGAACTTCGTGACAGTGACCACACAAGCAGCCGCTCACCAATTTGACAGCTCTAACGCAGTTACACCTCAGACACAGCCAAAACACCAGCTATGAGGGTGTCGGCTATCACGTGTTTATGTTTGATCTGATTGAATCTAGGCCTTAATGTCAAGTGTCCCTGAGCACTGCTTCTTTTTAGTTGGTGTTGTCAGATAATGGCACAATTATTGACTTGATTCCAGCTAATTTTAGCAAAGTGCAGAAATTGTCCTTGTTACAGTGTAATTACATGTGTAATTACACTGTAACAAGTATTGTAATTCCAGTCTGTAATTACAGAGGTGTAACAAGGAATGCTTGTTGCCATGCTTGTTACAAATGGGCAGGTTTCCACTAAATTCACCAACTTATTGTTTTGCTTCTTCTCAGCTGCATCCGATTCATTAACAACTGTGACAAAGGTTGGGATCCCTTGTGAATGCGCTGGGTGTCTGAGAGATTATAGCCTATGCTTAATAGGCTCTAATTACTTACCCATGAATGTGCACTGTTCAAAATATATCTCCAGGCAATGTTGTTGTTAGCACTTGCCCCCAAAATAAAGCGTACCATATGGGTTAACTTGGATGAGCTTACGAAAACAGATCTAATACGAGTGTCATCCCAGATGTGGAATAAGACACTATTTCAAAGCATAGTACATGTAATGTTTGCCTAAGTACAATGCAATTACTAGATGTTACACAGGATTTAGCTAGTTAAAATGATATTTTTAGAAACTTTGGCAAAGGGTAAAGTCTACAAAATACAGTCCACTCTGTTTGTTACAGATTCTAGTTGGAGAACAGAAAACTATATTGAGAAGAACTGTTTAGTATTCCACTGTTGTGGTTAATCGTTACTGTGGCTAGCTCCACACATACACTACATGACCAAAAGTATGTGGACACATGCTCGTCAAACATCTCATTCCAGAATCATGGGCATTAATATGGAGTTGGTCCCCCCTTTGCTGCTATAACAGCCTCCACTCTTCTGGGAAGGCTTTCCACTAGATGTTGGAACATTGCTGCAGGGACTGCTGGGCGATTTGGCCTGGATTGCAGTCGGTGTTCCAATTCATCCCAAAGGTGTTCGATGGAACTGACTTGTTGGAAAGGTGGCATCCAATGACGGTGCCACGTTGAAAGTCACTGGGCTCTTCAGTAAGGCAATTCTACTGCCAATGTTTATCTATGGAGATTGCATGGCTGTGTGCTCGATTGTATACACCTGTCAGCAACCTAGTCAAGGTTTAAAAAAACTAGCTAGCTAGCCTGCTAGCTAATCCCCCAAAAACTCACCAGATTGCATGAAAAGTATATTCTGTAGAATGTGCTATGGTAACTAGCTAACTAGCTAACTTAGTTGGTAGCATAACAAAAATGCCAGCTAATGTTTGCTAGGTAGCTAGCTACGTTTGCTAGCTACAGTTAGCTAGAGCCATATATCTCCAACACTAGGCTAGGTAGCTGGCAAATGGTAGCTAGATAGCTAAATACTTAAGCTAAATCTTCCAGCAGAATTCATGTATCCCCCCAAAATAGCTAAACAAATTGCATGAAAAACGTAATTTCTCTCTCCTGTCTTGACGTTTTTGTCTAGTCTACGAACAATTTTGTTTCTTTTGCCACAATCTCTCATGTCTGGATTTTGCACACTGACCTTCTTCTTAGGAGTTTAACAGCGGTTGGCATCCAATACGTTGCATTACCGCCCCCAACTGGACTATAATATAAATCCATTATACTTTGTAATACAAAAGGGGAAAGAGGGAGAAAAAAAATATATATATTACATTTTAGTCATTTAGCAGACGCTCTTATCCAGAGCGACCTACAGGAGCAATTAGGGTTAAGTGCCTTGCTCAAGGGCACATCGACAGATTTTTCACCTAGTAGGCTTGGGGATTAGAACAAGCGACCTTTCGGTTACTGGCACAACGCTCTTAACCACTAAGCTACCTGCCGCCCGCTATATATATATATATATATAGTACCAGTCAAAAGTCATTCAAGGGTTTTTCTTTATTTTTACTATTTTCTACATTGTAGAATAATAGTGAAGACATCAACACGGTGAAATAACAGATATGGAATCATGTAGTTAACAAAATATACTTTATATTTGAGATTCTTCAAATAGCCACCCTTTGCCCTGATGACAGCTTTGCACACTCTTGGCATTCTCTCAACCAGCTTCACCTGGAATGCTTTTCCAACAGTCTTGAAGGAGTACCCACATATGCTGAGCACTTTCCTTCACTCTGCCGTCCGACTCATCCCAAACCATCTCAATTGGGTTGAGGTCGGGGGATTGTGGAGGCCAGGTCATCTGATGCAGCACTCCATCCCTCTCCTTCTTGGTAAAATAGCCCTTACACAGCCTGGAGGTGTGTTGGGTCATTGTCCTGTTGAAAAACAAATGATAGTCCCACTAAGCCCAAACTAGATGGGATGGTGTATGGCTGCAGAATGCTGTGGTAGCCATGCTGGTTAAGGGTGGGTACTTTGAATAATTATTTGTTTAACACTTTTTTGGTTACTACATGATTCCATATGTGTTATTTCATAGTTTTGATGTCTTCACTATTATACTACAATGTAGAAAATAGTAAAAATAAAGAAAAACCCTGGAATGAGTAGGTGTGTCCAAACCTTTAATTGGTACTGTATATTCAATTAAATAACACTCTTCCAACTAACCCTACACTTATTAAAAACCCACTACCCCATTCCACTACTTTGACCCTATCTGCTCCTGCACCATGCCATCGGACTGGGAGGACGGGACACCACCACTCAACACACCCTGTAACTCTTCTGAAGTTAAATCTTGTATACCCAAATACTTCTCTGCAGCTGCCACCACAACATCTATTTTCTGTGATTTACGTTTTCTGCGGTCCAGTTGATAGCCATTGCTATGAATGCTAAGAAGCCAACCTTACTGAAGCATATATCACATGTTGGCCTTTCCCTCTGTGCTGGCACAGATCTACTACTCACTGGATCCCTCACCCTTAACCCATCCTCCTCTACTTTCTTCACCATCTCAGCACATGACACCTTCTGCACTACTCTGACTCTAGCCACCTTATCCTGCCTCTCTTGCACCGGACACTTCCGATCCCCAGCAACATGGGCACCCCTACAGTTGACGAATACAACTTTATAGGCCCCGTGTAGCTCAGTTGGTAGAGCAAGGCACTTGCAACGCCAGGGTTGTGGGTTCATTTCCACGGGGGCCAGTATGAAAAAAAATGTATGCACTCACTAACTGTAAGTCGCTCTGGATAAGAGTGTCTGCTAAAAATGACCAAAAATATATATATATATATCCACCGTAACTACACAGTCCTCTATCCCCTCCTGCACACTTCCCACATCTTGGAATCTTCCTCTTACAAACTGCTGCGACATGACCATAAACGTTGCACCTGAAACAACGCAGTGGATTCGGCACAAAAGCTCTAACAGGATAACTGATATATCCTAACATGACTTTGTCGGGTAAAGACTCTGACTCAAAACTCAATAGGACTGACAGTGACTCTCTATTTCACCACGCTCACCACCGGATCTGCATCGGACCAAACGAGCGGGCATCACAAACACCAGGAATCTTCAACTTCAATTGCTCCACCTCCACACTTAACTCTACCCCAGAAAGCACTCCTTTCAAAGGCGCCCTGTTACTAAGAGCAAAGCAAGAAACAGATCTTGACCCAAGTTGCGTGACACGGAGCGCCCGCTCCCTCTGGTCAGAAGAAACACAAACAAATATCACAAGTCCACTACAGGTTACCTTCCGTGATTCAACTGCACCCAACTCCTTTCCCACCGACCCTGAAACCACAAATGGATCCGCCAAAAAGCAAGGATCTACTTTCTCCAAAAATGTCACTCCTACTGGACCAGATTCTTCTTCATCATGTCCATTGATGCCATGCTCAGGTTCCGAGCTCTTCACCACACCTTCTTCCTCACTTAACTCGCCCTCATTCGCTTCCATTTCACATCCAGAACTCTGTCTGGCGCTCGGTTCACTCTGTTTGCACTTGACACCATTCTTCTCCGACACCCCATCTCCATTTTTATCGCCATCTTCCTCAAATTCAAATCCAACCTCTGCTTTCCTGATTCTCTTCGAACTCTTCTTCCTCTTTTTCCCCCTCCATTCCTACTCAGTAATCCACATTTCTGTGTCCCTGTCCCATTATTCCTCTTCTCCCGACTTTGCTTGTGGCCCGGTGGCATCCCGAGGTAATTCCATCTCATAATCGTCTTGCTCACCTCGGAAACTTATCTTCTCCGGGCGCCAACATTTTGAGAGCATGAGCCTTCTGTCCACTTGCAACTTTCAACAACAAATGCCCTACTACAAATCATGAATCCATCCACACTAACTTTGTTCTCGACCCTATTCTTTGTGCATTGTCACATGAAATCAGTGTCAACACAAGGGGGCATGTTCGAGGTTGTCGTTATTTCCAAGCGTGTTTGCATATGGGAAGACATGCCTTAATTTCTTGACATGATATCACGGCTCAGGCTAAGACCCAGATGCAAACACAGGAGGCGGATAGGTACGAGTCTCAGAGTGTATTACAGTACAAGGGGCAGGCAATCGGGAGGTCAAGGCAGGCAAAGAGTCGTAATCCAAATCAGAGTCAGGCAGGTACGGGACGGCAGGCAGGATCGGGGTCAGGACAGGCAGAAAGGTCAGAACTGGGAAGACTAGAAAAAGCAAAAACTAGAGCACAGGAACTCGCTGGTAGGACTTGATGGAACAAGACGAACTGGCAACAGACAAACAGAAAACGCAGGTATAAATACACATGAGGTAATGGGAGACACCTGATGGGGGTTGGAGACAATCACAAGACAGGTGAAACAGATCAGGGTGTGACTAGGACGTAGCATACCATACGAAATGGATGACGTAGTACACAATTTGATGATGTAGTTCACAAAAAATGGGGAACACTTTTGGCTCATGAGCACCACTTTCAAAACTACTAGTTGAAATTATACAAAAGTTTGAGAGTGCATCTTCAAGTAATCTTTTTTTGGGGTATGTGTACTTTACTTTCCTATTTATATTTATTACAACTTTTACTTTAACTCCACTACATTTCTAAAGAAAATAATGTACTTTTTACTCCATACATTTTCCCTGACACCCAAAAGTACTCATTACATTTCGAATGCGTAGCAGGAAAAGAAAATGGTCTAATTCACACACTTATCAAGAGAACATCCCTGGTCATCCCTACTGCCTCTGATCTGGTGTTTGTAAATTGTGTCTGAGTGTTGGAGTGTGCCCCTGGCTATCCATAAATTAGAAAAACAAGAAAATTGTGCCGTCTGGTTTGGTTGAATGTGAAATTATTTATACTTTTACTTTAGATACTTAAGTATATTTAAAACCAAATACTTTTAGACTTTTACTGGGTGACTTTCACTTTTACTTCAGTCATTTTCAATTAAGGTATCTTTACTTTTACTCAAGTATGACAATTGGGTAATTTTTCCACCACTGGCTATTGGTACACTATAATTACAAGTACCTCTCAAGATACACTTAATTTAACTAGCCAAATGCTTTGTAACACCTAGTAATTACATTGTACTTATGCAGATATTACATGTACTCTGGTGTACTAGTGTATTTATTCTCCCACTTGGATCGCACTTCCGAAGCTTGAAAATGAGGGCCAGGTTGTCAGGATGGGTAATGTACTGTATAAGTACACATTAGTTACAAGTAAGTACCCCTGAAGATACACTTCATTTTAACTAGCTACATTGTACTTAGGCAAACATTACATGTACTATGCTTTGAAATAGTGTCTTATTCCACATCTGGGATGACACTCGTATTAGATCTGTTTTCGTAAGCTCATCCAAGTTAACCCATATGGTACGCTTTATTTTGGGGGCAAGTGCTAACAACATTGCCTGGAGATATTTTTTGAACAGAGCACATTCATGGGTAAATCATTAGAGGCTACTTAGCATAGGCTATAATCTATCAGATACCAGGGCAGATTCACAAAGGATCCCAACCTTTGTCACAGTTGTTAATGAATCGGATGCAGCTGAGAAGAAGCGAAACACCAAGTTGGTGAATTTAGTGGAAACCTGCCCATTTGTAACAAGCATGGTAACAAGCATTCGTTGTTACACTTCTGTAATACAGACCGGAATTACTACCAGGTACATCTTGGTATTACATTGTAACTATGAGTTGTCACGGTTAACTACAATTCTTGTTACTGTGTAAGTACACATGTAATAAATACCACTTAAATGGAAGTGTTACCATGTAGGTAAATCTGTGGCTGATCTCTGTCATAGCCACAGACCTTGCGCAAAGCAGGAAATTCAGGTTGCGCTCATCTAAGAGGTTGTGAGTTCAAATCCCAGGTGTGGTTTTGTCCCAAGTGTGCTAACCAATGTTGAGGTCAATTTAAGGTCCAGTTAATTTAGAAAGTAAACCTATTCCTAATTGTTTTTGGAACACTTCACATGTGACATTTCACATGTGAACGTGTGTTTTTGAAACACTTCACACGTGATCACGTTTTCAAATGTGCAATAAATGTGTTATCGTTGTTCAGCTAAAATATGATCACATGTGAAGTGTTCCAAAAACACATGGTTTCACATGATTTCACATGTGCAAATCATGTTGAAATGTCACATGAAAATGTGGTTCTTCCGTAAGGGGTGTGAACACAGCCAAGAATGTGGGAGTGTGGTACATTGGCTGACGCTTTCAAAAGGTATATTGTTTTATGAGAATTCTTTCCAGTGTGACTCTGCACATTTAATCTAACCACTCTCTCGACCTTTGATATCTTCAAAGATATCATATCTTTCTGTCACAGGAAGACCACGAAGATCATCAAGGACTTCAGCCACCCTAGCCACGGCCTCTTCACCCCGTTACCATCTAGAAGGTGGAGACTGTACAAGTGCATCAAAGCTGGAACCAAGAGACTGATAAACAACTTCTATCTCCAGGCCATCAGACTGTTAGACAGTCACCACTAGCCGGCCTCTGCTCAGTACCCTGCCCTGAAACTTAGTCAAAGGTACTAGCCGGCTATCACCCGGTACTCTACCCTGCACCTTAGAGACTGCTGCCCTATAGAGTCATTGAACACTGGTCATTTTAATAATGTTTACATATTGTTTTACCCACTTTATACAGTATGTATATACTGTATTCTAGTCAAGACTCATCCTATGTAACTACTGCTGTACACACCTTTTCTGTTCATATACTGTCCATACTGTCTATACACACCATTATTTGTATACATATTTATATAAAATATATGTACAGTGCCTTCAGAAAGTATTCACACCCCTTGACTTTTTCCGCATTTTGTTGTGTTACAGCCTGAATTAAAAATTTGATTAAATTTAGATTTTGTGTCACTGGCCTACACACAATATCCCATAATGTCAAAGTGGAATTATGTTTTTACACATTTTTACAAATTAATTAAAAATGAAAAGCTGTAATGTCTCGCGTTAATAAGTATTCAACCTCTTTGTTATGGCAGTCCTAAATAAGTTCAGGACTAAAAATTTGCTTAACAAGTAACATAAGTTGCATGGACTCACTCTGTGTGCGATAATAGTGTTTACATGATTTTTGAATGACTACCTCATCTCTGTACCCCACACATACAATTATCTGTAAGGTCCCTCAGTCGAGCAGTGAATTTCAAACACAGATTCAACCACAAAGACCAGGGAGGTTTTCCCATGCCTCACAAAGAATGGCACCTCTAGGTAGATGTGTAACAAAAAAGCAGACAATGAATATTCCTTTGAGCATGGTGAAGTTATTAATTACGCTTTGTATGGTGTATCAATACACAGATACAGGCGTCCTTCCTAACTCAGTTGCCAGAGAGGAAGGAAACGTTCAGGGATTTCATCATGAGGCCAATGGTGACTTAAACAGTTACAGAGTTTAATGGCTGTGATAGGAGAAAACTGAGGATGGATCAACAACATTGTAGTTACTCCACAATACTAACCTAAATGACATAGTGAAAAGAAGGAAGCCTTTACAGAATAAAAATATTCCAAAACATGCATCCTGTTTGCAATAAGGCACTAAAGTAAAACTGCAAAAAAAACGTGGCAATTAAATAAACATTATGTCCTGATTAAAAAGTGTTATGTTTGCGGAAAGATTCAACACAACACATCACTGAGTACCACTCTTCATATTTTCAAGCATGGTAGTGGCTACATCATGTTATGGGTATGCTTGTCATCGGCACGGATTATTGAGCTTTTTAGGATACAAATAAATGGAATAGAGCTAAGCACAAGCAAAATCCTAGAGGAAAACCTGGTTCAGTCTGCTTTCCAACAGACACTGGGAGACAAATTCACCTTTTAGCAGGACAATATCTTAAAACACAAGGCCAAATATACATTGGAGTTGCTTACCAAGACGACATTGAATGTTCCTGAAGTGCCTAGTTACTGTGTTGACTTAAATCGACTTGAAAATCTATGGCAAGACTTGAAAATGGCTGTCTAGCAATAATCAACAACCAACTTGACAGAGCTTGAAGAATTTTATAAATAATCATGGGCAAATATTGTACAATCCAGGTGTGCAGAGCTCTTAGAGACTTACCCAGAAAGACTCACAGCTGTAATTGCTGGCAAAGGTGATTCTAACATGTATTGACTCAGGGGTGTGAATACTTATGTAAATTATATATTTCTGTATTTAATTTTCAATAAATTAGCAAAAGTTTCTAAAAACATGTTTTCACTTTGTCATTATTTGTCAGTATTGTGTGTAGATGAGTGAGAGATAACACATTTTTTAAATACATTTTGAATGCAGGCTGTAACACAAAAAAATGTGCAATAAGTCAAGGGGTATGAATACTTTCTGAAGGCACTGTATATACACTGCTCAAAAAAATTAAGGGAACACTAAAATAACACATCCTAGATCTGAATGAATGAAATAATCTTATTAAATACTTTTATCTTTACATAGTTGAATGTGCTGACAACAAAATCACACAAAAAGTATCAATGGAATCAAATTGATCAACCCATGGAGGTCTGGATTTGGAGTCACCCTCAAAATTAAAGTGGAAAACCACACTACAGGCTGATCCAACTTTGATGTAATGTCCTTAAAACAAGTCAAAATGAGGCTCAATAGTGTGTGTGGCCTCCACGTGCCTGTATGACCTCCGTACAACGCCTGGGCATGCTCCTGATGAGGTGGCGGATGGTCTCCTGAAGGATCTCCTCCCAGACCTGGACTAAAGCATCCGCCAACTCCTGGACAGTCTGTGGTGCAACGTGGCGTTGGTGGATAGAGCGAGACATGATGTCCCAGATGTGCTCAATTGGATTCAGGTCTGGGGAACGGGCGGGCCAGTCCATACCATCAATGCCTTCCTCTTGCAGGAACTGCTGACACACTCCAGCCACATGAGGTCTAGCATTGTCTTGCATTAGGAGGAACCCAGGGCCAACCGCACCAGCATATGGTCTCACAAGGGGTCTGAGGATCTCATCTCGGTACCTAATGGCAGTCAGGCTACCTCTGGCGAGCACATGGAGGGCTGTGCGGCCCCCCAAAGAAATGCCACCCCACACCATGACTGACCCACTGCCAAACCGATCATGCTGGAGGATGTTGCAGGCAGAGGAACGTTCTCCACGGCGTCTCCAGACTCTGTCACGTCTGTCACATGTGCTCAGTGGGAACCTGCTTTCATCTGTGAAGAGCACAGGGCGCCAGTGGTGAATTTGCCAATCTTGGTGTTCTCTGGCAAATGCCAAAGGTCCTGCACGGGGTTGGGCTGTAAGCACAACCCCCACCTATGGACGTCGGGCCCTCATACCACCCTCATGGAGTCTGTTTCTGACCGTTTGAGCAGACACATGCACATTTGTGGCCTGCTGGAGGTAATTTTGCAGGGCTCTGGCAGTGCTCCTCCTGCTCCTCCTTGCACAAAGGCGGAGGTAGCAGTCCTGCTGCTGGGTTGTTGCCCTCCTACGGCCTCCTCCAAATCTCCTGATGTACTGGCCTGTCTCCTGGTAGCGCCTCCATGCTCTGGACACTACGCTGACAGACACAGCAAACCTTCTTGCCACAGCTCGCATTGATGTGCCATCCTGGATGAGCTGCACTACCTGAGCCACTTGTGTGGGTTGTAGACTCCGTCTCATGCTACCACTAGAGTGAAAGCACCGCCAGCATTCAAAAGTGACCAAAACATCAGCCAGGAAGCATAGGAACTGAGAAGTGGTCTGTGGTCACCACCTGCAAAACCAGTCCTTTTTTGGGGGTGTCTTGCTAATTGCCTATAATTTCCACCTGTTGTCTATTCCATTTGCACAACAGCATGTGAAATGTATTGTCAATCAGTGTTGCTTCCTAAGTGGACAGTTTGATTTCACAGAAGTGTGATTGACTTGGAGTTACATTGTGTTGTTTAAGTGTTCCCTTTATTTTTTTGAGCAGTGTACGTATATTTACAGTGGGGGAAAAAAGTATTTAGTCAGCCACCAATTGTGCAAGTTCTCCCACTTAAAAAGATGAGAGAGGCCTGTAATTTTCATCATAGGTACACGTCAACTATGACAGACAAATTGAGGAAAAAAAATCCAGAAAGTCACATTGTAGGATTTTTTATGAATTTATTTGCAAATTATGGTGGAAAATAAGTATTTGGTCACCTACAAACAAGCAAGATTTCTGGCTCTCACAGACCTGTAACTTCTTCTTTAAGAGGCTCCTCTGTCCTCCACTCGTTACCTGTATTAATGGCACCTGTTTGAACTTGTTATCAGTATAAAAGACACCTGTCCACAACCTCAAACAGTCACACTCCAAACTCCACTATGGCCAAGACCAAAGAGCTGTCAAAGGACACCAGAAACAAAATTGTAGACCTGCACCAGGCTGGGAAGACTGAATCTGCAATAGGTAAGCAGCTTGGTTTGTAGAAATAAACTGTGGAAGCAATTATTAGGAAATGGAAGACATACAAGACCACTGATAATCTCCCTCGATCTGGGGCTCCACGCAAGATCTCACCCCGTGGGGTCAAAATGATCACAAGAACGGTGAGCAAAAATCCCAGAACCACACGGGGGGACCTAGTGAATGACCTGCAGAGAGCTGGGACCAAAGTAACAAAGCCTACCATCAGTAACACACTACGCCGCCAGGGACTCAAATCCTGCAGTGCCAGACGTGTCCCCCTGCTTAAGCCAGTACATGTCCAGGCCCGTCTGAAGTTTGCTGGAGTGCATTTGGATGAGCCAGAAGAGGATTGGGAGAATGTCATATGGTCAGATGAAACCAAAATATAACTTTTTGTAAAAACTCAACTCGTCGTGTTTGGAGGACAAAGAATGCTGAGTTGCATCCAAAGAACACCATACCTACTGTGAAGCATGGGGTGGAAACATCATGCTTTGGGGCTGTTTTTCTGCAAAGGGACCAGGGACGACTGATCCGTGTAAAGGAAAGAATGAATGGGCCATGTATCGTGAGATTTTGAGTGAAAACCTCCTTCCATCAGCAAGGGCATTGAAGATGAAACGTGGCTGGGTCTTTCAGCATGACAATGATCCCAAACACACCGCCCGGGCAACGAAGGAGTGGCTTCGTAAGAAACATTTCAAGGTCCTGGAGTGGCCTAGCCAGTCTCCAGATCTCAACCCCATAGAAAATCTTTGGAGGGAGTTGAAAGTCTGTGTTGCCCAGCGACAGCCCCAAAACATCACTGCTCTAGAGGAGATCTGCATGGAGGAAAGGGCCAAAATACCAGCAACAGTGTGTGAAAACCTTGTGAAGACTTACAGAAAACGTTTGACCTGTGTCATTGACAACAAAGGGTATATAACAAAGTATTGAGAAACTTTTGTTATTGACCAAAAACTTATTTTCCACCATAATTTGCAAATAAATTCATTAAAAATCCTACAATGTGATTTTCTGGATTTCTTTTTCTCATTTTGTCTGTCATAGTTGACGTGTACCTATGATGAAAATTACAGGCCTCTCTCATCTTTTTAAGTGGGAGAACTTGCACAATTGGTGGCTGACTAAATACTTTTTTTCCCCACTGTATATTCCGGACTCTGACAATGCTCGTTATGTGTGTATAGTTTTTTTATTGCTAGGTATTACTGCACTGTTAGAGCTAGAAACACAAGCATTTCTCCGCACCTGCGATAACAACTGCAAATCTGTGTACACGACCAATACATTTGGATTTGATACGATTTAAAAGATGGGAAGATATGTACAGTTTCAGTGCTACATGAGATTAGGTGTTTACCTTACAAAATAATCCTTGGTGACCCGTTAACATATTTTCTTTTGGGAGGGGATTTGACCTGGTAATAAGGTATGGGCTTTCAGATTATGGAAACTGTTTCTGAAGTTACGTAAATGCCTATAATTCTGTGTAACCTTAGTCCAAATGAGGTCAAAGCTGGATAAAACATGAAAACTCTATCAGCCGTTTCCAGCTACAATAGCCATTTACAACATTAACAATGTCTACACTGTATTTCTGATCAATTTGATGTTATTTTAATGGACAAAAAAATTGCTTTTCTTTTGAAAACAAGGACATTTCTAAGTGACCCCAAACTTTTGAACGGTAGTGTATGTCAAAAGTATGTTCCATTCCCAGTAACAACTTTTCTGTCTCCATCTTTCATGGGCTGCTTTGTTCACATTTTGCATATCAAATCAATGTTAATATAAGATGAGATCAACTTAATTGTAAGCAAGGAGAAGCTTGGCAATTTGATATTGATGTCACCAGAGGATTTCAGAGGAAGGCCCAAAGAATTGTCTCTACTACCGCACAGCAAGTGGTACCAGTGCACCAAGTCTGCAACCAACAGGACCCTGAACAGCTTTTACCCCCAAGCCATGACTGCTAAACAAGACCGCTAAATAGCTAATCAAATGGCTACCCGGACTACCTGCATGGACCCTTTTTTTAACAAACTCTCTTGCACTGACTATGCACACACACTCACACATACTTACACTGACACACCAACACACACACACATACACACACTACATACGCCCACACAAACATAACATGTGCACACATGCATACTGACGCCACACACACACTCACACACGTTCACACTCACCACATACGCTGCTGCTACAGCTCCACATACTGTATGCTGCTGCTGCAGCTCAGTTTATTATCTATCCCGTTGCTGAGTCACATTACCCCTACCTATATGTACATAGCTACCTCAATTACCTCGTACCCCAGCACATGGACTCAGTACTGGTACTCCCAATATAGCCATGTTATTTTACTCCTTATTGTTACTCCTTATTCACTGTGTATTTATTCCTCGTGTCATTATTTCGATTTTTTAACATATTTTTTATCTTTATATCTGCATTGTTGGAAAAGGACCCATAAGTAAGCATTTCACTGTTAGTCTACACCTGTTGTTTAAGAAGCATATGACAAATAATATTTAATTTGATTTGATGATTTGACCAATGTTGTTATTGCACAGGAATTCTGAAAGCTTCATGTTCTTCACTGCAGTTACTGTTAAGGATGGGGCATCTGACCATCCCTTGAGAAACAGAAAACACTCTATAAAGTTAATTGGCATAATTTTGGCAAAAGGGACATTTGCTTACGCACATCACCAGAAAACAATTAAGACAAAGGAAAGAGTAATTGTCATGATCATTTAACAAGAGGTTACTGTAAGGCATCGTGACCTTTGACGCACTAAAGGTTTTATGGCTTTCTGGAACATACATTTGTTGTCCAGTAATATGATACTGACTGTAAAATGCAGCAGCATCAAATGTCACGGGCCCACCTGGTCTTATCATCACATTGCTCTAGCAGTGCATGTACCAGACAGGCTAAAGAGGAGTGTCAAGGTCCACCTCTGTTCTTCACGATTTCAGCAATGAAAAGGCCTAGAGACACAACAGCACATATCTTAATAACCTGTTTTATTATCTCAACCTTGAGTTCAAATACAGGCAGCTATGTCACTCTTTCAGAAGTGTAAAAACAGTATTATCAGTGTACTTTATACTAATTGACTTCATCTAATTGGTATTCTGTTAACCCTCCTTATTATCTCTGGTTACTGTAAATTGTATAGTGATCACTGCACAGTAGATATGTACACTCAACTCCTGATAAACACAATGTCTTGGGACTGTACTGAATGTAAGCACTAAATTAGAGCATGCAGATATCCAAAGTAATTACAAAGAATGTACTAGAATTGACAGGACATACAGTGCCTTCAGAAAATATTCATCCCCTTGACTTATTCCACATGTTGTTGTGTTACAGACTGAATTCAAAATTGATATTTTTCTCACCCATCTACACACAATACCCCATAATGACAAAGTTAAAACATGTTTTTAGAAATGTTTGCAAATGTATTGAAAATTAAATACAGAAATATCTCATTTATGTAAGTATTCACACCCCTGCGTCAATACTTTGTAGAAACACCTTTCGCAGCGATTACAGCTGTGAGTCTATCTGGGTAAGTCTCTAAGAGCTTTCCAAACCTGGATTGTGCAACATTTGCCCACTATTCTTTTCAAAATTCTTCAAGCTCTGTCAAATTGGTTGTTGATCATTGCTAGACAACTATTTTCAGGTCTTGCCATAGATTGTCAAGTAGATTTAAGTCAATACTGTAAGTCGGCCAATCAGGAACATTCATTATCTTCTTGGTAAGCAACTCCAGTGTATATTTGGCCTTGTGTTTTAGGTTATTGTCCTGCTGAAAGGTGAATTCCTCTCCCAGTGACTGAACCTGTCATGGATCCCCCCAGTACTGCTGCCATTCCTTTCACCAGCTCTGGAGGTCTATGTCACCGGCCTTCTAGGCTTCACTTACCTGGTTCGTTACCATCAACCCCGGACTGTCTTGTCTCATTACGCACACCTGGTTCCCATTCCCCCTGATCACGATTTAGCTAAAATAAAATGTTTAGTTTACTCGATGGCTCTGATTGATTGATAATTGACAACACATTATTGGGTTCTGTGCAGAAAGCGTCAAGCCCCACCAGGTGGTGCAAAAGCCTCAGGAATTTGTCATGTCCAGCAGACTGAAATGTTACTCCTCTGGCTCTCTGTTTGATTGGAAAAGTGCAAATGAAATATATTGGAGAATTCTTTACACAAATACTAAATATTTATTCTGTACAGGCTTCCTTCTTTTCACTGTCAATTAGGTTAGTATTATGGAATAACTACAATGTTGTTGATCCATCCTCAGTTTTATTCTATAACAGCCATTAAACTCTGTAACTGTTTTAAAGTCACCATTGGCCTCATGGTGAAATTCCTGAGCGGTTTCCTTCCTCTCCGGCAACTGAGATCTTTGTAGTGACTGGGTGTATTGATACACCATCCAAAGAGTGAGTCCATGTAACTTATTATGTGACTTGTTAAGCAAATGTTTACTCCTGAACTTATTTAGGCTTGCCATAAAGGGCTTGAATACTTATTGACTAAAAACATTTCAGCTTTTAATTTTGTATTAATTTGTAAACATTTCTAAAAACATAATTCCACTTTGACATTATGGGGTAATGTGTGTAGGCCAGTGAAACAAATCTAAATTCAATCAATTTTAAGTTCAGGCTGTAACACAACAAATGTGGAAAAAGGGGGTGTGAATACTTTCTGAAGGCACTGTAGGTTATAGTCTTCATTGAGTTAATCATCATTTGAAGATTACCTTTCTACATTAACTAACTTTATCAATTTTCAAAGTCTTTATCAGCAGTCTCCGTAAAACCTGATGAGATAAGCAGGGACGTAAAGACAACTCCCCTTAAAAGTTCATCTCCTGGCACCTTGATAATGATTGTTGTTTTTAGTATTTTTTGAAAACTGTAGCTAACCTTTTTTTAAATCACACTTAGAAATGTTCCAGTATGCCAAAAACTTTCTTTATGAAACATTGGTTACACTTTATTATGTTTAATATGATAATAGACTACACCTGTGTAATATCACACTATAATGAAATATAAGTTCTCGAATAATAGGGCCTAGCTTTAGTATTTGTGTAAAGAATTCTCCAATGCATTTCATTTGGTGGTCCTCTGTAGCTCAGCTGGTAGAGCACGGCGCTTGTAACGCCAAGATAGTGGGTTCGATCCCCGGGACCACCCATACACAAAAATGTATGCACGCATGACTGTAAGTTGCTTTGGATAAAAGCGTCTGCAAAATGGCTTATTATTATTTGCACTTTTCCAAACAAACAGAGAGCCAGAGGAGTAACATTTCAGTCTGCTGGACATTACAAATTCCTGAGGCTTTTGCACCACCTGGTGGGGCTTGACGCCTTCTGCACAGAACCCAGTAATGTGTAATCAATAATCTGTCAATCAATCAGAGCCATCGAGTAAACTAAACATTTTATTTTAGCTAAATCGTGATCAGGGGGAATGGGAACCAGGTGTGCGTTCGTGACTGAGCTAAATCGTGACTGATACTAATGGTACTAAAATAAACATGTGAGTATTTTGATGCAAACAGACTAGGCTGGGTGAAGTCATTTCACTTCACAGTTTGTTTTCTGGTTTGGAAGCTCTCCCGGCAGAGCAAGGCACGAAATGCACGAAAACGAAAACGCAATCAAATACATTCATGAAAGCAATAGACGTCTATATCCACAGGAAAGTATTTACCCGACTGTGATTATTTTTTTATTTATGTGGATATTTTGCTCAGAGTTACATCCAGCATCCAGCTCAGCTCAGTTTACATCCACTATCCAGCATCCAGCTCAGAGTTACATCCAGCATCCAGCTCAGAGTTACATCCAGCATCCAAGTTGAGTTTATATTTCTTTGATTCAACTTTTCAAAATGTACGAATATATACCGCAGTTAAATTATACATACAAAATGCAAAGTGTGTCCTAGCTAGCTAGTGTGTACTGGCTAGCTAGTGTACATGTAGTATTACCTGACCATCACTCCAGCTAGCTAGCCTTTGACAGGAGGTTAGTAATAAGGGACACCAACAAGTAACTTTAGTAAGTTAGCAAGCTAACTAGCTAGCTTCCTTCCTTCAATGCTTGGTGGCTTTACTGACAGACAAGACAGGGAGCTTATATTAAAAGCCACCAAGCATTGAGCTTAAGGCTATGAAAGAGGTGTGTGCGCATGTGCGTGTGTCTATCTGTCTGTCTGTGTGTACACTGTCCAAGTATCGATCAAGACTGTCCAGACCTAGCTAACACGGCTTGACATACCAAGTTTTGACCATCACTCTCTCTCTGCCTTCAGGTGAGTATGAAGTAATTTTCTGTAAGCAAGATGGCGTCGACAGACATGGTAGCTCTGCTTCTAGCTCCTAAGCAACTTTGCAGTATTTTGTTATTTTGTATGTTATTTCTTACATTATTAGCCCAGAAGGTTTTTTTGTGTTATTACATACAGCCGGAAATAACTTTGGGATGTCAGAGCAATGGTAACTCACCAACATTACGACCAGGAATACGACTTTCCCGAATTGGATCCTTTGTTCGTACCCCCCACGGCAATTGAACTTATCCCAGAGGCTGCTCCAAGACGCCGCCATTGGAGAAGAGGTATTCGGAGTGGACATCTAGTCCGACTCAGGAGGCGTGCACACCATCCACCGCTTCCGAGTATATTACTCGCTAATGTTCAGT
Organism: Coregonus clupeaformis; assembly: GCF_020615455.1. Taxonomy (NCBI): domain Eukaryota; kingdom Metazoa; phylum Chordata; class Actinopteri; order Salmoniformes; family Salmonidae; genus Coregonus; species Coregonus clupeaformis. Next base: position 26,589,191 of record NC_059210.1, read on the forward strand.
CTATGGACAATAAAGTAGATGAGCTCAGGGTGAGGATCTCCTTCCAGAAAGACATCAGGGACTGTAACATACTCTGTTTCACGGAATCATGGCTCTCTCCGGATATACTGTCCCCGTCCATACAGCCATCTGGGTTCTCAGTACATCGCGCAGACAGGAATAAAGAACTCTCCGGGAAGAAGAAAGACAGTGGTGTATGTTTCATGATTAACTACTCATGGTGTGATTGTGATAACGTACAGAAACTCAAGTCCTTTTGTTCACCCAACCTACAATACCTCACAATCAAATGCAGACTTTATTACGTCCCAAGATAATTCTCTTCGGTTATAGTCGCAACCGTGTATATTCCCCCTCAAGCCGATACCACAACAGCCTCAAGGAACTACACTGGACTTTGTGCAAACTGGAAACCACATATCCTGAGGCCGCAATTATTGTAGCTGGGGATTTTAACAAAGCAAATTTGAGGAAAACGCTACGGAAGTTCTATCAACACATTGACTGTAGTACTCACGCTGCTAAAACGCTCGACCACTGTTACTCCCCCTTCCGGGATGCCTACAAGGCCCTCCCCGCCCTCCCTTCGGCAAATCAGATCACGACTCCATTTTGCTCCTCCCTTCCTATAGGCAGAAACTCAAACAGGATGTACCTGTACTAAGATCTATTCAACACTGGTCTGACCAATCGAAATCCATTCTTCAAGATTGTTTTGATCACGTGGACTAGGATGTGTTCCGGGTACCCTCTGAGAATAACATTGACGTATACACGGACACAGTGACTGAGTTCATCAGGAAGTGTATAGGGACTGTTGTTCCCACTATGACTATAAAAACCTACCCAAACCAGAAACCGTGGATAGATGGCAGCATTCGCGCAAAATTGAAAGCGTAAACCACTGCATTTAACCATGGCAAGGTGACTGGGAATATGGTTGAATACAAACAGTGTAGTTATTCCCTCCATAAGGCAATCAAACAGGCAAAACATCAGTACAGAGACAAAGTGGAGTCGCAATTCAACGGCTCTACGCGAGATGTATGTGGCAGGGTCTACAGATAATCACGGATTACAAAGGGAAAACCAGCCACGTCGCGGACACCGACGTCTTGCTCCCGGACAAGCTAAACACCTTCTTCACCCGCTTTGAGGATAACACAGTGCCACCGACAATCCCGCTCCCAAGGACTGTGGGCTCTCGTTCTCCGTGGCCGACATGAGTAAGACATTTAAGCGTGTTACGGCATCCCTAGCCGCGTCCTCAGAGCATGCGCAGACCAGCTGGCTGGAGTGTTTACGGACATATTCAATCTCTCCCTCTCCCCACTTGCTTCAAGATGTCCACCATTGTTCCTGTACCCAAGAAAGCAAAGGTAACCGAACTAAATGACTATCACCCCGTAGCACTCACTCCTGTCATCATGAAGTGCTTTGAGAGGCTCGTTAAGGATCATATCACCTCTACCTTACCTGACACCCTAGACCCACTTCAATTTGCATACTGCCCCAATAGATCCACAGACGATGCAAATGCCATCACACTGCACGCTGCCCTATCTCATCTGGACAAGAGGAATACCTATGTAAGAATGCTGTTCATTGACTATAGCTCAGCCTTCAACACCATAGTACCCTCCAAGCTCATCATTAAGCTCAGGGCCCTGGGTCTGAACCCCGCCCTGTGCAACTGGGTCCTGGACTTCCTGACGGGCCTCCCCAGGTGGTAAAGGTAGGAAACAACACCTCCACTTCGCTGATCCTCAACACAGGGGCCCCACAAGGGTGTGTGCTCAGCCCCCTCCTGTACTCCCTGTTCACTCATGACTGCGTGGCCACGCACGCCTCCAACTCAATCATCAAGTTTGCAGACAACACAACAGTAGTAGGCCTGATTACCAACAATGACGAGACAGCCTACAGGGAGGAGGTGAGGGCCCTGGCGGAGTGGTGCCAGGAAAATAACCTCTCCCTCAACGTCAACAAAACAAAGGAGCTGATCGTGGACTTCAGGAAACAGCAGAGGGAACACGCCCATATCCACATCGACGGGACCGCAGTAGAGAAGGTGAAAAGCTTCAAGTTCCTCTGCGTACACATTAACTGACAATCTGAAATGGTCCACCCACACAGACAGTGTGGTGAAGAAGGCGCAACAGCGCCTCTTCAACCTCATGAGGCTGAAGAAATGTGGCTTGGCCCCTAAGAACCTCACAAACCTTTACAGATGCACAATTGAGAGCATCCTGTCGGGCTGTATCACCGCCTGGTACGGCAACTGCACCACCCGCAACCGCAGGGCACTCCAGAGGGTGGTGCGGTCTGTCCAACGCATCACTGGGGGAACACTGCCTGCCCTTCAGGACACCTACAGCACCCGAAATCACAGGATGGCCAAAAAGATCATCAAGGACATCAACTACCCGAGCCACGGCCTATTCACCCCACTACCATCCAGAAGGCGAGGTCAGTACAGGTGCGTCAAAGCTGGGACCGAGAGACTGAAAAACATCTTCTATCTCAAGGCCATCAGACTATTAAATAGCCATCACTAGCCGGCTACCACCCGGTTACTCAACACTGCACCTTAAGAGGCTGCTGCCCTATAACATAGACATGGAATCACTGGTCACTTTAATAATGTTTACATACTGCTTTACTCATTTCATATGTATATACTGTATTCTGTTCTACTGTATTTTAGTCAATGCCACTCCGACATTGTTCATCCTAATATTTATATATTTCTTAATTCCATTCTTTAACTTTTAGATTTGTGTGTATTGTTGTGAATTGTTAGATACTACGGCACTGTTGGAGCTAGGAACACAAGAATTTCGCTACACCCGCAATAACATCTGCTAAATAAGTGTATGTGACCAATAAAATGTGATTGGATTTATAGCTGGTCCTTCCCTCCACCTAAGAATGTCAGAGATGAAATGAGAACGGCATTTGAGCAGATCAACATGAACTTCATGTAGTTACATCAGCCAATACAGTAAATTTAAATTAGCATTTTTATGGGTATATGGGTATACTTCACAAATGTCACTTTGCATAGCTTTGCATAGCTAACTTAGCTATTGCTTACACATCCAATACAGCAATATCCAATTAAGCTACAGTCGGTGCTGGTGTGTGTGTGCTTATATACAGTTAAAATGATACTTTTTATTGGTATGGGTATACGTCACCAACATCATTTCCTGCTCACTGAAAGGTGGATGTAGGCTATACTCTTCAGTTGTGAACATGACTATTTATACGACAATTGGCCTACTTTTCTGAATGTATACATACCCCCTGTCTGGGGGGCTGATGAGCAATGATACGGAGCCAGTCTGATATTAGTTGATTACTGATCCCCCCAACCCTGCCACTCTCTCTCGCTCTTTCTCTCTCTATCTATTTCTATCTCTCTCTCACACACACACCCCCACAGGACCATTCACACAGTTCAATCATAACCGACACATTCCTCTCTGTGTGGCTCATGTTTTTCACCAATAGATCCATATTTTCTAGTGTTGTATATGGTAGTATAGTTTATTTTATATTTCAGAGATTATCTTTATAAAACATTTCAATGCAGCAGCAAACTCTTTGACAGAGGGGTTGAATCTGTGCCCACCTTTCCCCCTAAGAGTAGTCATGTAGTTGCCTGAAAGTTCAGTCACGTAATTACCTGTTTCCATTTGGATGTGACACTCCTGACCATAGCAAGCATTGCCTGATTGGCAACACCTCACTAATAACTGAGAACAGATTCTAGAAAGAAGACCTACACTTTATCCTATTCAACTTTTTCAGTTTCCGCCCTCTTGAACCTCCTGATTGGTCTTTTGAAGCTATGCTCTAATTCTACACATAGTGTATGTCTTTTTCTTTTTTGTATAATTTTTCCGATTGAGCATGCTTAAGGTGCTCTTCCAGGTTGTGATCAAAGGCTCTTTTTTTTCATGGCTTTTATAGGTTCATGGTTTCTAAATGTTCTATATTTTTCACCTTTCTGGGCCTTTCTTCAATAAATGTTTGTTAAATATACAACCTTTTGAGTCTTGTCTATTTTCTGAAGATTCAGTAAAGTACATACACATATATATTTTCACTAAACACAGCATTCCAATTTTCACCGCTTAGGTACTTCATATTTTATGGTATTCTGACCTAATCTGATCATGGGGGAAAGAACATACATAGTTCCCTATATACAATGTTTCTCTTCTGAGAATTCAAGTTTTTGACAGACATCTACCATAATTTAGAGGTTAAAACTACTTAATGGTGTTCTTCAACTGGATCAATTGCTTTGCAATGACCCAGTGTTACAAATTATGTCTTCTATTGATTTTGCGGCATACTCTGGGATACCCTTGGATGTAATATAGCTAGACAATTGATTGAACATTGGTCAAATAATGTTGGATAGCCATGCTGCCTCATGCTAGTTGTGTTGGTTCTTGTGTTAAACCGATCTATATTTTGTTTGACTACTGGTAGCATGTTTTATCTATCTGTAATCTGTGATCACCAGTTGTCATTGCTCCTTGTTCTATCTGTGCCGTACACTACAATTCAGCCATATTTGAGACTTGACCCAGGATTAATGATAGTAACTTCCAACCCCGGGGAGGCACTTTGAGGCTGGTGAGCTGGTCTGGGTCTACAGCCTCCTGAGAAAGAAAGGGTGCTGTCCCAAGCTGGACAGTCACTGTGTGGGTCCCTGCAGGGTCTTGGAAAGGATGGGGGAGGTGGCGTACCGGATCCAGCTGCCTCCCAGTGGGAGAAAGGTGGTACTGCATCGGAACAGGTTAGCCCCATACAGAGAGGCAGCTTCTCCTCCACAAATCCCAGAGACCCCCACAACCTCTCCCTCTGGCAATGACATTCCCCCTCACAACCACAACCAGGCCCCGCGAGACTGGGGGAGAATCTCAATTACATACCCTTGCGTCCTCTCTCCTCGCCTCCTTCTCAAAAGCCATTGGATGAGAAAGCCAGTGGTTCCTCCCCTCTGAACTTCTCCTTTAAAGGGTTTTGAGAAGTAGGCGAAGAGAGAGGAGAGAGGACGCGAGGAGTATGCAATTGAGATTCTCCCAGGGCTCCAGAAGGCCCACTCACCCAGTCTCCCCTGTGTCAGTGCATAATTCCTCAGACCCACGGACTGTCCCCCCTGTGTCACTGAATGGTTCCCTGGAGCCACGGACTGTATCCCCTGTTCCCTCATCCTTTTCCCCCATGTCCCTGTCTTCATGTTATGAAGGACTTCCTGCATACAGCGCTACAAATCCCACTCGAGGCTGTCGATAAAATCCAACTCGAACGTGTACATCGTTTAGGAAAAAGAGGACAGAAATATGAGCGCCCAATCGTTGCCAAATTTGCGTTTTTAAGGAGAAAGCTATGGTGAAGAGCCTGGGAAAAAGACTTGCTGGCACAAAAATAGGCATGAATGATCAGTTCCCGAGGGAGATTGTAGAAAGGCGCAAAGTTCTGTATCCAATCTTCAAGGAAAACAGATTAAAAGGGAAACGTGTTGCATTAGTGGTGGATAAATTATATATTGACAACCAAATGTTCAGAGACACAAAGACTACTCCATGGCTATTCTAAGTGGTAATAGAGGAGTCAAATATTGGAGCACCTGATAGGGATTGTAATATTAAATGACATTTATAGTAAGTATAGTATTGTATAAAACGATATAACAAGCAGAATAATACATATTTAAATACAAATAATTAGAACATGGCTTTTTTTGGCGGGAGGTTGTTGTTTTGGCGGATGGTTGTTGTGGTTGGTCCTGTGTTCTCTCTGGCGTCCTTTCCCCCTTGCGGCAGATGTGGATGCGGGTGCGTTTGCACGCTCGGCCCATTTCTTCCCCAGTCAACCATGTGGTATGCATTTTTGTGTTTGAAAAGGTGCGGCGTTAAATGAGTGAGAGGGGAAATGGTTGCATATCCCGGAGCCGACCGGGGTCTGGGAGCAGGGGTACAGAGAGAGAGCTGTCAATTTTGTGTGGATGAGGGATATACATTTTTAAATATAGTATACATCTAATCTAATTTTCCATTGTCCTATCATGATGGAAAGATCCCTAACCCTATAACCTTGACACCCACCTGAGCGACCTATACACCAAAGAGAAGTTCCCATCTCTTTTTGGACCTGCTGTGAATATGCAGCCTAAACAGAGAAATAAATACGGTCAGAGACCTACGAGCAGCACCGCCCCCTCAAGATTCTGAGCCTGCCTGGCAGGGTTGGTCATACAAAGCCAGAGCCCCCTGATGGGAGAGCATAATAAACAAGGAAATTCTCAAAGCTGCTAATGAGAACCTTGACGACCTTTACCTAGCCGGTGGGGATTCCGGTGGGGTACGCCCACCCAGGTAGTGGCAGTGCTGGCAACACTGGCTGCAGTAACCCATGGGGAGGGGTCACACTCGGACAATCAGAGAGGGGGTTTATCATTGTAGCCCAGGTGGCACAAAATAATCAAAGGTCTGATCGCATGGAGATGCTTGGGAAAATGGTTAAAACAGGGGATCAGAGTGTTTGTGTCTCAGGTGAAGAGGGTGATCTTCATCTCCATCTTCATCTCCATCACCTAGGACTGGACATAGATTAAGTAGATTAATCAAATCTCACATTGTTATCAATTTCTACTCAATCTGCATGCTTTCTCAGTCAGCTTTAACTGTATCTGCACTCGTAGATCAAGTTATTTCTCGAGTTGGGCTTTTTTGACCTGCTTTTGTTTTGTGGGTGGCACTATGTGCTGTTTTCGATGGATGGGTCCTGGCCTCTCGGGGCCTTAGGGATACGGAGGGACGTGGGTGGGATGCTGATCACGGCGATGACGGCTCAACTTGGGATGGGAAGGGGCTTTAGCGGGGGAATTAGTGGAGAACAATTGAAGGGCTACTCCGTAGCAATGCAAATATCACGGTACAGCTATATGGACACTCAATCATTACGCTATTTTTATTGGTAAATTTACAAACATATATAATGATAAATAGACTTGAAACTTGTATCTCATTATGGTGTATGGTGAAATAAGTATAGCCAGTTATAATTGTAATGGCTTAGCTGATAATAACAAAAGAAGAACAATATTTACATGGCTCAAAGAGAAGGAATATAATATCTATTGTATACAGGAAACTCATTCAACAATTCGAGATGAAGTAGCGTGGAAAAAAGAATGGGGGAAATATACTTCTCCCATGGGCAAAGAAATTCAAAAGGGGTGATGATATTAATTAATAGTAATTTCGATCCAAATGTGCAAATTGTACAAATAGATACACAAGGTAGATGGATTATTTTAAATATGTTATTGGACCATAAACAGATATGGCTCATTAACCTTTACGGACCAAATAATGATGATCCACAATTCTTTGACAATATATATAATAAATTATCAAGCCTGCAAGCAACTCAAGACAATATTATTATGGTGGGGGATTATAATACTGTTTTAAATAGCTCAATGGACCGTAAAGGAAATCACACCACAAACAATCACCCACATGCTCTTAAGGAAATTGTGAATGTCATGGATACATTAGAACTAGTAGATATATGGAGGCTTAAATATACTGATCTAGTGAGATATACATGGCGGAGACTGAATCAAGCTAGTCGTCTTGACTTCTTTCTTATCTCATTCTCGTTGGCACCAAAAGTAAAAAAAGTGTTGATAGGGGACAGAATGCGGTCAGACCATCATGTAATAGGCATATATATTACTCTTACTGAATTTCCACGTGGGCGAGGATATTGGAAATTTAATCAAAGCCTATTGGATGATAATTTATTTATAATTAGAACAAAGGAATTTATAACTGATTTTTTCCAACATAACATAGGTACAGCGAATCCCCTTATTGTATGGGACACCTTTAAATGTGCCTTTAGAGGCCATGCAATTCAGTACTCATCTCGAAAACAAAAGCAATTTAGGTCAAAAGAGTTTATACTAAGAAAGGAAATAGAAAGTCTAACAGAACAGATAGATGGCAATAAAAACTGTAACATAGAGGCTCAGAATAAATTAGAGGAAAAACAAAAGAAATGGAGAAACTTATTCAAGAAAGATCAAGTGTAACATATTATAAAAATAAAGCAAACTGGATGGAATATGGGGAAAAATGCACAAAATTCTTTTTTAATCTTCAACATAGGAATGCTACCAAAAAGAACTTAATGAAACTGGTTACAATTGACGGAGTCACCCATGATTCACCAAATGACATTTTGAAGGAAGAAACAAAGTACTTTAAGCATATGTTTTCTTTTCAGTCGCCTCCATCTCCTCTAACTGAAGCTAATTGTAGAGATTTTTTTCTATTGATAATGTCAAATTAACAGCCACACAGAAAGACTCATGTGAAGGTGAAATTACAGAGGAGGAACTTCTGGATGCAATTAAAGACTTTAAGTCTGGGAAAACTCCAGGGTTGGATGGCATACCAGTCGAGGTATACCAAACCTTTTTGATATACTAAGAGGACCGTTATTAGCATGTTTTAACCACTCCTATGTAAATGGTAGATTATCTGACACTCAAGAAGAAGGACTGATCTCATTATTACTGAAACAGGATACAAGTGGAAAATATAAAGATCCAGTCCATTTACAAAATTGGAGGCCCCTTACACTTCAGTGTTGTGATGCAAAAATCCTAGCAAAATGTATAGCGCATAGAATTAAAAAAAGGTATTGCCGGATATTATTCATTCTAATCAGACAGGTTTTTTACATGGAAGATACATTGGAGATAATATAAGGCAAGTATTGGAAACATTAGAACACTATGGAAAATATGGGAAACCAGGCCTGCTATTCATAGCAGACTTTGAAAAAGGCATTTGATAAAGTTCGACTGGGGTTTATATATAAATGCCTGGAGCATTTCAATTTTGGAGAATCTCTTATAAAATGGGTCAAAATCATGTATAGTAACCCTAGGTGTAAAATAGTAAATAATGGCTATTTCTCTGAAAGTTTTAAACTGTCAAGAGGAGTGAAACAAGGTTGTCCACTATCGGCATATCTATTTATTGTGGCCATCGAGATGTTAGCGATTAAAATCAGATCTAATAATAATATCAGAGGATTAGAAATAAAGACCTTAAAAACAAAGGTGTCATTGTACGCTGATGATTCATGTTTTTTTTTAAATCCACAACTAGAATCCCTCCACAGCCTCATAGAGGATCTAGATACATTTTCTAACCTCTCTGGATTACAAACCAAATTATGACAAATGTACTATATTACGTATTGGATCACTAAAAAAATACAATTTTTACATTACCATGTAGTTTACCAATAAAATGGTCTGATGGTGATGTGGATATACTCGGAATACATATCCCAAAGGAAATAAATGATCTCACTTCAATAAATTTTAATAGAAAATTAGCAAAAATAGATAAGATCTTACTACCATGGAAAGGAAAATACCTGTCAATTTGTGGAAAAATCACCCTGATTAACTCATTAGTATTATCACAGTTTACCTATTTGCTTATGGTCTTGCCTACGCCTAGCGAACAGTTTTTTAAATTATATGAGAAAAAAATATTCAATTTTATTTGGAACGGCAAGCCAGACAAAATTAAAAGAGCATATTTATATAATGAATATGAATTCGGAGGACAGAAATTATTAAATATTAAAGCATTAGACCTATCACTAAAAGCTTCAGTCTTACAAAAGTTATACTTAAATCCGAACTGGTTCTCAAGCAAATTAGTAAGATTGTCTCACCCAATGTTCAAGAAAGGCCTTTTTCCCTTTATTCAGATTACAACCTCACACTTTCAGTTATTTGAAAAGGAAATATTCTCCCAAATGTCACTATTTCTAAAACAAGCCATAGAAAGTTGGTTGCAATTTCAATTTAATCCTCCAGAAACGACAGAACAAATAATGCAACAAATATTGTGGTTAAATTCAAATATACTAATTGACAAAAAACCTTTATTTTTTGACAGAATGTTTAAAAAGGTATAATCTTTGTAAATGATATCATCGGTAGGACTGGTGGAGTTATGACGCACATGCAGCTAACAAAAACATATGGAAATGTCTGCTCTACCCAAAATTACAACCAAATAATGGCAGCTTTACCGCAAAAATGGAAGAGGAAAGTGGAAGGGGGAGAAAGTAAGGAACTTGTCTGTCGGCCTTGCATTAAAGAACATAATTGGTTAAGGAAAACTGTGATAAATAAAAAAATATATCAGTTTCACTTAAGGACCAAAGGATTGACAGCCGTCCCATATAGATTGCAAAATAGTTGGGAAGAGATCTTTGATGTACCGATCCCATGGCATAGTGTTTATGAACTGACACGCAAAACGACACCGGATTCAAAAATTAGAATCTTTCAATTTAAATTATTATATAAAATCCTTGCTACCAATAGAATGTTATTTATATGGGGGATACAATCTTCCCAGCTCTGCAGATTTTGCTGTGAAGAGACGGAATCATTGGACCATTTGTTTTGGTTCTGTCCATTTTGTAGCTTGTTTTGGACACTGGTCCAGGAATGGCTAAAGGATTGCAATATTTACCTGGAACTAACCTTGCAGATAGCATTACTGGGTGATCTGAAAAGCCATAGTCAATCAATCAATAATATAATAATACTTTTAGCAAAGCTGTTTATTTTTAACTCTCAATCTGTAGAAGCAATGAGAATAGAAAGGTTCAGAACTTTTGTAAAACATCACAGTACGGTTGAAATATATATGGCAAATAGAATCCGATATGGATGGTGTTAAGAGATAGATGGGAGGTATTGAATAGAGTTGAAGGATGGGACTAATAACAAATAACAACAAATAATAACAAAGATAGCTAATAATGTAAAGCATACTGTGTCCATAATAAGTATATAGGCTGTATGTTGGGAGCTTTTGGGAAAGAGCACAGTTAGAAAGATATGGCATATAGAAGCAAACCGGATGGACATCATGAAAACGATCGGAGAGGTTGAGAGTAGAAGTAGTTCAGGAGCAAAAAATAAATAAATAATAATAATAATAATAATAATGATATGTAGGTATGTATGTATGTATGTATGTATATGTATATATATATGTATATATATAATAGAATTATTGTAAAATTAACTGTGTCCATAAGGTGTAGATAGTAAGTATAGACCGGAAGTAGAGGCCTGGGAATTGTTGTTCACTAATTTACTCCAAGTAGGGAAAGGATGGTGGGGTTGAAAAGTAATAAAAGGGGAGTATATATATAAAAAAATATATATATATAAAAAAATAAAAAAAATAAAAATAAAAAAAATAAAAACATGGGGGATTGGAAGTGATGCAGACAATTACATTGATAGAAGATACAATCTATCTGCAATATTAAGCTGATCCATTCCCCAAAAAAAAAAAAAAAAAAAAAAAAGAAGACCTACACTTTATCCTATTCAACTTTTTCAGTTTCCGCCCTCTTGAACCTCCTGATTGGTCTTTTGAAGCTATGCTCTAATTCTACACATAGTGTATGTCTTTTTCTTTTTTGTATAATTTTTCCGATTGAGCATGCTTAAGGTGCTCTTCCAGGTTGTGATCAAAGGCTCTTTTTTTTCATGGCTTTTATAGGTTCATGGTTTCTAAATGTTCTATATTTTTCACCTTTCTGGGCCTTTCTTCAATAAATGTTTGTTAAATATACAACCTTTTGAGTCTTGTCTATTTTCTGAAGATTCAGTAAAGTACATACACATATATATTTTCACTAAACACAGCATTCCAATTTTCACCGCTAGGTACTTCATATTTTATGGTATTCTGACCTAATCTGATCATGGGGGAAAGAACATACATAGTTCCCTATATACAATGTTTCTCTTCTGAGAATTCAAGTTTTTGACAGACATCTACCATAATTTAGAGGTTAAAACTACTTAATGGTGTTCTTCAACTGGATCAATTGCTTTGCAATGACCCAGTGTTACAAATTATGTCTTCTATTGATTTTTGCGGCATACTCTGGGATACCCTTGGATGTAATATAGCTAGACAATTGATTGAACATTGGTCAAATAATGTTGGATAGCCATGCTGCCTCATGCTAGTTGTGTTGGTTCTTGTGTTAAACCGATCTATATTTTGTTTGACTACTGGTAGCATGTTTTATCTATCTGTAATCTGTGATCACCAGTTGTCATTGCTCCTTGTTCTATCTGTGCCGGTACACTACAATTCAGCCATATTTGAGACTTGACCCAGGATTAATGATAGTAACTTCAACCCGGGGAGGCACTTTGAGGCTGGTGAGCTGGTCTGGGTCCACAGCCTCCTGAGAAAGAAAGGGTGCTGTCCCAAGCTGGACAGTCACTGTGTGGGTCCCTGCAGGGTCTTGGAAAGGATGGGGGAGGTGGCGTGCCGGATCCAGCTGCCTCCCCAGTGGGAGAAAGGTGGTACTGCATCGGAACAGGTTAGCCCCATACAGAGAGGCAGCTTCTCCTCCACAAATCCCAGAGACCCCCACAACCTCTCCCTCTGGCAATGACATTCCCCTCACAACCACAACCAGGCCCCCAGAGACTGGGGGAGAATCTCAATTAGCATACTCCTTGCGTCCTCTCTCCTCGCCTCCTTCTCAAAAGCCATTGGATGAGAAAGCCAGTGGTTCCTCCCCTCTGAACTTCTCCTTTAAAGGGTTTTGAGAAGTAGGCGAAGAGAGAGGAGAGAGGACGCGAGGAGTATGCAATTGAGATTCTCCCAGGGCTCCAGAAGGCCCACTCACCCAGTCTCCCCTGTGTCAGCTGCATAATTCCTCAGACCCACGGACTGTCCCCCTGTGTCACTGAATGGTTCCCTGGAGCCACGGACTGTATCCCCTGTTCCCTCATCCTTTTCCCCCATGTCCCTGTCTTCATCCCCTATGCCCCAGATGGACAGCCCCCTACCACGGACTGAGCCCCCTGTGGCATGGGGTGACACTCTGCCCCGTCACGGCCACACAGACAAAGTGGGCTGGGCACCACATGTCTGTTATATTGCCATGCTTGCATTGTTTTGCCTCTTTCACATCCAAACAGAGAGTTGGATACCTGTTGTTTGAATACAGATTTATTTGGCATAGGCTATGGCCAAATAGTAGCCTATGTGAGTTCTGATTAATAAACCATTCAATTCGAGATCTCAATCCTCTGTTGTGGGCATTATTTTATTTATGATCTATTGAGGTCATTGCACCATGTTAGATGTAATAATATTGGATACCTTTATACAGTACATACAGTACCAACACATAATTAGACATAATAATACAGCCTGTATTATTTTTGACAATTCATCCAAAGTGCTTTACCTTAAAAATTGTAAACAGGCCCAAAAACAGGCAAAGCTGGTTGAAGTGGATGGTGACTGCACTTGGCCAGTAGTGACTAGATGTGTAAAGACAAAGCAATATCATGAAATCTGATTTTGTCTTAGCTTTTAATTTAAAATATTCAACTTTATTTGATTTTAGATCACAGGTAAAATGCAGCAATTACATTACTCATCAAGAGAAGGAAAGGAGGTAGGGAGAGAGGGAGTTTCTTTAACCAAACCCACCTAGACCCATCCATCCTCTCTCTCTCCCACACCTACATCCCTCCATACAAGTGCCATCTATCAACTTTCAGTCAAAAACACACTTGAAGCAGATTTAAACATTGAATTAAACCGATTTAATCAAAGAGCACTTGAACAAGAGTGAGCCGTTTAGGATGAGGGGGATAAAGAAGTTGATCCTGTCTAAATTGGCAGCATGGGATTGGTGCCAACAGCACAACAATTTCCCCAAATGTATCCTGGAGAGAAAGAGAGTGAAAGCATGGGGCAGTTGAGGGATCATTCAAATTCTGTGAGAGGGACACAGTATTTCAACACACAGGCAACAAGTAAATAGCCTGATGTGGACAACCATTCACAGGCAAACAATTTTTAAAGTGTCTACGGGTAATCTACAGGGATTACCACATCACATGTAAGAGATGGAGAGACACACCTTGAGAGCATCTACAGGGATTACCACACCACATGTAAGAGATGGAGAGACACCTTGAGAGCATCATGCCTGACAGGAAGTGTAAAGAAGGGGCTTTCCTTGAAGGACAGGGAAGGAGAGGGAGGGTCTCAGCTGAGGTCCAAGCATTCTGATATCTTCTGTCCAGTTGTCCCTCAAACAGGCCTGCAGGTGCCATCAACCAGCCTACATACCATCTGAGTGAGTGAACCGTGAGGATAGAGAGAGAGAGAGAGAGAGAGAGAGAGAGAGAGAGAGAGAGAGAGAGAGAGAGAGAGAGAGAGAGAGAGAGAGAGAGAGAGAGAGAGAGAGAGAGAGAAATTATAACCACAGTTGAGCGCTCAATTTAAAGTAGTGTAAAACTGTTCTAGAGAGTCATATTGTCTCAGCACAGTTGGGTACAGCAGGTTTAGAGAGAGATATGCAGACTTTACAGTCATGGGGCCAGGATTATTGTTTCTCATCAGCGTGTTGTAGGAGGCGGCAGCGCAGGACCTTGAGAACATAATGTCCACACTGAATATGGGCTGAGTGACTGAACTGTGTGAATGGTTCTGCGTGTGTGAGTGAGTGAGAGAGAGAGAGATTGGGGGGGGATGTAATCAACTAATATCAGATTGGCTCCCTATCATTGATCATCAGCCCACAGAGAGGGGGTATGTATACATTCAGAGAAGTAGGTCAATTGTCACAGCAATAATAGTGTTCACAACTGAAGAGTATAGCCTGTCTGCCTTTCAGTGAGCAGGAAAGGATGTCAGTGAAGTATACCCATACCAATAAAAGGGCTCATTTTATCTTACTGTACTGGATGATCATCATATGATGCTGCACATTTTTTTCGTATTACACATTCTCGAGTGTAGAATTGCTTTTCTACAATGGGTTACCAATTAAACAAAAAAATTTATTTTGATAAATATACTGAAGAAAAATATAAACGCCACATGCAACAATTTCATTGATTTTAATGAGTTACAGTTCACATGAGCAAATCAGTCAATTTAAATAAATGCATTAGTCCCTAATCTATGGATTTCACATGACTGGGAATACAGATATGTTGATCACAGATACCTTAAAAAAGGGCCCCTCAATGGGCTTCAGGATCTCGTCACTGTATTTTTGTGTATTAAAATTGCCATTGATAAAATGCAATTGTGTTCGTTGTCCGTAGTTTATGCCTGCCTGCCCATACCATAACCCCACCGCAATCATGGTGCACTCTGTTCATAACGTTGACATCAGCAAACTGCTCGCCCACACAAGGAAGTGATTGTGTTACCTGTCTAGTTGGCTGGCTATCTCTTCTGAACAGTGGCCTGAGTGAGAGAACAAATGTTCTATGCCAGGCGAAATCGCACATCATTAGCTCATTGTTATGGATGTATCCCCCCAAAATTCACTAGCTAGCAATCAAGGGATAAGAACATTGCCAGCCATCATGGCAACAGAACATTTAGAACGAACGACTGGGTCGCGTCCATAGATTTAGAACAAAAAGAGTTAACAACTGGGTCGCGTCTCTGGCAACCAAAGGGATAGAACGAATGACCAGCCAACTTGGGTAGTGTAGTGTCTGAAGGTCTATTGATTTTGCTGATGTTTGCAAATGGTGTAATAGATGAACTTTACTCTGCTTTGCTGAAGCATTGCTACATAGGTTTCTTGGAATAGAGGACATTTGGAGATTTGTGAAAGCCGGGGATTGGTTTATTAAAATCACGCCATATTATGTTACATAGGATATAAATACCAGGTTCTGAACAAAGGGAGGGAGAGAGACAACATACTGGATCAACAGATTGGCCGTTTCTCTCCAGATATAACTGCAGATATCTGTAAATTAATACTGTGAACTTTGATACAATAAATCTTTATAATCAAAGAACAGTGTAAGCGGACTTCTTATCATCACAGCATAATTAGCAACGTTGACTTGGACACCACAGTAGCAACCCTAGATTTGTGTCAGGATTGTATCTCATGGAAGGATGAAATAGTATGAATAAATTCATAAAAATAACGTTTTTAATGAAAATATGGAAATCACTATTTGAATATGTTGGTAATCCGTTGTATAAAAGTGATAATGCCCTCGAAGCCGGTTTGCCTGCCCTCGACTTCCTCTTGGCCCTTAAAACACCCGTGCCAATATCCTCCAAAAACTGGCTTCTCGGGCATTATCACCTAACTATTTCATCCCTCAACGAAAATATAGGCCTAGTCCCGACACATCTATGATTGCTAGCTTTTTGTTCTATATCTATGGACGCGACCCTGTCTTTCGTTCTAAATGTTCCATTACCATGCTGGCTGGCAACTCAATTATCCCTTGCTTGCTAGCCAACTACAAGCTAACACAGTCAGGTCATCCATATTTTCTAGTGTTGTATATGGTAGTATAGTTTATTTTATATTTCAGAGATTATCTTTATAAAACATTTCAATGCAGCAGCAAACTCTTTGACAGAGGGGTTGAATCTGTGCCCACCTTTCCCCTAAGAGTAGTCATGTAGTTGCCTGAAAGTTCAGTCACGTAATTACCTGTTTCCATTTGGATGTGACACTCCTGACCATAGCAACCATTGCCTGATTGGCAACACCTCACTAATAACTGAGAACAGATTCTAGAAAGAAGACCTACACTTTATCCTATTCAACTTTTTCAGTTTCCGCCCTCTTGAACCTCCTGATTGGTCTTTTGAAGCTATGCTCTAATTCTACACATAGTGTATGTCTTTTTCTTTTTTGTATAATTTTTCCGATTGAACATGCTTAAGGTGCTCTTCCAGGTTGTGATCAAAGGCTCTTTTTTTTCATGGCTTTTATAGGTTCATGGTTTCTAAATGTTCAATATTTTTCACCTTTCTGGGCCTTTCTTCAATAAATGTTTGTTAAATATACAACCTTTTGAGTCTTGTCTATTTTCTGAAGATTCAGTAAAGTACATACACATATATATTTTCACTAAACACAGCATTCCAATTTTCACCGCTTAGGTACTTCATATTTTATGGTATTCTGACCTAATCTGATCATGGGGGAAAGAACATACATAGTTCCCTATATACAATGTTTCTCTTCTGAGAATTCAAGTTTTTGACAGACATCTACCATAATTTAGAGGTTAAAACTACTTAATGGTGTTCTTCAACTGGATCAATTGCTTTGGCAATGACCCAGTGTTACAAATGATGTCTTCTATTGATTTTGCGGCATACTCTGGGATACCCTTGGATGTAATATAGCTAGACAATTGATTGAACATTGGTCAAATAATGTTGGATAGCCATGCTGCCTCATGCTAGTTGTGTTGGTTGTGTTAAACCAATCTATATTTTGTTTGACTACTGGTAGCATGTTTTATCTATCTGTGATCTGTGATCACCAGTTGTCATTGCTCCTTGTTCTATCTGTGCCGGTACACTACAATTCAGCCATATTTGAGACTTGACCCAGGATTAATGATAGTAACTTCAACCCGGGGGAGGCACTTTGAGGCTGGTGAGCTGGTCTGGGTCTACAGCCTCCTGAGAAAGAAAGGGTGCTGTCCCAAGCTGGACAGTCACTGTGTGGGTCCCTGCAGGGTCTTGGAAAGGATGGGGGAGGTGGCGTACCGGATCCAGCTGCCTCCCAGTGGGAGAAAGGTGGTACTGCATCGGAACAGGTTAGCCCCATACAGAGAGGCAGCTTCTCCTCCACAAATCCCAGAGACCCCCACAACCTCTCCCTCTGGCAATGACATTCCCCTCACAACCACAACCAGGCCCCGCAGACTGGGGGAGAATCTCAATTACATACTCCTTGCGTCCTCTCTCCTCGCCTCCTTCTCAAAAGCCATTAGATGAGAAAGCCAGTGGTTCCTCCCCTCTGAACTTCTCCTTTAAAGGGTTTTGAGAAGTAGGCGAAGAGAGAGGAGAGAGGACGCGAGGAGTATGCAATTGAGATTCTCCCAGGGCTCCAGAAGGCCCACTCACCCAGTCTCCCCTGTGTCACTGCATAATTCCTCAGACCCACGGACTGTCCCCCCTGTGTCACTGAATGGTTCCCTGGAGCCACGGACTGTATCCCCTGTTCCCTCATCATTTTCCCCCATGTCCCTGTCTTCATCCCCTATGCCCCAGATGGACAGCCCCCTACCACGGACTGAGCCCCCTGTGGCATGGGGTGACACTCTGCCCCGTCACGGCCACACAGACAAAGTGGGCTGGGCACCACATGTCTGTTATATTGCCATGCTTGCATTGTTTTGCCTCTTTCACATCCAAACAGAGAGTTGGATACCTGTTGTTTGAATACAGATTTATTTGGCATAGGCTATGGCCAAATAGTAGCCTATGTGAGTTCTGATTAATAAACCATTCAATTCGAGATCTCAATCCTCTGTTGTGGGCATTATTTTATTTATGATCTATTGAGGTCATTGCACCATGTTAGATGTAATAATATTGGATACCTTTATACAGTACATACAGTACCAACTGTGACGTCACGAGAGGCTACACATCTTTCAGCGGGATTGCTCAAGTAGTGCAAGGAGACAAGGTTCAAACAAAACAAGGATTTTATTATAGGTCTTGGGAAATTAACGAAAATATAACAAAATTCTGTTCTCTTGTGGCTCTTTAAGGGTTAACAGTTCAGGGATGTCTCTTCCACATCCAAAATCATAATTCTCACTCGCTCAGATAACTTTTCCCCAGCCTTACTGTAGTCCACGTTGCAGCTAGTGGCCAACCCAGCAAAAAAGTCCTTCCAAATGTCTCTCACGTATTTCCACAGGTGCATATATCCAAAGGTGAGTATTTCCCAAAGGTAAGTATCTCCAAATCCTTATATTCCTCATGGAAGTGGACGTGCAGCACTCTTGTCCTCCAGAGAGCCCAGGTTGGAGACTGTGTCTCCTCACCCCCCACACACTCCCTCAGTGTGTTTCCCTTCCCAAACCTTCAGCTCATCAGCTCCTCATTTGTTTCAGCTGCGTGGGAAGATTGGCCATAGAGGGGTGGAGTTCCCGACCATACCAGCAGATGGAGCCATAGCTGTCTGGGTTTGCAGCCACCTCAGGGGGATGTAACGTCCCTCCAGGACACAGCCTCTCGTGACATCACACATCCCCCTCCTCGGGACCGACGTCCTCGTCGGTGTAAAGGCAGCGAAGAAGGCATCACGCCGGGAGAGGGCGTCCGCATTGCCGTGGTGCTTGCCAGCCCTGTGGACAACAGAAAAGTTAAACGGTTGCAAGCTCAAAAAACCATCTGGTTACTCTACTGTTTGATTCCTTGTTCTTGGCCATCCACTGCAGAGGGGCGTGATCAGATACCACCATGAAACGTCGGCCCAGGAGATAGAACCGAAGGGACTCCAGGGCCCAGACTACAGCCAGACATTCTTTCTCCACCGTTGAATAGTTCTTCTCTCTTGGAAGTAACTTTCTGCTTAGGTAGAGAATGGGATGTTCTTCACCGTCATGTGCCTGGGTGAGGACAGCACCCAGACCCACCTCCGAAGCATCCGCTTGGACAATGAATTCCTTCTTGAAGTCTGGTGCTACCAGGATCGGACTGGAGCAGAGTGCTCGCTTCAGGTTGAGGAAAGCCGCCTCCGCCGCAGGGTTCCACTTCACCATTCGTGAGTGGCGTTTGGTCGTCAGCTCCGTCAACGGTGCAGCTATGGTAGCAAAATCTGCAATAAAGCGTCTATAGTAGCCAGCGAGGCCCAAAAATGACCTTACTTGCTTCTTGGTGATGGGCTGCGGCCAGTCCTGTATGGCCCGCAGTTTGGCTTCCTGTGGTTTGACCAACCCCCCGCCCAATGGTGTACCCCAGGTAGTTTGTCTCACTGAAGGCCAGCTTGCACTTCTTCGGGTTTGCCGTGAGCCCTGCTTCCCTGAGCGAATCCAGCACCGCTTGTACCCGGGGTATGTGGCTGGCCCAATCCGGACTTTGTATAACAACATCATCCAAATAAGCCGCTGCGTACCTCTTGTGGGGCGCAAGGACTCGATCCATCAGGGCGTTGGAACGTGGCAGGTGCCCCGTGGAGACCAAACGGAAGTCGGGTATACTGATAGAGCCCCTCCCGGGGGTGGCAAAGGCTGTCTTCTCCTTAGACGCCGGGGTCAGGGGCACCTGCCAGTAGCCTTTTGTGAGATCAAGAGTGGTTAGGAAACGAGCATGCCCCAAGGAGTCTATTAAATCATCGACACGAGGCATTGGGTATGCATCAAATTCAGACACTTCATTCAACTTTCGATAGTCATTACAAAATCGTACTGAACCGTCTGGCTTGGGAACTAGTACGATGGGACTTGCCCAGGCACTGTGGGACTCTTCGATTACTCCCAACTCCCGCATCTTCCTTACCTCCTTCTGTATAACCACTTTACGAGCCTCTGGCACGCGGTACGGGCGCTGGTTTACCGTTCGGCCAGGCATGGTGCGGATCTCATGTTGGACCATCTCTGTGTGACCGGGAAGGGAGGAGAAGACATCCTGGTTCTGCTCCACGAGTTCCAGGGCCATCTGTCGTTGATGTGGGGACAGATTTGGACCCAGCTGAACCTCTTCTCGCGCCGGTTCCTTGGTCTCTGTGGGGGTAGACAGCTGAACAGCGCCTCTCTGGCGTGCCACTTCTTTAAAAGGTTAACATGATAAATCTGCTCAGTTTTCCTTTTATCTGGTTGCCTCACCTTGTAGTTTACTTCTCCCATGCGTTCAATGACCTCATATGGTCCTTGCCAGGTTGCCAGGAATTTACACTCAACGGTTGGCACCAGGACCAGCACTCTGTCCCCCGGCTTAAACTCCCTGGGTTGAGCAGATCTGTTGTAGGAGGCTTGCTGTTGCCGCTGACTGGCCTCCAGGTGTTCCCGCATCATGGGATAGATGGCCTTCATTCTCTCCCTCATAGCCCGACATGGTCGATCAGTGTCCGCTGTTGGCATGGCTGCTCCTCCCAGGCCTCCTTGGCGATGTCAGAGCAGTCCTCTGGGTCTGTAGGAAAGCAAGAGCTCAAAGGGTGAAAAACCAGTAGAAGACTGAGGTACCTCTCGCACCGCAAATAATATGTAGGGTAACAGCTGATCCCAGTTGCGCCCATCTTCCCTACCGCTTTCCGCAGCATGGATTTTAGTGTTTTGTTAAAACGTTCGACTAGGCCATCTGTCTGGGGGTGGTAGACCGAGGTTCTCAGCTGTTTGATTTTCAGTAAAGCACAGAGTTCTTTCATCACTCTGGACATGAATGGAGTCCCTTGGTCCGTCAATATCTCTTTTGGGATTCCCAGACTAGTTGAGAGACGGAACAACTCCTTGGCGATTTGTCTGGATGTAGCCTTCCTCAGCGGAATGGCCTCCGGGTACCGGGATGCATAGTCCAGAATGACCAGAATGTATTGATGTCCCCTGGAACTTTTCGGTAAGGGCCCGACTATGTCTAATCCAATCCTCTCAAAAGAAGTTTCGATAATGGGCAAGGGAATGAGCGGGTTTCTATATGTGGGCTTTGGCGCAACCTGCTGACACTCAGGGCAACTACGGCAGTAGTTCTCTATCTCTTTGTGTACTCCTGGCCAAAAGAAACGTTGCATGATTCTTTCCTTAGTCTTCTCTACCCCCAAGTGGGCCCCCTAGCGGGTGTGTGTGTGCTAGGTTGAGTACTGTGGCCCGATAGGGCTGTGGCACGAGGAGCTGTTCATGCACTTCATCATTTTTCTTGACTATCTGATATACTAACCCCCCGGTTTACTGCGAAATGGGGGTAAGTAGGGTTTGTCTTATCACCTAACACTACACCTTCTAATACCTGCACATTTCTTAAGGCATTTGCAAGAGTAGGATCTTGTAATTGAGCCGTACCATACTGGCCTGTGAGAGGGGGAAGCTCTTGGGTGCCTGGGACGTCTTCTTCACTGGAGAACGGAGCACTTTCCTGGGCTGCGTTCTCTTCTCCCCGTATCCGGACCAGTCTCTGTGTCGGTCTGGGCACCTGCCATCCCTATCAGAGCCCGGGCGGGAGTGAGTAACTCGGAGGATTGCACCGGAGCCTTCCCAGGATGAGTCTTGCCTCTCCGTTTCCGAGGTACTCGGGTTATCCTCTCCTGAGACTCTCTCCAGAGTGGGTAAAAGGCTGGGCAGTCTCGTCCAATTAGGACAGGGACGGGGAGGGAATCAACCACCCCGCCGTCGTGTGTATGGTTCCCCGTGTGCTGGTCATTGTAAGTTCAGTAATGGGGTATTCTCTGGTGTCCCCATGGACACAGGAAACTGGGAGGACTTTCCCTGGGGTCAGACACGTTGGGCCCACCAAATCCTTACGCACCAGGGTGGCCCGGCTACCAGAATCCAGTAAGGCCTCCACATCATGGTGATTCACAGTTACCGGGCAGGTGGGGGGTCGATCTGGGCCGCCATCTACGACTCCCAAGAGCGAGGCAAAAGCGGTGTGTGGGTGCTGAGCTGGAGGACTCCGCAGTGGGCATAGGTTCATCGGCTGGTTTCCCACACTGCCAGGAGATATGTCCCATCTCCCCACACCGGTAACACTGTCGAGTTTCCCCCCCTCCTGGTGTACTCTTCTTGGACCCGCCTGGTTTCTGGCTCCCCCTGGAGCCGGGATAAGTCCTGACGTGGCTGGGTTCGAGACCTTGGGGGTCCTTTGGACGGGTTCTTCCCATTTGTGGTGGGGGCCGCACTCCTGGGGTCTTTTTCGGGAAGCATTCAGCATCTCCGCTGTGGCCTGGTACTTTTCCACAGCTTCCACGGTCAGATCAGCCGTGGTCAAGGCCTGTTGACTGATGAACCGTTTTTGCCTCATAAGGCAGGGCGCGTAGGTAACGATCCACCACAACGGCCTCCACCACCGCCGCTGCTGCATTCCTCTGCGGATCCAGCCATTTCCTTGCGATTCGGACAAGTTCATGCATCTGCGCCCGAGGAGGTTGGTCTGGTTGGAAGGTCCAGCCGTGAAAGCGCTGGGCCATACCAAACTTTGTGAGTCCATATCTGCTAAAGATCTCAGACTTCAGGGCATCATAGTCAGTAACCTGGTCAGGGCCCAGGTCCGGACAGCATTCAGCGATTCCCGGTTAGAAAGGGGGCTAACAGACCAACCCACTGTTGCTTGGGCCAGGCTTCCCTAGTGGCCGTGGCCTCAAATGCATGCAGGTATGCCTCAATGTCATCGGTAGCTCCCATCTTAGATATAAAGTCACTTGCCTTTATTGAGGCGGGTATTTTGGACAACCCTCTGTCTCTGCAACTGCAATTCCTCTGCCTTCAGAAGGTTGGCTTTCTTTTGCTCCTCCAAGAGAGCCACGTTTGCTTGCATCTGGGCTTGCTGGCCAGCAACAAGGGCTTTCAATATGTCCTCCCATTTCAGTCGGCGGGGAGCCTACGGCCAACTTGGAAAACTGGGTGATCAAACCTTCGGTATCCTCCTCTGACATGCACTATTAACGCTTGAGCGTGCCCGTATTCTCCACCATCTGTGACGTCACGAGAGGCTACACAGCTTTCAGCGGGGATTGCTCAAGTAGTGCAAGGAGACAAGGTTCAAACAAAACAAGGATTTTATTATAGGTCTTGGGAAATTAACGAAAATATAACAAAATTCTGTTCTCTTGTGGCTCTTTAAGGGTTAACAGTTCAGGGATGTCTCTTCCACATCCAAAATCATGATTCTCACTCGCTCAGATAACTTTTTCCCCAGCCTTACTGTAGTCCACGTTGCAGCTAGTGGCCAACCCAGCAAAAAGTCCTTCCAAATGTCTCTCACGTATTTCCACAGGTGCATATATCCAAAGGTGAGTATTTCCCAAAGGTAAGTATCTCCAAATCCTTATATTCCTCATGGAAGTGGACGTGCAGCACTCTTGTCCTCCAGAGAGCCCAGGTTGGAGACTGTGTCTCCTCACCCCCCACACACTCCCTCAGTGTGTCTCTTCCCTTCCCAAACCTTCAGCTCATCAGCTCCTCATTTGTTTCAGCTGCGTGGGAAGATTGGCCATAGAGGGGTGGAGTTCCCGACCATACCAGCAGATGGAGCCATAGCTGTCTGGGTTTGCAGCCACCTCAGGGGGATGTAACGTCCCTCCAGGACACAGCCTCTCGTGACATCACACAACACATAATTAGACATAATAATACAGCCTGTATTATTTTTTGACAATTCATCCAAAGTGCTTTACCTTAAAAATTGTAAACAGGCCCAAAAACAGGCAAAGCTGGTTGAAGTGGATGGTGACTGCACTTGGCCAGTAGTGACTAGATGTGTAAAGACAAAGCAATATCATGAAATCTGATTTTGTCTTAGCTTTTAATTTAAAATATTCAACTTTATTTGATTTTAGATCACAGGTAAAATGCAGCAATTACATTACTCATCAAGAGAAGGAAAGGAGGTAGGGAGAGAGGGAGTTTCTTTAACCAAACCCACCTAGACCCATCCATCCTCTCTCTCTCCCACACCTACATCCCTCCATACAAGTGCCATCTATCAACTTTCAGTCAAAAACACACTTGAAGCAGATTTAAACATTGAATTAAACCGATTTAATCAAAGAGCACTTGAACAAGAGTGAGCCGTTTAGGATGAGGGGATAAAGAAGTTGATCCTGTCTAAATTGGCAGCATGGGATTGGTGCCAACAGCACAACAATTTCCCCAAATGTATCCTGGAGAGAAAGAGAGTGAAAGCATGGGGCAGTTGAGGGATCATTCAAATTCTGTGAGAGGGACACAGTATTTCAACACACAGGCAACAAGTAAATAGCCTGATGTGGACAACCATTCACAGGCAAACAATTTTAAAGTGTCTACGGGTAATCTACAGGGATTACCACATCACATGTAAGAGATGGAGAGACACACCTTGAGAGCATCTACAGGGATTACCACACCACATGTAAGAGATGGAGAGACACCTTGAGAGCATCATGCCTGACAGGAAGTGTAAAGAAGGGGCTTTCCTTGAAGGACAGGGAAGGAGAGGAGGGTCTCAGCTGAGGTCCAAGCATTCTGATATCTTCTGTCCAGTTGTCCCTCAAACAGGCCTGCAGGTGCCATCAACCAGCCTACATACCATCTGAGTGAGTGAACCGTGAGGATGAGAGAGAGAGAGAGAGAGAGAGAGAGAGAGAGAGAGAGAGAGAGAGAGAGAGAGAGAGAGAGAGAGAGAGAGAGAGAGAGAGAGAGAGAGAGAGAGAGCGAAAAAAATGATAATCACTGTTGAGCGTTCAATTTAAAGTAGTGTAAAACTGTTCTAGAGTCATATTGTCTCAGCACAGTTGGGTACAGCAGGTTTAGAGAGATATGCAGACTTACAGTCATGGGGCCAGGATTATTGTTTCTCATCAGGGTGTTGTAGGAGGCGGCAGCGCAGGACCTTGAGAACATAATGTCCACACTGAATATGGGCTGAGTGACTGAACTGTGTGAATGGTTCTGCGTGTGTGAGTGGAGTGAGAGAGAGAGAGAGAGAGAGAGATTGGGGGGGATGTAATCAACTAATATCAGATTGGCTCCCTATCATTGATCATCAGCCCCCAGAGAGGGGGTATGTATACATTCAGAGAAGTAGGTCAATTGTCACAGCAATAATAGTGTTCACAACTGAAGAGTATAGCCTGTCTGCCTTTCAGTGAGCAGGAAAGGATGTCAGTGAAGTATACCCATACCAATAAAAGGGCTCATTTTATCTTACTGTACTGGATGATCATCATATGATGCTGCACATTTTTTTCGTATTACACATTCTCGAGTATAGAATTGCTTTTCTACAATGGGTTACCAATTAAACAAAAAATGTTATTTTGATAAATATACTGAAGAAAAATATAAACGCCACATCCAACAATTTCATTGATTTTAATGAGTTACAGTTCACATGAGCAAATCAGTCAATTTAAATAAATTCATTAGTCCCTAATCTATGGATTTCACATGACTGGGAATACAGATATGTTGATCACAGATACCTTAAAAAAGGGCCCCTCAATGGGCTTCAGGATCTCGTCACTGTATTTTTGTGTATTAAAATTGCCATTGATAAAATGCAATTGTGTTCGTTGTCCGTAGTTTATGCCTGCCTGCCCATACCATAACCCCACCGCAATCATGGTGCACTCTGTTCATAACGTTGACATCAGCAAACTGCTCGCCCACACAAGGAAGTGATTGTGTTACCTGTCTAGTTGGCTAGCTATCTCTTCTGAACAGTGGCCTGGCGAGAGAACAAATGTTCTATGCCAGGCGAAATCGCACATCATTAGCTCATTGTTATGGATGTATCCCCCCAAAATTCACTAGCTAGCAATCAAGGGATAAGAACATTGCCAGCCATCATGGCAACAGAACATTTAGAACGAACGACTGGGTCGCGTCCATAGATTTAGAACAAAAAGAGTTAACAACTGGGTCGCGTCTCTGGCAACCAAAGGGATAGAACGAATGACCAGCCAACTTGGGTAGTGTAGTGTCTGAAGGTCTATTGATTTTGCTGATGTTTGCAAATGGTGTAATAGATGAACTTTACTCTGCTTTGCTGAAGCATTTGGAAAATCATTGCTACATAGGTTTCTTGGAATAGAGGACATTTGGAGATATGTGAAAGCCGGGGATTGGTTTATTAAAATCACGCCATATTATGTTACATAGGATATAAATACCAGGTTCTGAACAAAGGAGGGAGAGAGACAACATATTGGATCAACAGATTGGCCGTTTCTCTCCAGATATAACTGCAGATATCTGTAAATTAATACTGTGAACTTTGATACAATAAATCTTTATAATCAAAGAACAGTGTAAGCGGACTTCTTATCATCACAGCATAATTAGCAACGTTGACTTGGACACCACAGTAGCAACCCTAGATTTGTGTCAGGATTGTATCTCATGGAAGGATGAAATAGTATGAATAAATTCATAAAAATAACGTTTTTAATGAAAATATGGAAATCACTATTTGAATATGTTGGTAATCCGTTGTATAAAAGTGATAATGCCCTCGAAGCCAGTTTGCCTGCCCTCGACTTCCTCTTGGCCCTTAAAACACCCGTGCCAATATCCTCCAAAAACTGGCTTCTCGGGCATTATCACCTAACTATTTCATCCCTCAACGAAAATATAGGCCTAGTCCCGACACATCTATGATTGCTAGCTTTTTGTTCTATATCTATGGACGCGACCCTGTCTTTCGTTCTAAATGTTCCATTACCATGCTGGCTGGCAACTCAATTATCCCTTGCTTGCTAGCCAACTACGGCTAACACAGTCAGGTCATCCATATTTTCTAGTGTTGTATATGGTAGTATAGTTTATTTTATATTTCAGAGATTATCTTTATAAAACATTTCAATGCAGCAGCAAACTCTTTGACAGAGGGGTTGAATCTGTGCCCACCTTTCCCCCTAAGAGTAGTCATGTAGTTGCCTGAAAGTTCAGTCACGTAATTACCTGTTTCCATTTGGATGTGACACTCCTGACCATAGCAACCATTGCCTGATTGGCAACACCTCACTAATAACTGAGAACAGATTCTAGAAAGAAGACCTACACTTTATCCTATTCAACTTTTTCAGTTTCCGCCCTCTTGAACCTCCTGATTGGTCTTTTGAAGCTATGCTCTAATTCTACACATAGTGTATGTCTTTTTCTTTTTTGTATAATTTTTCCGATTGAGCATGCTTAAGGTGCTCTTCCAGGTTGTGATCAAAGGCTCTTTTTTTTCATGGCTTTTATAGGTTCATGGTTTCTAAATGTTCAATATTTTTCACCTTTCTGGGCCTTTCTTCAATAAATGTTTGTTAAATATACAACCTTTTGAGTCTTGTCTATTTTCTGAAGATTCAGTAAAGTACATACACATATATATTTTCACTAAACACAGCATTCCAATTTTCACCGCTTAGGTACTTCATATTTTATGGTATTCTGACCTAATCTGATCATGGGGGAAAGAACATACATAGTTCCCTATATACAATGTTTCTCTTCTGAGAATTCAAGTTTTTGACAGACATCTACCATAATTTAGAGGTTAAAACTACTTAATGGTGTTCTTCAGCTGGATCAATTGCTTTGCAATGACCCAGTGTTACAAATTATGTCTTCTATTGATTTTGCGGCATACTCTGGGATACCCTTGGATGTAATATAGCTAGACAATTGATTGAACATTGGTCAAATAATGTTGGATAGCCATGCTGCCTCATGCTAGTTGTGTTGGTTCTTGTGTTAAACCGATCTATATTTTGTTTGACTACTGGTAGCATGTTTTATCTATCTGTAATCTGTGATCACCAGTTGTCATTGCTCCTTGTTCTATCTGTGCCGGTACACTACAATTCAGCCATATTTGAGACTTGACCCAGGATTAATGATAGTAACTTCAACCCGGGGGAGGCACTTTGAGGCTGGTGAGCTGGTCTGGGTCTACAGCCTCCTGAGAAAGAAAGGGTGCTGTCCCAAGCTGGACAGTCACTGTGTGGGTCCCTGCAGGGTCTTGGAAAGGATGGGGGAGGTGGCGTACCGGATCCAGCTGCCTCCCAGTGGGAGAAAGGTGGCACTGCATCGGAACAGGTTAGCCCCATACAGAGAGGCAGCTTCTCCTCCACAAATCCCAGAGACCCCCACAACCTCTCCCTCTGGCAATGACATTCCCCACACAACCACAACCAGGCCCCGCAGACTGGGGGAGAATCTCAATTACATACTCCTTGCGTCCTCTCTCCTCGCCTCCTTCTCAAAAGCCATTGGATGAGAAAGCCAGTGGTTCCTCCCCTCTGAACTTCTCCTTTAAAGGGTTTTGGGAAATAGGCGAAGAGAGAGGAGAGAGGACGCGAGGAGTATGCAATTGAGATTCTCCCAGGGCTCCAGAAGGCCCACTCACCCAGTCTCCCCTGTGTCAGTGCATAATTCCTCAGACCCACGGACTGTCCCCCCTGTGTCACTGAATGGTTCCCTGGAGCCACGGACTGTATCCCCTGTTCCCTCATCCTTTTCCCCCATGTCCCTGTCTTCATCCCCTATGCCCCAGATGGACAGCCCCCTACCACGGACTGAGCCCCCTGTGGCATGGGGTGACACTCTGCCCCGTCACGGCCACACAGACAAAGTGGGCTGGGCACCACATGTCTGTTTTATTGCCATGCTTGCATTGTTCTGCCTCTTTCACATCCAAACAGAGAGTTGGATACCTGTTGTTTGAATACAGATTTATTTGGCATAGGCTATGGCCAAATAGTAGCCTATGTGAGTTCTGATTAATAAACCATTCAATTCGAGATCTCAATCCTCTGTTGTGGGCATTATTTTATTTATGATCTATTGAGGTCATTGCACCATGTTAGATGTAATAATATTGGATACCTTTATACAGTACATACAGTACCAACACATAATTAGACATAATAATACAGCCTGTATTATTTTTTGACAATTCATCCAAAGTGCTTTACCTTAAAAATTGTAAACAGGCCCAAAAACAGGCAAAGCTGGTTGAAGTGGATGGTGACTGCACTTGGCCAGTAGTGACTAGATGTGTAAAGACAAAGCAATATCATGAAATCTGATTTTGTCTTAGCTTTTAATTTAAAATATTCAACTTTATTTGATTTTAGATCACAGGTAAAATGCAGCAATTACATTACTCGTCAAGAGAAGGAAAGGAGGTAGGGAGAGAGGGAGTTTCTTTAACCAAACCCACCTAGACCCATCCATCCTCTCTCTCTCCCACACCTACATCCCTCCATACAAGTGCCATCTATCAACTTTCAGTCAAAAACACACTTGAAGCAGATTTAAACATTGAATTAAACCGATTTAATCAAAGAGCACTTGAACAAGAGTGAGCCGTTTAGGATGAGGGGGATAAAGAAGTTGATCCTGTCTAAATTGGCAGCATGGGATTGGTGCCAACAGCACAACAATTTCCCCAAATGTATCCTGGAGAGAAAGAGAGTGAAAGCATGGGGGCAGTTGAGGGATCATTCAAATTCTGTGAGAGGGACACAGTATTTCAACACACAGGCAACAAGTAAATAGCCTGATGTGGACAACCATTCACAGGCAAACAATTTTAAAGTGTCTACGGGTAATCTACAGGGATTACCACATCACATGTAAGAGATGGAGAGACACACCTTGAGAGCATCTACAGGGATTACCACACCACATGTAAGAGATGGAGAGACACCTTGAGAGCATCATGCCTGACAGGAAGTGTAAAGAAGGGTCTTTCCTTGAAGGACGGGGAAGGAGAGGAGGGTCTCAGCTGAGGTCCGAGCATTCTGATATCTTCTGTCCAGTTGTCCCTCAAACAGGCCTGCAGGTGCCATCAACCAGCCTACATACCATCTGAGTGAGTGAACCGTGAGGATGGGAGAGAGAGAGAGAGAGAGAGAGAGAGAGAGAGAGAGAGAGAGAGAGAGAGAGAGAGAGAGAGAGAGAGAGAGAGAGAGAGAGAGAGAGAGAGAGAGAGAGAGAGAGAGAGAGAGAGAGAGAGAGAGAGAGAGAGAGAGAGAGAAAATGATAATCACTGTTGAGCGTTCAATTTAAAATAGTGTATAACTGTTCTAGAGTCATATTGTCTCAGCACAGTTGGGTACAGCAGGTTTAGAGAGATATGCAGACTTACAGTCATGGGGCCAGGATTATTGTTTCTCATCAGGGTGTTGTAGGAGGCGGCAGCGCAGGACCTTGAGAACATAATGTCCACACTGAATATGGGCTGAGTGACTGAACTGTGTGAATGGTTCTGCGTGTGTGTGAGTGAGTGAGAGAGAGAGAGAGAGAGATTGGGGGGGGGTTGTAATCAACTAATATCAGATTGGCTCCCTATCATTGATCATCAGCCCACAGAGAGGGGGTATGTATACATTCAGAGAAGTAGGTCAATTGTCACAGCAATAATAGTGTTCACAACTGAAGAGTATAGCCTGTCTGCCTTTCAGTGAGCAGGAAAGGATGTCAGTGAAGTATACCCATACCAATAAAAGGGCTCATTTTATCTTACTGTACTGGATGATCATCATATGATGCTGCACATTTTTTTCGTATTACACATTCTCGAGTGTAGAATTGCTTTTCTACAATGGGTTACCAATTAAACAAAAAATGTTATTTTGATAAATATACTGAAGAAAAATATAAACGCCACATGCAACAATTTCATTGATTTTAATGAGTTACAGTTCACATGAGCAAATCTGTCAATTTAAATAAATGCATTAGTCCCTAATCTATGGATTTCACATGACTGGGAATACAGATATGTTGATCACAGATACCTTAAAAAAGGGCCCCTCAATGGGCTTCAGGATCTCGTCACTGTATTTTTGTGTATTAAAATTGCCATTGATAAAATGCAATTGTGTTCGTTGTCCGTAGTTTATGCCTGCCTGCCTGCTCATACCATAACCCCACCGCAATCATGGTGCACTCTGTTCATAACGTTGACATCAGCAAACTGCTCGCCCACACAACGAAGTGATTGTGTTACCTGTTTAGTTGGCTAGCTATCTCTTCTGAACAGTGGCCTGGCGAGAGAACAAATGTTCTATGCCAGGCGAAATCGCACATCATTAGCTCATTGTTATGGATGTATCCCCCAAAAATGCACTAGCTAGCAATCAAGGGATAAGAACATTGCCAGCCATCATGGCAACAGAACATTTAGAACGAACGACTCGGTCGCGTCCATAGATTTAGAACAAAAAGAGTTAACAACTGGGTCGCGTCTCTGGCAACCAAAGGGATAGAACGAATGACCAGCCAGCTTGGGTAGTGTAGTGTCTGAAGGTCTATTGATTTTGCTGATGTTTGCAAATGGTGTAATAGATGAACTTTACTCTGCTTTGCTGAAGCATTTGGAAAATCATTGCTACATAGGTTTCTTGGAATAGAGGACATTTGGAGATATGTGAAAGCCGGGGATTGGTTTATTAAAATCACGCCATATTATGTTACATAGGATTTAAATACCAGGTTCTGAACAAAGGGAGGGAGAGAGACAACATATTGGATCAACAGATTGGCCGTTTCTCTCCAGATATAACTGCAGATATCTGTAAATTAATACTGTGAACTTTGATACAATAAATCTTTATAATCAAAGAACAGTGTAAGCGGACTTCTTATCATCACAGCATAATTAGCAACGTTGACTTGGACACCACAGTAGCAACCCTAGATTTGTGTCAGGATTGTATCTCATGGAAGGATGAAATAGTATGAATAAATTCATAAAAATAACGTTTTTAATGAAAATATGGAAATCACTATTTGAATATGTTGTAATCCGTTGTATAAAAGTGATAATGCCCTCGAAGCCGGTTTGCCTGCCCTCGACTTCCTCTTGGCCCTTAAAACACCCGTGCCAATATCCTCCAAAAACTGGCTTCACGGGCATTATCACCTAACTATTTCATCCCTCAACGAAAATATAGGCCTAGTCCCGACACATCTATGATTGCTAGCTTTTTGTTCTATATCTATGGACGCGACCCTGTCTTTCGTTCTAAATGTTCCATTACCATGCTGGCTGGCAACTCAATTATCCCTTGCTTGCTAGCCAACTACGGCTAACACAGTCAGGTCAAACAGTGCAGCTAGAATAACAGCAAAGTACCTGCATTTGTGTTTGTTTAAGCTGTTTTGGATACATCCATAACCATGAGCTAATAATGCGCGATTTCGCCTGGCATAGTACATGTGCTCTCTCATCAGGACACTGTTCAGAGGAGCTAGCCAACCACACAGCTAACGCAATCACTTCAAACTGAAGCTGGCAAGACAGCAAACTAGCTGCATTTCATGACATTTGACCTGTTTTTCTATTGACGTTCTTTGTATATATCCATAAAAATTATGCTGATTCGTGATTTCGACTGGCTGATAAAAGATGTCAGTCTCTTCCTGATGCTAATTCTCAATAGGACAGTCGAGATCAAATTTCAATATTAAACAATGTTGCAAATGTCGAGAGAGACATCAACGTTTGTACAAACCCCTGTTGTTGCAAACTAAATGTTAGGCTAGAAGCAAGAGGAAATAATGACTAGATGCTTTTTACAGTGGAGATCAAGTTCATGAATTGACTGATGGGACAGTGGATGTGCAGGGATTTCTCTGATGGAACAGAAAACTAGATGACCATTTTTTAATCATAGGCTTACCATGCTAAACTGTTTTTTTTTTTAGTATGGCTTAGAACGCTTCTCAACCAATCACAATGCTTGTTTTGACCATCCCGTTGTAGAACATGTATTTGCATATTTCGTTAGGGAACGCCTACTCTGTGAAGTGCGCTTGTGCAATAACTCAATTCATCCTTGCACTCCTTCTAAACAACACAATTGTAGGAAACTTTGGCAAAGGGTATAGTCTACAAAACTTAGTTCACTCTGTTCGTAGTAGATTTTAGTTTTGGGAACAGAAAACTGTATTGAAATCAAATATTTCATCGATGAGAGCATTTGCAGAATGTCGGTCAAAAGCCATCTCGTTCCATCTTCTCCCACTGCCGGCCACTGGGCTTCCTCTCACCACCATATTTGGTAGTGAGTGGAAACGCCAAGCGGATGCTTTATATTTGTACATCCGGTGAAATATCTGTCTCATTGTTCTCATCTATGACGTTAATGGCTAGCGAAATATTATGTGTTGGGAAGAAGGATGTGTTTCTGATATTGTTTGATTGCGTGACATGACATAGCTTTTTAGCCCATAGACTGTCAACTACTACGGCGTAAGCTAGCTAGCTACAAGAACAGAAGTTGACTAAAAGGTGTGCATTTAGCCTCCTCCTGCCTGGGTGAGTGAGTTGGTCTGGTGTTCAGCTAACGTTACGTAGCTAGCTAGTAGATGGCCGCTAGTTATTACGTTAACTAGCTACCAAATAGTGGGGGGTAGTGACTAGACTACCTGCGGTGGATTTGATGGTATCTAGCGAAGTGAAAAACTATCCTGATTTGCAAACTGTTGCCGGTCTAGAAAAACTGGCTAGTTGGCCTGTTAGCTAGCTGTCCAGGTGGCTGATTGTGTAGCTAGCTATTTAACAAGTAAGCTAGTGTGATGAACCAGAATTGCAACACAACACAGTGGATCTGTCTCTTCATTTCAGTAACGTAGCTACAGCCAAAGGGTGAAGTTAATTGTAGCAAGAACAACGTTGTTAGCTAGCTGACTAGCTAATAACTAACTCCAAAGCTGTTGGCTTCTAGCTAAGTTAGCAGCTAGCCAAATGACTGAGGGGATGTGGTCTGAAGTGAAGACGGATGTTTGTTGAGTGTTCATGAAACAAATGTAGCTAGCTAACTTAGCGAGGTTTGATGATGGAACATCAGGTGGTTAAACCATATTGCCAATGCTCAATGGTAATAAATACAAAAGCCAGAAGTCCCTGGTGTTTTCCATACACGTGTAACTAGTTAACTACTCTGTAAACTGTCCATTTGAGCAATTAAAGTTGGGTGGAGACTAGAGTAGAGTGAAGTCCATTATTGATTACCACGTTGGCACGCATGCAGTGAACTGTGGCAATTTGTTCAGCTAAGTGGTGTTTACATTTAGGGCAGAGCCAACAAGAGGTCTGAAAAAGTGTAACCATTATATCGCGAGAACAGCAATGGTGAGGGGATTTTGTTTCTTGTAGAATGTATACATGTTCCTTTTCTGGCTGATATTTGGGTTGGCTTCTTACTAGTTACTACTGTATAAAATGATACATAATAGTCTACTGTCATCTTGCGCTATAAACAGTGAGTGTCCCCGGGGATTGAACAATATTCTGGAATGATAAAACTACTGTCAGGGCCGCGGAGTTGTTGAACATCTGAATTTTATACAACGGGTGGGTTTAATCCTGAATGCTGATTGGTTAAAACCGCATTCCACAAGTTACCACGGGCTAAATCTATGAAGTTAAAATGTCTCTACTCTGTTCCATCTGACTGCGCAATCCAGTGTCTCATCAGCCCAGCGGGGCTCTTTATTAACTTGATCTCCACTATAAAAAGCATCAACACATTATCTCACAGTTCATTTAGACTTACATTTAGTTTTCAACAGCAGAGATTTGTATAAACCTTGTCTTGCTGTAATGAACGAGACAGGCATGGAGCGTTTCTCATCAGCTGGCATCATTTTTATGGATATATACAAAGAAATGTCAATTGAGAAAAGGTAAAACGGAACGAAGTGCGGGTAGTTTGCATTCTTTCCAGCTTCAGTTTGAAGTGATTGTGTTAGCTGTGTTGTTGGCTAGCGCCTCTGAACAACAGTGCCCTGCGAGTGAGCACATTGTCTATGCAAGGCGAAATCGCGTCTCATTAGCGCATTGTTATGGATGCATCCCCATATACGTGTAGGATAGCCTATTTATCAGCATTAACTAAGCTGCCCAGTACACTAGCGAAATCTGTGTCCTGCTACAAGCATCTCTCCATCTGTCTGTTCTTCGTTAACTAGGCTAGATCTAAAAATCATTACATATATCCTCAGATGTTACATGAAACTTGAACTATATCATCAATTTGTAACAGGCGGTAGAATTATTAAACAGTTTTATCGTTTTGTAGTTTTACAGTAAATGCTGCTCATGAGTCGAACTTGCTCTCTAAACTGCACCTCACACGGACATTAGCTACCCTGAGCCAGAATCTAACCTTTTATTGTATTTTGCTCTGCAAATGTGAAACTTCACAATTCATGAGTTTAATGGTAATGTGTGTCTTGAATAAAATTGAGAAGGAAGTGATCCATCAACTATGGCTCTATGGAAGATAAAACTACAACATTAAAATGCAAGCACATCAGAAAAGTAAAGTATATGACATTCTATGTGCTGATGACGACTGCAAATGTCTTCAATAAGACCTTTTTCCATTTCTGTGTCCTCCTGTAGATGTTAGAGCTCTGATGGTGGTCTGTCCCCTGCCTTCATTGTGACTCGTGTCCACTACCTTCCTCTCCCTGCCCAGTGTGTGTGCCACCATTTCACCATGACCCTGCATCCTCTCCTCTTCCTGTCCCCCATCCTTGGGCTCCTGGTGCTGCCTTGTCTGTCATCCCATGTGGCCAGCCAGTTCAGCATTGTGGCCAGCCGGACAATGACTGAGCAAACCCAGTGCTCTGAAGCATGTAAGTTTGAATCAGAGAATCAACAAATCAGGTGTGTTGCCACACGTGAAAAGTGAAAACACACATAAATACTATATTTTTGCTCCGACTCTATTATTTGACTGAAAACGTATCAAATATGTTCTGGTTGTGGAATGTACACCAGTTCACTAAAGCTCACCAATGTTTGATACATTGTTGTCTTACTTCTTCTCATATAAATGTTAGTCACTTATAACCTGAAGAAGCTCTTATAGAAAAAGATCAGCTGCATGCATGCTACCTACATACTTCTCAAAGACTACCTCTTGGATAAAGCAGGAACACTGCTGATATGGGAGTAGCCATAATGTTACACCCCCCCCCCCCAAATCACATCTCTCTACTGAAGGACATATCATTTCAAAGCAACCATGTGTTTCAGATTTAAGATGAAAGGGATTCTTAGGCCTTGCTGTGTTGTGTATGAGCCTGGCGCTGCTTTGGAGAGCCTTGCCCCTTGAGTCTTCAGGCTGCATTTACACAGGCAGCCAAATTCAGATATTTTTTCCACAACTTTTTATTTTGCCCAATCACATCGCGTCTTTTCAAATCAGATCTTTTTCAGATCTGATTGTTGAAAATACCAATTAGTGGGGGAAAATATCAGAATTGGGCTGCCTGTGTAAACGCAGCCTTTGTCATGACATTTTATTTTGTAAATTAAATCTTACAATACTTATTGCCCCACCACCTGAGTCTGGTCGGATTTATGCAGCAAATACATAGCTACATATAACCCAAAGGCAGTTGTTATCTCCATGGGAGGAGTTAGTTGTAAATGGCCCAGCCTTCTTCCAGTTCCACCACATGATCCACCCTAAACAAGCGACAGGGTTTCCTAGAGGCAATGTGGGTTGAAAGTAGTGGGGTATGAAAACAAGGTTGGTATTACCATCTGGAAGCATGTAATGTGTGGTATGACAGAGGGCTATAAATACATAATCATTTAGCATTCCAGCTTAGAGACCTCTGTGTTTGGGACACGTCGTGCCCCTAGCATAGGGTGACCCCCTAGTAACTTAAGAGGAAGGGGCGTGAGGGGCAGTCTGCAACTTTGATTTTCATATCCCCTCACTCTGCTTTCCCCAACTCACAACCCTCCACACTCTTTTCCCGTACCATTTGGAACAGCTGGGTAATCATTTAAAACACAAAGCATCTGGCCTTCCAGTTAGTTTACTATCACTGACCAGGAATGGCTCTCTAGGCCAGACTTTGTTTTTCTCTCTCTTCTTGCTCGATCATTATTTCACCTGAAGTTTTTAACCGCAAAGGAGTTTTGATGCCTCCGTGCCTAGCAGCAGCTTTAAAATAAGGCAGGAGAGGAGACAGACTTGAGGTCGCACAACTCGCTCTGCCTCCTCTCACATTGACTCCCCGGTGGGGCCAGCTCCTCTCTTCGGTGCAGGCCCAGGGCTGCTTCTGCTCTGCTGCTTTTCCCCGCCTGTTATCCTCATCAGTAGGTCTGCTCTGCAGTGGGAAGAGAGCCATCAGGCGTGCACGGCTGGATGTTGAGGCTGAGGTGTGCTGGAGCTATCTCCTCAGTCACACACGAGTTTGGAAGGGATCAAAGGAGGCGTAAACAGGCCTGTTTTTCTCCCATCTGTTTCTGTAATGGATCCCAGATCTCCTGAAAAACACAGACTGTGGTTGCTGAGACTGTCAGGGTGAAATTAAATAGGAGTAGTACTGAAAAATAGAGTAAAAACAACCGTAGTCCCCGGGGTGAACATTTTAAAAGGAATTCCCAGGGCTGATTGTGGCAAATTTTTGGAAGACATGTTTGGATAACTCCAGAAAAGTATTGTTAGTTGTTGACCAGCTATATTTATGTTGCCTGCATAACAAATGCTCTTGGTAGGTGCCATTCTTCGGTCTGAATTTATATGTCTGAACATTTTACTGAATTAATTTGAGACATACAGAATGTGACCGTGCCAGGAATCTTGCTCACAATTAAGTGTAGAGGGGTACAATTTCTGGCTTAATATTGTATATGATTTTGACTGCATGCAAGATTTCCTTATCATTACATTTTTGTTGTGTTTATTCCACAGGCTCACTCAATACAGCATGTGATCATGCTTTCTTTCGGAAAGAAAAGTCCACCTGCTTTTTCTTGACGTGTCCAAATGGCACCAACTGCAACAGTATCTCCGTCGCTGACCTGATCAGGAAACAAGGTGTGAACACAATGCTGCAATATATAAACATTGTGGAATGTTTATTAGCCTCTTTTTACCATCAATATTAATATTATTAGTTGATAAATCTAGTTACTGAATCTTTTGGTTTCCAAGGGTTGTAAATGAACAATCTATTTTGTGGTTGTAATGCCTTTACATTTGTCACAGTATTTTAAATACGTTTTCCCCCCAGATACAGACATCCGTGTTTTTAAGAGAGAAACTGGAACAGCCACTCAGTCTTCAAATTCCAGTTCCAGAACTCCATCAGAACTTAAGAACCCGACTGCTCATAAATTGAGCAATAACAGTGATGATGGTCAGGCGCCGACTGTTGAAGACTCTGCTGTTGTCTCAGCTGCATCTACCATGACTGAGGTACCCATGCCAGCTCCCAAGGATGACGCCGCAACTACAGTATCTGACACAAAGGGCCAAAGCCCAGTGACAACCACAGCCACTTCAGTAAAGCTGGAATCTACTACTGTTAGGACTCCCAAAGCCCAGACCACTTCACCAGCCATCCCACAGATAACGACAACAATGGAATCAGAAACAACAACCACTACAACTACTACCACCACAACAGCAATGCCATCTACTACCAACACCACCACAACACAACCAACTACCACCACCACAACAATCCCATCAACTACTACTACTACCACCACAACAGCAACGCCATCTACTACCAACACCACCACAACACAACCAACTACCACCACCACAACAATCCCATCAACTACTACCACCACCACCACAATAAAAACAACAGCATTACCGTCAACTACCACTCCAAAAACAACAACAACAACCACCACCACCGCAGACACGTCTACAGATGAGGAGAAGAAGCCATCACCAACCATTCCGGAGGCACCCAGCACTCGAGTTACCTCCAGAAACTCTATGGTTCCTTCAACCGCCACTGCTGAGGTCGGCACAAAAAGGCTGGACGGAGGCACCAACACCAACAGAGCCATTATAGACGTTGTTGCCGGCGAGATTCTGACTCGCCAGTTGGTGGACACAAGTGCTCTATTGGCTGTCCTGTTGTTTGGCCTCCTCTTCTTCCTAGTTACGGTTGTCCTCTTCCTCACACAGGCATATAAGAGCTACAGGAGGAAAGACTACACCCAGGTGGACTATCTCATCAATGGAATGTATTCTGATTCAGGGGTTTAAAAGTGACAGTTGAGTGTTTACATTTCAACATGGTTCAGTTATTTCTATTTTTCTATTTTCTTTATTGGAACAGGGTTAATAACATGCGTGAGTTAACAGATTGTCAATGTTGCACTAGCCTTTGCCCTAGTATTGTATTACATTTCTGTCTTAAAGGTACACTAGCATACAGAGATTTTTTCAACTATGTATAAGTTGCCCCAGGCCTGCTGTGGTTTTATTCAGGCCTTAAGATCTTACGATGGGTCAAGAAATACACCTCTTGGTCATCAGGCCATGGGCCAAAGTATCACCACAGTGGTTTGTTAGTCCTATAAAACTATGTCTTCCATTTCTATGCAGATGACGCTTCCACCTCCAACCAATAGGATTAAGGCCATAGACTGTTAAGTCGTCCGTTTTTTAAATAGTGAATATAATTCGGAGTTCTGTGGAAAAGGGGCTGAAAAGGTTTATTCATGTAGCTTTGTTTAAACTCTTATTTAATTTACTGTACATTTTTCAGGTGTATGTATACATTGCTTTGGGTTGGTTTGTTTGTAATTTTTCATGCCTTTTCCCTCTGTTCATGACTTGCTTGTTTCCTTTGTTTACCATTCCTGTCCTTGGATTAAGATTGAATGCCAAAATGATCACTGTACCACTGAAGCACATTAACGTTAAAGCCAAGGGAATTGCCTAGCCATTATGAACTCCATTCCACGACGAAGAAGAAGGACCATGACCAAAAGAGACTTTCCAATGCGGAGGAACTTCTGTCAAGGGTGGAAACGGGTCTGAAGGCCTGTTATGTGCCAATTTAAATCTTACTAACGTGCAATTAGATATGTTATTTGCAGTAAAGAAAACAATTAAGAATTAAATTGATTGTTCTTTCATCCCCACAAATATTCAGTAATGTCAGTAAGGATTAATCATAACTCCTGTAAGACTTTTAAGATGTTTGCATGACTGTGTATATGCTGTGTTTCAGGGAGAGATTCGGTGTTGTTTATTAGAAGGGCATATCAATGTCTGGGTGTAATTAAGGTGTTGCACGTAAACAGCCCACAGCCGTAGCCCAGTAATAGCTGCCTGGGAATATGATGCACATGTAATGTGTCTGTTTGTTGGGAAAGTTTGAAGGTCTGGGAATTAATTGGCAGAGAATAAAAAAATGAGAGTGGGGAGGTGGTCCGACACCTTTACAATGCACACGCCAGGGCAGCATTTATTTCGAGGGAAAACAAAAGGAAAAACAACCTTTTTAGAGTAACATTTAGGAGAAGAAACCTTTTTAGAGTAACATTTAGGAGAAGAAACCTTTTTAGAGTAACATTTAGGAGAAGAAAACCTTTTTAGAGTAACATTTAGGAGAAGAAACCTTTTTAGAGTAACATTTAGGAGAAGAAAACCTTTTTAGAGTAACATTTAGGAGAAGAAAACCTTTTTAGAGTAACATTTAGGAGAAGAAAACCTTTTTAGAGTAACATTTAGGAGAAGAAAACCTTTTTAGAGTAACATTTAGGAGAAAACAACCTTTGGAATCTCAAGGCAGATTTGATGTTATGTTTGTCTTTTGCTTCTCTGCTTGCTTATCTCTCTTCATTCTAGTGCTTTCTAAAAGTCCTTGTTCAGACAACCATTACTGTGGACTTTATCCCCGTTCCCCACAAAGTTTTCCAGTGAAAGTCCTGGTCCACACAGGCTCTAGTTTCTCAATCATATTTGGCAATAAAATGTTTGCCTCTTGCAACATCACTGCCAAAGAACATTGCTTTTAGTAGAAAAATAACTATCAATTGGTTACTACAGTATCTGCCATACCCCAATATATTGCTGCCAATATTCATATATTTGGTTTACTTCAGTGTTTGAGATTGTTCTATTTACTCTGGTTGTGGGTGTTTGTTCTCAGTATTGAGCTGTAACTGTCAAATCAGAGAGAGCAGGAAATCAGAGCCTCCAGTACGTGCGTCTGCAATATCTGCAATATGAATACCTGGTGAGAAGCTGGTAGCTAGGGGTTTAGTCATAAGCTCGCTGACATGATGCCTGTATAAGCCTTTTGTTTTGAGAGGACCTGTCCCACATGGACTTCATTACTGTGTGAGGGGTATTTGTTGCACTGAGGCGTGGGTATATTACTGCAAAACCCAATATTTATAAGCAACAAAGACCAATGGAAAGGCAGATTTTTTGATTTGTGGATAGGGCCCAGTGGATCAAAGGGAATGCCACAGGCTATATGGTGCAGGTGACTGTAAAGGCAGGTTTCATTACGGCATATTTTTCTGGGCTGGGAATGGTTTCCTGCCTCACTCACACGCACTGAGAGGGACATATGCTTCTACTTTCCCCCTTTCGAGTTCAGGCCAGTTGGAGAACCTTAGCATTCAACCCGAGGAGTGCTTTTTCTGCCAGGTCTATGGCCTAATCCTGTTTGCAGTGCCTGGAGTCTTGTGAAAGAGCGAAGAGCAAATTATTTATCATAAAAGTACTTTTCTGTTATTGCATTTTATATATAATATAGAGAACATGGGTAGAAGTAACCTAGTAGTGACCAAGTGAGTGTGCCATTGTTCAAAATGCCTTTTTTACATTCTGTGGCCTCAGACACATTATGGGCTAAGTGCAGTGTCAGCTAAGCCCAACACTTATTTGGAGACTGATACAGTTAGATATAGATAACATAGGTTTATCTAATAGTAAAGGGTTATTCATGCCAAATATCCTCTGTGCGTGTGCAGTATAGCCAACTGGCCATTTGCTATAAGGAAGTGTATACCGTTCTATAGCCTACATTTCTTGAGGAGCAGATGTTATAGAAAAATCATCCTACACTGGACCAAGAAGGACTCACTTTGTCACTTTGATGTTTTGACATCCTCTGTAGCCTACACAATATATTTTACAGGTCAAAATTATTCTCACTGTCACATAAAAATTTACCACGTTATCTTTGATACTAAGCCTAAAAACGCCAATAATTTCAATATTGACTACTTTATATAAAGTCAATATTACATTTACATTTTAGTCATTTAGCAGACGCTCTTATCCAGAGCGACTTACAGTTAGTGAGTGCATACATTTTCATATTTGATGGACACTATATTAATGTAGCTTGTTACAGAAGTATATTTATTGGAGCCGTCAGATGATTTTATTTGCCCCCAAGTTTTTCCTTTTC
The DNA here is from genome assembly GCF_020615455.1 of Coregonus clupeaformis. NCBI lineage: Eukaryota > Metazoa > Chordata > Actinopteri > Salmoniformes > Salmonidae > Coregonus > Coregonus clupeaformis. The sequence continues at coordinate 26,631,972 of NC_059210.1, forward strand.
GTTGTTTTACATTAAAGACTGTAAAATCACCAGGAAATCAGCTCAAAGTGGTTTTAATGTAGGAAATCTGTATCCAATGATTCCCATGCATACATGCAGAAGCATTATGTGATCATATCCCGATATAATCAAGAATTGAAATGATTATGTTTTTGTACTATGGATCTGTTTGGACTTCTTGCGGTCAATTTGCAGTGTACACATGCAGTGTACACATGTTCTGGACCGGTTCCAGACCCGCCGATCAAGAAAAAATCGTCCCCTGGCTGAATGTAATTGGGCACCCCTTGTGTAAAGCACAGATCATCCAATACATTGACCAGATATTCCAGTGTCCGCTGTAACAAGGAAAATAAATGTCTTCAGAAATGGATGGCAGTCGGGAGGCAAGATCAGGTGGGACCATTCTAGCCAATGAGAGGGCAGAAACGAGCGTGAACAACAGGCACAACTCCGTTATAAAGTGTTTTTTCTCAAAGTTGCCGGGATGTCAAGTGTCCTACTTATATCAGTACACTCGTAATAACCTACGTATTACGAAACTTCTATTGGATCAAATAAGCCACACGTAGCAAATAAGCCATTACATTTTTTGTAGACCAAATTCGACATTCATTGACCTCCATACTAAAACTCCTCGCTTGGTGAGCGGAAAAAATGCCACCTGCTAGAGAAGATAGATTTAGGTCCCAGTTATCCCTCTCGCCTCGCCCCTTCCTCTCTGTATAAAGTAACCTTATGTCTAGTGACGTCATCTAATTTCCGTTGCCATTCTCGTCTGTGCCTCTACAATCAGCGCAGGCAGGCTGGAGTAGCGTTCCAACAAAAGTATAAAAAGTATCGACCAAGGCTCCCGCTCGGATTTTAACTTTATTTTGCACAAATAACCCGAAGAATGGAGTCGGGGTTATGGAATTAAAGCCACGAGCACTAGCGATGGACCTTCTTCTTGTGGAATTACTGTTTTATAGTAGCTTGCTCTCTCTAGTTCATGGTAAGTAGCATTTTTTTTGTTCGGACTCTGCTCGGAGGTGGCAAAGTTCTTAAACACTGGGAAGCAATGTGGCTATAGCTACGTGATACATGTATCTCGCTAGAGGTCGGTAGTTATGGTAGCCATAATTAAGTTATCCGTTTATGTTTTAGAGTTGAATAGACTCTAGCATGTCTTTTCGGGTATTTTCTTTTAAATATTATACGTTTGAGTCTTTTCTTTCTAAGTTGGATACTGACTGTGGCAAGACAATCGCAGGAGTTCACTCAAGCCGAAACTCTCGCGAATTTGTGATGCGTTCACAATGTATCAGAAATAGTGAAACGTTCAAAACACAAAATATGAAATGAGACACTTTATTTTGCGCAACTTTACTTAATTATTGCGGGGAACCGCAAAAGTTCATTTTAGAGTCTATACTCCGAGGCCTCAATGTACTGGGATTGATCGCCGGTGTCGGGTGTCATTTGGGAGCCCTTGATTTTCTGCTTGTAAGTTTGTGAGAAAGTGAAGGACAAGTTGTTTCTCTGATTCTTTCTTTCAACTACTTTTTGAAGTAGCAAAACATAAATACCCAATGAGATAGCTGAGACAGTTTGTCTAAATGTGCCCCAAAATTCCTTAAAAATATTTCCATGCCTATTCATTGGTTAAAGATGGATCATTACTATCACACCACTAACAAAATGCATAAACATTTTACTTTCCTGGTATTTACAAAAAATATGTATCACAAAAAACATATCTAATGCAAGTCTACAAGTGGGACTAGGTCTATATAGTTTATTTTGTGTGTGTGCATTATTAGACAGCTGTTTCCAATAGGTTGACTGGCTGAATGGACTATATATAGATTACATTATTAGTTCATCTTTTATCGAATATAGGCTACCTAGGCTTGCTATACCTAGAAATAAATCAATACAATCTTTCTGAATGCAGTTTAACATGATTGCACACAATTAGAATTTGAAAGAGTGAATCTTTTTAGGTTTTATGGCCATTATTCTTTTAAATTGAAAATGGCAGATTATTGGCCACTTAAATTGTTTGTTGATCATTTTTCCCAGCCTTGATTTGGACAAATTATCATATACAGTGCCTTCAGAATGTATTCACACCCCTTGACTTTTTCCACATTTTGTTGTTTTACAGCCTGAATGTAACATTTATTATCTACATACGATACCCCACAATGTCAAAGTGGAATTTTGTTTTTTGAAATAATTAAAAGCTGAAATATCTTTAATGTAAGTATTCAACCCCTTTTCTTATGGCAAGCCTAAATGCATTCTGAAGTAAAAATGTGCTTAACAAGTCACATAAGGTGCATGGACTCACTCTGTGCAATAATGGTGTTTAACATGATTTTTTAATGACTACCTCATCTCTGTACCCCACACATACAATTATCTGTAAGGTCCCTCAGTCGAGCAGTGCATTTCAAACACAGATTCAACCACAAAGACCAGGGAGGGTTTCCAATGCCTCGCAAAGAAGGGCACCTATTGGTAGATGGGTAAAACATAAAAATAAAAAAAGCAGACACTGAATATCTGTTTGAGCATGGTGAAGTTATTAATTACGCTTTGGATGGTGTATCAATACACCAAGTCACTACAAAGATATAGGTGTCCTCCCAACTCAGTTCCTGGAGAGGAAGGAAGCTGCTCAGTGACTTCACGATGTGGCCAATGGTGACTTTAAAACATTTAGAGTTAAATGGCTGTGATAGGAGAACTGAGGATGGAATCAACAACATTGTAGTTTCTCCACAATACTAACCTAAATGACGGTGTGAAAAGAAGGAAGTCTGTACAGAATAAAACATATTCCAAAACATACATCCTGTTTGCAATAAGGCACTAAAGTAATACTGCAAAAAATGTGGCCCAAAAAATATTTTTTTTGTCCTGCAAAGCATTATGTTTGGGGCAAATCAACACATCATTGAGTACCGCTCTTCATATATTGAAGCATGGTGGTGGCTGCATCATGTTATGGATATGCTCGTCATCGGCAAAGACTAGGGAGTTTATTTTTATTTTTATAAAAAGAGACGGAAAATAGCAAAATCCTAGAGGGAAAATCTGGTTGTCTGCTTTCCAACAAATGAATGTTCCTGAGTGGCCTAGTTACAGTTTTGACTTAAATCGACTTGAAAATCTATGGCAAGACTTACATCTCTGTCTAGCAATGATCAACAACCAATATTAACAGAGCTTGAAGAGTTGGAAAGGAATAATGGGCAAATATTGTACAATCCTTAGACTCACCCTAAAAGACTCACAGCTGTAATTGCTGGCAAATGTGATTCTAACATGTATTGACTCGGGGTTGAATACTTATCTAATCAATAAATATTGGTATTTTATTTAATCTTAAAAAATAAAAATTATTCTACTTTGACATTAGAGTATTTTGAATTGCAAAAAAAAAAGACAATTAAATCCATTTTAATCCCAATTTGTAACAACAAAATGTGGAAAAAGTCAAGAGGTGTGAATACTTTCTGAAGCCACTGTAGCCCTATATTGCCCTCTGAATATTATCAATCACTGTTCATTCAAAAATAAGCTCATATTATATATTTTATGTATGATTGCAGTTGTTTCAATTACACTCGCCTCCTAGGTAAGATTCAGCCCTTCGATCACTTCAGTGTTTAATACGTTTGACCATGTTCAATAACTGTGTTGCTAAATCAATCCCTTCAGATCTATTTTTCCAATAGATCTGGGTTTTGGCTAATTGTTAGACTGTGAAAATAAAGCCTTGCAGTGTATGGGAAAATTTGCACGACTTGAGGTGTGAATGTTATTCAATTCCATGGAGGAAGAATGTAGCCTATAGATTTAATCTTTTTCACACAAAATCACTTTTGAAATATGAGTAGGTTATTTGTTTCATTTCAGCCGGGGATGTAGAGAGGAAGTTTAGCTGAAGTCTGTACACTGTAACAGGCTGTCTAGATTCCCCATGGGTCTCCCACACCCTTTTCCCTAACACCTACTCTTCCTCACACCCCCAGACACCACACACTGCACAGCACTCTGATAAGGCTTTGGAACCAGGGTGCTGTTGTTCTTCCTCCCAACCAGAACAAGACAAGAAGAGGGAGGGAATCATTTCTGAAGCTGGGCACAATGCTGGAGCAATGGAGGCTTTCTGCCTTCCTGCCTTTCAGGACACTTCTGAAGCTTGTAGAGTAGACACCCCCTTCCCTTCACCCCCTATCTCTCCTCCCAGTGGAGGGCCAGTTAATCCTGGTGACAAGCTCAGACTCCTCAGCTGTTCCTTTGTGCTCCCTCTTCCACAAACGCCAAGTCCACTGGATCCAGGTGCTCCTAACTCATCCCCTTTTCAAATGACTGGAAAAGCTGGTATGAGGCAACATTGATAAGTCATTTCTTCGCCTGTAGCTCAGTTGGTAGAGCATGGCGCTTGCAACGCCAGGGTTGTGGGTTCGATTCCCACGGGGGGCCAGTATGAAAAATGTATGCACTCACTAACTGTAAGTCGCTCTGGATAAGAGCGTCTGCTAAATGACTAAAATGTAAATGTAATTTGAACTGGCAGAGAAAAATGTCAGGACAGCTTTTGACTTAGTTAGGCTTACTCAGAAATAGGCTTAGGTTTTTGGGACCCTGTGCAAAAGTAAAACAAAGCAGACTTTGGTATGCGTCTTATCCCAAGCTGTGTGCCCTTGAGCAGAATTTAGTTTCTTATTTAGGTAGTAGCTTATTTGATAGGCTGAACTGCTGTACCTTCCTCTCTATTTGATAGGCTGTACTGCTGTACCGTCCTCTCTATTTGATAGGCTGTACTGCTGTACCGTCCTCTCTATTTGATAGGCTGTACCTTCCTCTCTATTTGATAGGCTGTACCGTCCTCTCTATTTGATAGGCTGTACCTTCCTCTCTATTTGATAGGCTGTACCGTCCTCTCTATTTGATAGGCTGTACCTTCCTCTCTATTTGATCCATTTTCTTTTTTTAAAATCTTTAAGTGCAAAATTCATGTGAGGCATAGTGCATTTATATCATAACTAAGGAAATGCCTGAAGTTTCTGAACCCTATATTTTTATATACCCAGTCTTAATTTCTCTCTTCATGGTGGGCCCATCTTTGGAGAGTGCATTTCTCCAGAGTGCCAGAGCTTTCATTGTGCTTTTTCAAAGGAAGTTTCCAGGTTCCTCCTGCTGTTTTATGCAGATGGAAAGTTTTCTTCATTGAGTGTTGCTGAGAAAGAAAATGAAATGCTGTCGAGAGGGGAACGAAAACATGAGCTTTGAAGATGGACCTGAACAGGGACTATCACTATAGTGTTTTTGTGTAGGGTTATCTATTTTGATATAAACTAGCTTTCTAGTGTATAGAGTTGATGACTGCCTCACTAGCTAGATGTTTTGCAGGGTTGAGTTTAGCTACATCCTTATAGCTACAGCACCAAATGAAAATGTGGCCCATAGGCTGTTCGTTTCCATGTCTGTATTAGCTGGCTTGATAATCCTACTGTTGGCGCCACTTGAACATGATGATGGGCAAATAAGGAACCACATTCTTCTAAGTGAATGATCGTGCCCAGGGGCCAGTCATGGATGTTTAGGAAAGAGCTGGCATTGTTTGTTTGGTAGTGAGACTGGCTCCTGGCCCTGCCTCTTGGGATTGTGCATTTGGGGCAGAGACCGAGAGGGACTGCTTTGCAGCATGTGGAGTGGACAGGCCTCTGCTCTGATCTCATAAAAAGTGCAGCTGTTGAGGAGAGATTGAGCTTTGTAATCCCCACTGTTATGTATCCACTGGGGGCTGAGGTGTCAAGAATCCTCCCTGATGGCTTTCGGTGGTCTCTGTCTGGGCCTCCACATTCTGCTGTCTTTTTAGGAATGCCTTTGGATTACCAGTGCGGCATATTTGTTTTCAACACTCCGATGTCCAATACACACCACCACTTACTTCCAAACTACATCCTTGAGATCTCATAATAAGTATGTTGTTTACTTGTTGTATGCCAAACGTTGACTAGACCTAGTATCTAGAGACAGCATTTCTGTGATTGTGGCATTTCTATAGCCTATTTCTCTGTACCTTTAGGCAGTGAGACTGTGTTCATTGTGTTCTTATGTTCCTCTGCAAGTCACAGCTCTCCTCTTTCAGTTTTGACCTATGAACCTTGTGATTTAGGGAAGAAAAGAAAGGGGGAGACACACATGGCCTTATGGTAGAATTAGGCTGTGACTTTAAATCTAAAGCTTCTTCTCCCTCTTTAGTTCTCCACTAGGACCTGTATGATAGCAATCTTCTGTGTCTTTCTCAATGTCTAACATGTGCACCACACTACAAAGACATGTGTTTGTGAAATCCAGATTTAATCCACAAAAGCATGGTCTAAAAAAGGTTACGTTGGACATATAGGCCTAGATATGGGGGAGGGTAGAAACTAAAGTATGAGGTCTCCTATTCCATTTAAATGTGTAGCTCATCTCGGTTCATTGGCCTCGCAGCCCTTTTGTAGTCAAGAATGAGGAGTGGTGTTCTGAGGACGTGTAGACGGGCAGTAAATTGTGGTTAGTCTGGATTTTTATCCTGTTCAGGGGGAGGAAGTTCTCCTTAGCAGCAGCATGTAGACTGGCTGACTGGCTGGCTCCACCATGTTACAGTCTGATGTTCCTGCCAGCTTCACAACAACTCCAACATGGTCTATGATTAGAAGGTTAGGCCTACAAGTTTGGACTGAAGGTGAAACGAGTGATTATACCCCAGAGAAAGTTAGATAACATGTTTTGACAACTTTTTATGTAAAACATTGCTAACAGAAGCATCATGCCCATAGTGGGCACAGGGGCAGCCCCCCTTGGAGGAACTGTCTCAGTGAAGTACTGTGGTGGAAACCAACGATGGCTCTTGTCTGTGCTTAGTAAACTTACATGCTACTAAACCACAGTGTGGCACCCAACCCACAGCCCTCTCTCCTCTCCGCAAGCATTGTGTCAGTGCTGTCTGTCTGTCTGTGATGACATCAGTCTGTGTGTATGCGTCCAATGCCCCCATCCCAATCAACAGTCACTGAGTCACCACTTGCTTACTGGGTGGCACATTATGCAATCCAGCTTTTGCTATTGGCTTTCACTCTCATTGTGGAATATCTAACTTGATTCTAAATGTAGCTAACATGAAAAGGTCATGGGCTTCTCTTCTTAGTCACATTTCAACCTAAATGAGAATAGGGTCTATGGCTGTGAACCTTTTTTTTCTTTATAATGTATTTATTTTCATTTTCCTCAGGATCCCCCTTGCTGCTGTTTGCCAACCGGCGGGATGTAAGGCTGGTGGATGTGGAGGTGGTGGGGAGGCCAGAGTCTGCGGTGGTGGTCAGCGATCTGGAGGATGCTGCTGCCGTGGACTTCCTCTACTCTGAAGGACTCATCTTCTGGACCGACGTCAGCGAGGAGGCCATCAAGCAAACCTACTACAATCAGTCCAACTGTAAGCTTTACAGCGCCACATCCGAGTTAGGGCTGTTATTATGTTGTATTTACTTCCATTTGTAAGTGTGTTAAATAAGTGTTAAGTAAATAAAAACAATTTATTCTGCAAAGCATAAACTGGAAAAAAATTCCAACCTAAGCTAAATCTAGGAAATCACACAAGAATGTCACTATTAACGGAGGGATATTGATAAGTGTAGACCTAAGTGTTCCCACTCAAATGTTGGTGTTTTATTTCCAGCTCTGAAAGAGGCCTTGGGGACAGGACAGACTGTCGTCGTGTCGGGCCTCGACTCCCCTGACGGACTGGCTTGTGATTGGTTGGGCCGTAAACTATACTGGACCGATTCGGAGACCAACCGCATTGAAGTAGCCAACCTGGATGGCACCTCTCGGAAAGTGCTGTTCTGGTTAGACCTGGACCAGCCCCGGGCCATCGCCCTGAACCCAGCCCACCGGTGAGTCTCTGTCCCTGGCCTGGCCTGGCCTCTCTCGCTTTCTCTCCCCTGACTGGGACATGGTTCAGGGTGTGTTCCTGGGTCATGTATCCGCGCTAACCTCTCCTTCCATCCATGTGTATTTCTGGTTCATACATGCATCCGTTGGTTGAAGAGAGGGTGGAAAACCTGCTGTTCAGCTGGGTCTGTTTCCTGTTGTGTTGCGTAGATCCTCTGGAGTTGACCCTTTTTCTCTCATAGGGCACGGTTTCTAATTCTATGTCAGGGACTAAGGTTGTGTATCCGTTGTTAGCATTGTTGCGTCAGTGTAATTCCCCCTCAGTCAGTGGAAAGTAGCGCAGGAATACCTTTTAGTTGATGGATTTAGTGTAATTGAGTGCTATTTTTGAATGTGTATGGTTCTTTTAAAACATTTGGACTTCGAACCTGGCTTTTTTAACTCATTAACATACGGATATAAAAACTAAAACTGGTTAAGGTGTCAAGAGTTTAACTTTCTGTACAAAGTCGGGACTTTCTCTGAAAGACGTTTGTTAATCTTGAAGAAAAACACAGTACACTAGCCCTTTTTAGGTTCTTGCAGTCTTCCGTTTTGAGATCTCTCCTTTTGAGTACAGCTCCTGCCTCCTTTAGTAGTCGTATTTTGGGTGGAGTAGTGGGGCCCGGGAGAGAGGGAAGGCGTTCAGGCCTTGGTAGGCCACAGTCCAGGATCCAGTTATAGCCTAGTTCAGCTAGTGCTGGTGGATGGTGTGTTTTTGAAGCTAACATATTTTGATTTGCACAATGTTTAGACTTACTGTGCTGAGCTGGTGGCAGGGCGGAAGGCCGTCCTCAACCACCTCCGGCATATGATCATAATTTAGAGGTGCCATTCATATCCCATGTTGATACTAATTTCATTATGTTGATTATTAGTTTTGAAGCAACTCTAGATTCAACTTTTTTATTTCACAAATACTATCAATTATGTGTATACCTAATGACCATTATTTATGCATAATAGGCTACCTCTTGAATGTCTCAAATGCAAGTTGACATGATCGTTGCCTTTCCCTTCTGTCCTTGCCTTGCCCTCATGAGGCTGTTAAGAGTTTAATTCCTAGACAGCACAGCCATTGTTCTTCATGCTCTTTGTTCAAGGAGTAACTGAATTCTAATGGAGGCATAGGAGCAGGGAATCTCTTAATTGTGAAAAATGTGCCAGCTGAGGTTGGTGCCATTGGCAAACTAATATGTTAGGTCTCTCGGGGGGAGGGGGGGAAGGGGTGGTTGGTGTTCATGCTTGGTCTCCCTGCTGGCATTAGGTTTAAGAGTTTCCGTTGGTGGGTGACATGCTTGCTGTCGTACCACATGCTAAATGAATGAGTAATCGGGCTTCTCCAAACTCCCATTTCCTGACACCTTAATTGTATTTTCTACCCGGCTGGACAAAGGAATGCAAAACTGTTTTATGGCTGTAAACCGTGTCAGTTGGTGCACAGTGTTGCATTCTAATCAGCTACTGGGTCCCTGACACGGTGGTGATCCATTCTGGCACAAATCTACATGTCAGACTTTTCCCCTCAAAAGACTCGGAATTGAAAAAATATCTTTGCTTTTATTGGCTCTTGTCGGAACATGTGATGTCTGAGTTAGCTACTCTTACACTATATCCATTTTTGGATGTGTTTTAGAAGGCAATTGAAACCCACAAGGTACTCCGCTCTCTCACAGGGCCCAGAGTTAAGGAATTCTCATCATTCTGAATAATGCACGTCAGGGGGGCTCTGGGAACATGGAGCTATCCCTAATGTTACAGAAATGTGTTGAAATACACTAAGTATACCTCGCACACGTACTACCATACCTCGTTCAAAGACACTTAAATATTCTGTCTTGCCTATTTACCCTCTGAATGGCACACATACGCAATCCATGTCTCAAGGCTTAAAAATCATTATTTAAACTGTCTCCTCCCCTTCATCTACACTGATTTTTAAGTGGATTTAACAAGTGACATCAATAAGGGATCATAGCTTTCACCTGGATTCTCCTGGTCAGTCTGTCATGGAAAGAGCAGGTGTTCCTAATGTTTTGTATACTCTATCTGCTTTCTAGCTGACCTTGTACAACACTGGAACAACACTGATGTTAGTGACCCAAAACTGATCGGAGTGTGTTGCTAGCACTTTATTGAAACTGGTGTGTCCTCTTTTTGTTATGAGTAGCAGTAAGACACTCTACCATAGCCAACACTTTCTCTAGCCAGTTTGTTAAATGGAAAAACAGTGTAAACCATAGACCAGGACAACTGGGAAACCAGGATGCAGCTCATACATTGTTCACAAATTCTGCATGTTTGTGGCAGGTTATTTTCCAACAGCTTTTCAGTTCTAAGGCAATTTCGATTCTGTCTATTTAAACATGCACTACATGTCCTTCAAATTAGTGGATTCGGCAATTTCAGTCAAACCCGTTGCTGACAGTTGTATAAAATTGAGCACACCGACATCTTCATAGGCAGTAGAATGGCCTTACTGAAGAGCTCAGTGACTTTCAACATGGCACTGTCATAGGATGCCACCTTTCCAACAAGTCAGTTTGTTAAATTTCTGTCCTGCTAGAGCTGCCCCGGTCAACTGTTAGTGCTGTTATTGTGAAGTGGAAACGTCTAGGAACAATGGCTCAGCCGTGAAGTGGTAGGCCACACAAGCTCACAGAAAGGGACTTCCGAGTGCTGAAGCGTGTAGAAATCATCTGTCCTCTGTCGTAACACTCACTATCGAGTTCCAAACTGCCTCTGGAAGCAACGTCAGCACAATAACTGTAGTCGGGAGCTTCATGAAATTGGTTTCCATGGCCGAGCAGCCGCACACAAGCCTAAAATCACCATGCACAATGCCAAGCGTTGGCTGGAGTGGTGTAAAGCTCGCCGCCATTGGACTCTGGAGCAGTGGAAACGCGTTCTCTGGAGTGATGAATCACGCTTCACCATCTGGCAGTCCGACGGACAAATCTGGTTTTGGCGGATGTCAGGAGAACACTACCTGCCCGAATGCATAGTGCCAACTGTAAAGTTTGGTGGAGGAGGAATAATGGTCTGGGTCTGTTTTTCATGATTCGGGCTAGGCCCCTTTAGTTCCAGTGAAGGGAAATCTTAACACTACAGCATACAGTAACATTCTAGACAATTCTGTGCTTCCAACTTTGTGGCAAGTTTGGGGAAAGCCCTTTCCTGTTTTAGCATGACAATGCCCCTGTGCACAAAGTGAGGTCCATACAGAAATGGTTTGTTGAGAACTGTGTAAGAACTTGACTGGCCTGCACAGAGCCCTGACCTCAACCCCATCCAACACCTTTGGGATGAATTGGAACACTGACTGCGATCCAGGCCTAATCGCCCAACATCAGTGCCCGACCTCACTAATGCTCTTGTGGCAGAATGGAAGCAAGTCCCCGCGGCAATGTTTCAACGTCTAGTGGAAGGCCTTCCCAGAAGAGTGGAGGCTGTTATAAGGGGGGACCAACTTCATATTAATTCCCATGATTTTGGATTGAGCTGTTCGACGAGCAGGTGTCCGCATACTTTTGGCAAGTGTACCTAGGGCCCACACCTAGATCGTTTCTATTGGTTGGTGGGCTTCCCTGCCCATCCACCGCTTTAGCAGTCTGTAAATAGAAATGTAGCCTCCATTCAATGCAGTGCACATTGAAGCCACTGCAGGTATTCTGGGCACAACATGCAGACTACGACTTGGAGATCTGCCAGGTGTAATCAGAAGACGTGGGCACGTGAGAATGCATGTGTGCGTGTTGGGGATGAAAATGTTTCAATGAAATTGGGATCCTTAACATTAAGAAAAAAATCCCTAACCAAATTTATTTTTCACAAAATTAAAATCACAGTGCAGTGATCATAAAACAACCACTAACAGGTCCCGTTTGTCATAAAGGGAAAACATTTTTTTTTAACATGCCTAACGCGATAATGCTGTAACGTTAGTAGGAGGAAAGAAATGCACTTATTTTGCTACTTTAGAGCGGGCGGCTCTACAGTGACGAGGGGAGCAGAGATGGCAACCAAGTCGACTTGAACTGCTAGACTTATTGCTAGTTCTCATTGCATAGTACCTGTCTTGACTGCATCAAACCGAGAGAAGCTAGCTAATGTTAGCTAGGCTAATTGAGACTACAAAACTTGAACTGTGCGCTTTCTCCCTGTCCGAATCCTACAGTAAATAACTCCATTCAGATGAAGTAGTAGCCTACCTGTTGGCTCTTGGGGTTGTAGCCTGTCCTTCTCATTGAACTTGCAGTTCTGTCATTTCAATCTTCCATTGATTGCCTAGATATCTCCTAATAACTTGCCACACGGAGGCTGTAGCTCTATGACTGTAGCCTAGTGCCGGTTTGATGACTTGGACAACGAGCTACATGCACCACTCTCTTGTGAAAAGCAAGAGCACCAGCAGCATAAATGATACTGTGGAAAGCGCGGTGTAGATGTGTCCTCAAGCACCCCCAACAGTACACATCTTTATTGTAACCCTGGACAAGCACACCTGATTCAACTTGTCAACTAATCATCAAGCCCTCAATGAGTTAAATGAGGTGTTTGTCCAGGGCTACAACAAACCTGTACTGTTGGGGGTGCTCGAGGACCAGGGTTGGGAAACACTGATGGAGACAATCTGTATTGTGAATTCATGTGGAATTTAATGAATGGAAAACTGCGAAAATAATGGCCTTTTAAACTGTAAGATTTTTTTTCCATTTATCACATCCCTAATGCGTGTGTGTGTGGTTTAAATTTTAAGTAGAAAATGTTTCAAGCCTTCTGAGAGTGGGTCTTATCAGCGGTGCATTACAAAGTGTTTTGCTAGGTCTTTAGTCGTGTTCATGCTGCCTGCTTTGTTTTTTACTCCTGGTGAAAATGGAAACCTTCCATTTGGTAGGACCATCGGGTGTGTTCGGGTGCTGTTTACTTATTGACACTACTTTTCCTCCTCAGCTATATGTACTGGACAGACTGGGGGGAGGAGCCTCGCATCGAGAGGGCGGGGATGGATGGCAGCAACAGGAAGATCATCGTGGAGGTGGACATCTATTGGCCGAACGGCCTCACCATTGACCTGGACGAACAGAAATTGTACTGGGCCGACGCTAAGCTGAGCTTCATCCACAGAGCTAACCTGGATGGCTCCTCACGGTCAGTCTGTTCTCATTATTAGTTTTTACACTCTTTGTGCGAAAGCAGCCAGGGATCTGACTGAACCGTAGCACTGGACTCAACTTAATTTCAGAGGATGAGATGGCTGAAACCTCCAATCCAAACACATTTGACTCTGGAGGCCCCAATCCAAACATTGGCTTTGCACATAGGCCCAGTTGTGACCCCTCCCTCTATGCGGTTCTCTGAACTGGAGATGACCTCTCTGCCATACTGTTGAAACCCAATCTGACTTGGCATTATAGTCGTGATTGGGGCCCTCAGGACAAGGGTTGACTTTCCTTTTGTGTAACTGGGATGTAATGGCTGTGTTCATAAAGAGTTAGGGCTGGGCGGTATACCGTATTTTACTATATACCGGTATTGATGCACAGGGTTTTTACTTTACATTCTATAACCGTTTCAATGTTTGGTTTAAATGTGATGCGCAACTCCAGCGCGTGTAGTATCAGTTTTTATAGTTTGCTATTTGAGTCTTCTTTATCCCTCTCCTCCTGCTGCATGCTGCTTCCCACACCAAACCCTGCCCCCTGTCACTCAAGGAGAGAGCAACTACTCGACCAGTCGTAGCACTTTCTTGCCATTAACTCTGCACTGCAGTCTACATGGTCAGATGCAACAAGATGTTGGTGACATGCTTTTTTCAACAAGCTTTCTATAATTACACTATTAGTGTATCTTATTGTCTGCAAACTACTGTCTGCTGGTTAGTCTTAGCAAGTTGTGGCTAAAATAAATCTTGTTAGCCGCTAATGCTAATATAGCTACTTAGCTGGATAGCTAGCATGCTAATTTACATTTACGTCATTTAGCAGACGCTCTTATCCAGAGCGACTTACAAATTGGATGTACTAAGAGTCAGAGCAAACGTAGCTATCCAATACAGCACGGTACCAGTGCTGGTGTAGGCCTAGATAAGCATGTTTGTGCAACTGTATCTTCTAAATCAAAGAGGAATAGGCGAGGCATGATTATGTTAGCTAGCTACATGAGGTAAGAAAACATGTAATGTAACATCTAATTAGGGTCACCTGGAAACACTGACCAACACTTTGGTACCCTGTCAATAATTCCTCCCTTGCTTATTCTTTCATTGTCATGTCAAACAACAATATATTCAAGGTGCTGCCCGCTATATTCCAACTATAGAATTTGAATAATCATTAGTGCTGAGCGATTAGTGCTTTTTGAGGTCGGTTCGATAATTTAAAAAATAATGGTTTGGATTTTTTTTTTTTATTGAAACATAAAATGCGTTGTGAAATAATGGCATTCAAATTATTTAGAGCTTTTTAATGGAAATTACAATGCCAAAAATTGTGAACATTCAATTGCCAAAACATTGAAAATATTCCATTGTCTCTGTCAGGTCCACATTGGGTAGACATCAATAAAAGATTTGCAAATTACTATGAAATAATCAAATATTTCCGTTGTGGATATTACTTTGTTTTTATTTGATAACTTTATTTTTAATTCCTTGACGTCATCATCTCATCTCTGCTCAGGCAGTAGCAGTCAAATAGCCAGACAACGTTATCTCTGAGCTTCCCATACTGAACTGTCTTTAGTCATCCTATTTAGCTAGGCTAGCCTGCCTAAGCATGCTGCAGAGCTGTCTATCATTTTACTAGTTCTTCAAAGTAGATAAGGCATACTTTCACGGACTGTCTCTCTCCCTCTTGTTGTGTACATTCCTCTCATGCGGTCTATGCAGTCTGTGTGTATCTAACATAGCAGGTGTAAAAGTGTGTCCATCTGGGTCTGAGACGGAAACCAACGGGCACAATAGATTGTCATTGTACTTAATTACCACGTTCTTACGCTTAACTGGGTTGAATATTTGCTTAATGAAAACTACAACTCTGTTCAGCCCAGCGTCCCACAAAGTCCTTGACATGATTTATCTCGTGAATGATTTGATTTCTTTCTAGAGAAACGGCGCGTTGGGCTCACCAAAAAACCAAACTAAATGGAATTCATGTAATTGAACCGACTTTGGTCAATTAGTTGTTTAATAACAAAAAATAACAAATGTCGGTTAATCGCTCAGCGCTAATAATCATTCTATTTCCAAGATTCCAACATTTCACTAATTAACTAAGCGTAGTTGTTTTTGCCCATATCATGCAGCCCTGCGTGGCACAGTGTGGAAATTATAACAAAAGTGCAGGAAATGCAGAAATTGATAAATGCAGAAAATTAATTTGTTTGAAGTTGAATTGAACAGTATAAAACATTAGAATGGCGAAAGCCCCATTTGAAATCATGTATAATGTATGCGTTGCCACCCTAGGGTCAGCATATTTTGAACTTTTATTATTTAAAAAACTCAATACCGTCAAGGTATGTTTACTTTCTCTCGTTCAGACTATGGACTGCTTTCTTCAGGGTGTAGAGTGAGAGGCTGTTTTCTCAAGATCAAGGCAGTTGCATTACCCTCATTTGTTTATAACTCCCTCAGGACAAGATATCCCAGTGTTGTGTGTCAGTTTGAAATTAAGTTGTGATTTATAACCATGGTGGAACTCTGCAGTTGGCAAGAAGCAATCTAATTGCATGCCACCAGTAATGGTACTCGGAATTATCGTACGCAATCTTACAGAGAAATGTAAACTTCACCCCAGAAGTAGTTTCTGTTAGCGTTTACCTCTTCTCTGTGTTAAAGCGAGACGTTTTGCCTTTCATGTGCAACACATTCTTGACACGTCTGATTAATGGAGCGTTTTGTAGTATGTTTTCAATGGCTTCAGATATGCACACGTCCAACTTCCAAGTACGTCAAATGCGAAATAGCTGGGAAATCTGGTGTAATTATTATTTTTCCTCTACCAACCCCTCGTTCTTAACACGCTATTAAAGTTTTGGAGAAAACATGCTGTCGCCCTCCTCCCCCTACCCCTCTGAAAATGGATCCCTTACCAACCAACCCTCCACAGCCTGGTGATTGAGGGCCTCAACAGAATTCTGCTTTCTGTATCAGGATTGTTAACACTTGTGCAACGGCATGCCACGCTTTGATCCTGTATTTATTTATGTCCTCACAGGGCTGACTGGCTGTTGGCCTGACTGTGTGTCGTCTGGTGGCGCGAAGGGGAGCACTGCAGTAGTGAATGGGGCTGTGCTGCGCTCGGTGCTCTGTGCTTCTCTGCTCTGACTTCTGCACTGAATCAGGACAGCTGTACCATTAGTACAGGGCCAGGGCAACCGTTCCCCTGTTAAATAGTGTACCAGATGCTGCATTAAAGTCTGATGACAGGCTGATTTGTTTAATTTTCCCCTGGAAAGGGCTTGGAGCGGCTCCTGAACTGTGGTTCCATGACGTCGCTACGTGTTCCAACAAATCCTCCTTTAGGGTCTGACTGAAATCCCCAACCAGGGGTCTCTAGCTTGTTGTTGTTGACTACTTTCCACTGCCACTTGTTTTATTTTTGGTATGAATTTATTGCTACTGTCAGACAGTCTGGGTTTTTGCTAGTGCCCGGACAATACCGGTATCGCAATACTCGTTAGTATCGTGACAAGGAAACAAAACACAAAGCAGATTTAACTTCTGCCCTAATATTGGAAACATACATTATGTTGTCATCCAGTTACATGTATTTATTTTCCAAGCTATAGCACACAATATTTTATGTACAGCAGTTTTCAGCATAGTGTTCATTTTTGCCATGGAAAAAATATTGCGATACTAGTATCGTCACAGCCCTAGTTTTTGCCATTTACTGCTGTGTTTGGTGTCATGACATTCACACTTGTAGAATGGCTGAGAAGCACAACTTGACCAATTTCTTTCATAAATACAATCTGTTTTGAAGTGAACCTATTAGTGTCAACATCTCAACTGATCCTCATCTTCATTGCTTTCCAATTTTACTCTCACAAATTTAGTGTCGAAGCATGGATTGGTATTGATTCTTAGAAAGGTTTGCTGATCTGTCAATTATTTTTTGAATTCACAGGGAGACTGTGGTGGAGGGCACCCTCACCCACCCGTTTGCCCTCACCCTGTCAGAGGAGACTCTGTACTGGACAGACTGGCAGACCCGCTCCATCCACGCCTGCAACAAACACACCGGAGACAAGAGGAGGGAGATCCTCAGTGGAATCTACTCCCCCATGGACATCCAAGTGCTGGGTCCAGATAGACAGCCAGACAGTAAGTAGTGCCTCTTCAGTCTGCAAGTGTAACAGCCTGCAACGTGTTACTTGAATATCCCAACCGTACTCATAATGAATGTTCCTAAGCACAACATAACAGATTGTCTTTGTTTTGGGAGGGTATTTTTAGACTGACCTGCAGAGCTGTCAGTGTCCATACACAGGAATAAATTATTTTTCAAGTGTCTGGCATTCCTCGCTGGATAAATGTCTGTGCTGCGCAGACACAGGGAGACGTTCTCAGTGTGTGTGTTGGGAGGTAGTGAAAAACGGATTACTTTGGCAGTGGGTGATAAAGAACGCCACCATTATGGTGGGTTGCGTCTCCCAAGGAGGGCAGGGGATATAGAGAAAGATGGGAGGGTTAGATAAGAAACACTTTAGAGAGGACAACATGGACATTAGGAGGTAGGCCATTAGATGATAAACATTCACCAATAAATCCCCTAACCTGTATATCAAGCCGCCATAAATTCAATCCAAAAATGTGTTGGCTTAGACTTTGTGAGAGGAGGTTGAGTAGTTTGGCCTTTGACTGTGGCCTGGTTGTAATCCTCCTTTAGTGCTGTGAGAAAGGGGATGGGAGGGTTGGTGTTTGCTGGTTCACTGTGCCAGCTGCTGGGCTTTGTAGCTCTGATGTGCCCTGCTGAGATTGGCAGAGCGTGACCCAGTAGACAGGGAAAATCACGCCACAGGACATCAAACCTTGTGGCACAGCTATTGTCCTAGCAGAGATTTTATTGTGGAGCAAAAATAGCACTGTTGGTTTTGTTTGAAAATGTTTTTATTTTAGTTTTTTGAAAGTCATCAAGTTTTTCATCAATTGTTATGTTGTCAGAATGGTTCTCTCGAAGACACCAATGCATGTGAATAGAAGACGCTCGCAGTGTGGTTTTCAGTTTTAGTCAGTGAAACTGAAAGGTCCCTATCTCAGTGTTCTCTCTACTGACATTGCTTCCTCAGTCCAAACTCCCTGCAGTGTGGGCAACGGAGGCTGCTCCCACCTGTGCCTGCTGTCCCCCATGCAGCCTTTCTACAGCTGTGCCTGCCCCACTGGAGTCAAGCTCAAGGACGATGGGAAGACCTGCCGCCCAGGTAAGAGACTAGCTGCTGTGGCCTGAGGGCATCTAGACCTATACCCTCAGTTGGTATGGGGTTCTCAGTAGAGAGAGCCCCCTTTAAAAGATTACACAACGGGTGTGTCTCAAATGGCACCCTATTCCCGGTACAGTGCACTGGTTTTGGGCTCTGGTCAAAAGTAGTGCACTTTATATAGAATAGGGTGCCATTTGAGACTTAGCCCACACAATGCCCCCTCAGTGATAACTCCCTCTCCTAATGCTACTGTGCATGTGTCGTGGTTTCACATTAGACATTCCTATCTGGTGTATGGGACATTATTGACATTCCTGAGGTTATTTTATTTGTGGACTGTCTTGAGTTAGGCCTATTCAACTGCAAGAGCTGCCCTTAATCACACAAACCAAAAAACTCCATATCAAAAGTAATATTGTCCCAATTTCTTGAAACCGATTAGGAAATATGCCAAACTCTACTTTTAATTTCATAACGACGTGCACAGTAATTAAGCATCAAATTAAATTCGATTTTCATCTTTTTTCTTTTTTATACAATCATTCAATTAAGATGTTTTTATTGGGTGTATTGGCATCCTGTTCCTCGACAAAACATCAGAATGCCTAACCAGAGAGCCATTAAGAGCCTAATCTCTGACAGATGGCTGCTACACACTGCAAACTCTTCAATGCACAATTTACCCTGCCGTTTGCTCTTAATTTCTATTGCCCCCACATACAGACAGATACATTTAGCCTAGAAGCCTACCGCTCCACCCCCTCCTCTCCCCACGTTCCCTACTTTCCAGAGTTGACCAAAGGCCACAGATGTGATTGACTGAGATTCAGGAAGGTTGGACCTCCCCTGTTATGCTTTGTTTTGCTGCTGCGGTCATTTCCCTTGCCACTCCAATCTCCTCGCCTTACTTCTGGGCAGAGAGAGCAATTACATAGGAAGCCAAGCCTAATCAGGTCACTGCTCCGTTTGTGTGTTTAGTGGACACAGCCCGGGCCCATCCTGCAAAATGAAACCTGTTTGTTTGACTTGCCCCAGGGTGTTTACATTCCCTCTCTTCTGGTCCCTCTCTGGAGGGCCTGATATATCTCTCTCAGCCTGCCCGTGACTAAGGAGAGACCCACCCCACCCACAAACCTCATAAAGGTGACATACTTGTCTAGAGGGGAAGAAAACAACTGTTGTGGGGGATTTCTTGGGATCAACCCTTGTTTGAGGAGTGACAGCCCTTTTGATTGTTTAGTAGCTGGAGGCTGTTTTTACTTGGGATACCTCCTTGTTGGAATGAACCAGTTCAACGTCAAGCCAAGGTCAGTGCTGATTCTGAAATCCGGGTTCAGTCCTGGCTGTCCTGGTTCTCATCCCTCTCTCTGGTGGACAGAAAACACTTGTCTCTGTGCACCAGTCTTGTTAATGACAGGCAGCCCATTCTTTGTCCCAAAAAGACTCCTCTCCCAGGCTAGGGATGGAGCAGAGCCTCTATTTGAAATTGAGGCGGTGTATTCCCAGGCCAGGAAACAATGAGTTGTATTCTTCTAGCCCTCATTCCAGAGGAGTAAGTAAAAGTTTTTTTTTGTTGGGGGGGCGGGGGCGGACGGTTAGTTATCCAGGCCTGATAGAACATGGATGTATTCAGAGTGACTACAAGATTAAGCCAACCTCCAGCAGTGTTGACAACTAAACCGAATGTAAAACAATACCCCATTGTATCAGCTCCGATTAGGGGGAAAGCAGCAGGACGGGGGGGCGGGGGGTGCCTGTGTGAAGATTAAAAAGAGCAAGTGTCCACGCTCCTCATTTGTTTAGCTTGGGTGGCTAGATTGAGGGCTTTTGTTGTAGTTTTTGGGGAAGTCTTGTCACTTTGTCAAATGTGAAGCAGACCGAGGAGCGAATTTAAATCAAAGACGTGGCGTTGTTCTCTCCTTGATGGAAAACGAAGGGCTGTTTTTTCACTGTCATTACTGATTGGTGTCACCCTTGATGGATGCCTTCTTCTGATTGGGTGTCGGTAGTCTGCAGCTGGTCTTGGGGGCACTGGAGCGTAAATGGCTAAAACGTGAGATTAGGCGAGGAAAAAGTTGGACCTAATTGCCTCCAGAGTGTGGCTCTAGTGAGCAAATGCAGCTGCTATTTAAACCAGGCTCAGTGGCAGCTAGGAGTTCCCTCAGGAAAACATTTATACACAACTGTTTTTGTTAGGCTGAACATGAAAATATTTAAAAGGGATAATTTAGTATTTTGGATTTGTTTCAAAATCTAGTCTAAAGCCTTTTTGTTTGGGTAAAAAGTGATCAAATTACCTATTTTCATCAACTAAAAACCGAGTAAACAAATAGAATACAATAATTAAGTTACAACTATAAATTGTCCTCTGAAGGTTCATCTTTACTAAAACATATACATTTATGCTTGTCAGGTATGGCTATGTAGGACCTCTCAGATAAGTCCCCAATAAGATGTTATTTCCCATGCCAGTTGAGTGCCATACGCTCTTCCCACTCATGTCCACTTCTCTACCCCCAGGTGCGGAGCAGGTTCTGCTGCTGGCCCGGAGGACTGACCTGAGGAGGATCTCTCTGGACCTCCCAGACTTCACCGACATCGTCCTTCAGGTAGATGACATCCGCCATGCCATTGCCATCGACTACGACCCCGTGGATGGATACGTGTACTGGACGGACGACGAGGTCAAAGCCATCCGCCGCTCCCGCATCGACGGCACCGAGGCCCAGACCCTGGTCACCACGGAGATCAACCACCCAGATGGCATCGCGGTGGACTGGGTGGCCCGGAACCTGTACTGGACGGATACTGGCACTGACCGTATTGAGGTTACCAGGTTGAACGGAACCTCCCGGCGTATTCTGATCTCCGAGAACTTGGATGAACCAAGGGCCATTGTGCTGGACCCTGTCAATGGGTACGTGCTTCTGTTTATAGACGATGTAGGTATTTTTTCTTACTTGATCACAGCAATCAAGTTAACTAATTTCAACAACAACAAAAAACGTATTATGCGTTCCTCCGTCATTCCTTATGTACTCTACAAAACACCTGTGGAATGATTTAACTTCCAGTTACACTTTAAATGATTTCAGTTTAGTTTTAATTTTGTTCTTGTCTCTCTCCAAAGTTACATGTACTGGACAGACTGGGGGGAGAAGCCCAAGATAGAGCGAGCTAACCTGGATGGAACTGAGCGTCTCGTGCTGCTCAATACCTCGCTGGGTTGGCCCAATGGTTTAGCCATCGACTATGAAGCAGGAAAACTGTACTGGGGCGATGCCAAGATGGACAGAATTGAGGTAAGTCTCTAAAAAGGAAGGTGCTTCTTATGCACCAAATAGTTGTGTATGGAGCAACTATAATATTCCCGTCATAGTTTGCTGCTGTTGATTGTGGAAGCAGTTGAGTTGAGATCTCCCTTGG
Source organism: Coregonus clupeaformis (assembly GCF_020615455.1). Classification (NCBI taxonomy): domain Eukaryota; kingdom Metazoa; phylum Chordata; class Actinopteri; order Salmoniformes; family Salmonidae; genus Coregonus; species Coregonus clupeaformis. Next base: position 26,653,803 of record NC_059210.1, read on the forward strand.
ACTTGTTCTCTCATTCGTTCCCCTCATTTGAGGTTGTCTGGTGTGTTTGTGTTGCCTGTGGATGTTGAGAAGTGCTTCAGGAGCACATTCTTGGATGAGGAGAGGCCGCCCAGGCCTGAGATCTAGCTGACATAGGGCTGGCACAATTACCTTATAACCGTGTTACAGACGGTTATGGATGAAGACCGTCATGGAAGTAAAATAACCGCCATAACCGTTTAAAAAAGAATAATTAAAATGTATATATGTCATTGTGATGAAATAATTTCCATGGTAATGTAGAATGATCATTCAAATTGTTAACTGATGAGGCTCATGGAATGTATTTTTTTGTAATGTCAGTTGAGTGCAATCAGCAAATCACAGCACATATTTTAGCACATACAGTATTTTACTTCCTGCTTTGCTCCTATGGGTACACTTGCAATGTCCACCCATTATGCCATCATTGACTTGAATGGGGATGCCCGTCCTATTAAATATATTTATATGGCAGCACATGCAGGCAGCAGCGGAGGAGAAAATGTGCGCAAAAAATAATTACAGTGACCGCGGTCATTTGGCTGGCCAATTAGCATCATCCAAAATTCCATGACCGTCACAGCCCGTGTGAGCTACAGAGGAATGTCAGAGCGAGAGCTGTTATGTAATACCTGGACAAGCATCACTACATTTCCTGTCAGACACACTGCAGTTATATCATTGTTTGGATTCAAACCGCTAGGACTTTATACTGTACTTATTTCCTGCATGCCTCTGTCCAAAGCCTACTTTTTTGAAACACTTATATTGCCCAGTATCTTTACCCAGTATATTGCCCAATATCCCAATCTTTATATTGCCCAATATTTGTGTTCTTTAAGGGGGGGCATTTACATGTGAAAGACTGAAATATTTGAAGAGGATAGAAACTGGGCTAGGCCGATCCTTTGTTAGAGCGTGTGGGTGATCATATCTTTAGAGATAGAGCTGTGAGTGTGTCTTCAAGGTCTCTGACTGTATTTTATGATTTATCGTCTACCTGCATGCACAGGTCCCAGGGTGTTTAATACCACGGTGGCCATATTTCTCCAGTCACATGCTCCATATAATATGTAAACACAGGAAGAGCCGGAGCCACCTCCCAGATGAGCTTTAACACCGCTTGGTGGGAATTAGTTTGTTTTCCTTTTCCTTCTCACTCTTTCTCTTCTCTTTCCCTGTGACTGTGTGTGTGTCCTGTTGGTTGAATATTCCCCTGCTCATAACTATGCCTTTACCAGTGGTTAGTGAACTCACTTGGGTTTCTGTTCATTTAGAAGCAGTTTGTCTGAGTGGCCCCTATCCACTGGGTTTTCCCAGCTCACCTCTGTCGCCTGGCACCCTGCAGGGGCATTGTTCGGTCTCGGAAAAAGTTAACTACCCCTAGAGGGAAGGTAGGGGGAAGATGTTCCGTTTACAGATGCCCTCCAAAACTCTTGGTTGAACTGTACATCATTTTTACCTGCCTAGCTAGAATGCTCTGAAGCTGGTGTGTTTGTGTCCAAAGTGTTGATTTTCATTAAGGGGGTCAGTCATGCAGGCTGGGATGAATGAGCAGGGATTAGGGAGCTCCCACTGAGATATTGAGCTCAATGAGAGGCCACAGACTTGTCAACATGTAATGTCCCTGTCTCACCTTTCCCCTCGCCTCAAACCAGGCATCTGTCCCTCGCTGGGGCTGGTTTTGGCTAGCACCAGGCTCCAGCGAGCCTTGGCTTTTGTCCAGGGGCACGGTGAAGAAATGTTCTCTCCTGTCTGATGCCGTTCTCAACTCAGAGCCGTGGGGCAAAGCTTTCCTGAAAGAGTGACGACGACGTCTCTAGAGCCCCACAGGAAAGGATTCAGGGTAGACGGAGAAGTAGAAAGAGCTCTATGTCAGATGACGATGTCAGAAACCTTTAATCCATCTGTGTGTGCAGGTCCTGACAGTGGAGAATGACTAATTCTGGGAATCATATGGTTTGGTTTATTTCAAGATGAATACTTATTAGTGATAACTGGATAATTTAGGTGAAAAATGGCTATTAGCATCATACAATAGTGTTGCCAGAAATCTTACATTCCATAACTTTGTGACTGGTGAATAGAGTTGTTTATTTGGTCTGGACCCTGCAGTCCAGAGTCCCCTGCCTGACTCTGTCTGTGTAGAGCAGATGGAGGAGAAACAGAAACCGAACAGGGGTAGTGAGGCGATTCAGAGAGGAGGGGGTTGGGCAGCCTGACCAATGTGCTGACTGACAAGGGAAGCCCCTAGCCCGTGTGCTCTGCCGTGACCCTTGCCCTGGACCTTACAATGGCAGCATAGAATGGTGGCGGGCCGGCCCTTGTAGAGTCCTCCTCAGCAGCCCCCTCCCCTGCACCAGATGCACACTTTGGTGGCAGCCCTGCTTCCAGAGGCTCCCAGCAGCTGACAAGTGTGTTCTGTTCTGCTCTTTTCACAAGGATTCTTCAGCTTCACCTAATGGAGGCCCGGGCCATTCTTCCACAGACCCACTTAGCTGCTGAAGGGGCAGAACTGCTTGAAGTGCTAATGGAGAAAAATCCAGGCGCTGCTCAGACATCAGTAATTTCTCATTAAAGTTTTGAGTTCCCCCTTGTTTTTTTGTAATGGCTGTTGGAGATTCCAAGGATATCTTTTCCTTTTAAAGAATGGTGCATTTAGTTGTTACTGCTTACCTTTTTTTTTCCTTTTAGATGACAACAACATTAGGTCTTGAATATCAAAGTTTTGAAAAGTGCCTTCTGGCATTTGGAATGCAGCAGTTCACTGCCTGAATGGTTATAAATAGAAGTCTGGAGGCTTTTTAGCCCTCCTCCCAGCCTCTTTTTTTTTTTTTTTTTTTTGTCCCCCTTTTCTCTTTTTCTGTGCTGGTGACTGGGCCTGTCTGAATATATATTTTTTTCTATTGCAACGTGAATTGCCTTTTGGGTCCGAAGACATTTTTCATTGTTCAGTGTGAGCGGGAATAGCTCTTCACTCCACTAAATGTTTGTCATCTTCACACATTGCATATAGCTTTCATGCACTGGCATGTGTGGTATGTGCGCTGTTATTTGAATATCTGAATGGACGTTATTATTCGAATACTTGTGAGTATTCATTTTTTGCAAGAAAAAGTATAGCCTAATATAAGCCTATTTTCACACTGGAAATGCTTTTTCTAAATTAAAATATCCATACAAGGATATACCATGACATTTCAAATTATTAATTTAATAAAACTACAAACTTTTCAATGTAGATTTTATGACGTGCACGGTGCGGCCAATAAAAAGACCAGTATCTAACCGGTAGCCTTCACGTGTGTAGCTTGTTTATGGTGGCCAATCAATGTGGAGTGAGTTGACTAATCCAATGCACGATTGAATAACATTTTCGGAATTAAACGTTTGCGAAATAAGGAGTCGGCTACAACGAGCAACCAACCGGTAGGCTGTTTTATCTGAATGGGGTTGGGAAGAAACCGCAGCTAGCTTTTATGGGATGATACATAACATTGTGGCTACTACAAGTTAGCTAGTCTTGGCTGTAGCCGCTGCTTGCTACACACTCCGCCCCTTATAACCTCGGCGGCTGCAGCAATAGAGTGCCAGCCTCCCCATCGCACAGCAGTGCTCTGGTTAAAAACGCTCACGCATTTAGAATATCCGACCAAAAAATGAATACTATTCGAATAGTGAAATTATTTCAAACTCCCATCCCTAGTGTGGCTCTCAGCCACATCTGATAATATAAATTGGGTCAGAGAATGTGTTTCTGGGGATGTTTTATTACTATTATACCACTTTTTTTAAAGCGTTATGGCTTGAAAGTCCCCCTTGCCATCTCCAGAGGTAGCACCTTTTCACACGGTGTGCTGCAAGAGGCACGTTTCATTCACAATGGAGAAATATTTAGACTGCATTTTCCGTTGCTTGTTGTTGTTGAGTAAATAGAGTAAGTCCAACACTTTCAATTAAGTAAATGAGTAATTTGTTTTCCTTTGTCCATATCAATGTTCTGAAGTGAAGTTGCAATACTATTAAATTAGATTAATATTATTAGAGTATTTATTGTAAGACAAAATAGTAGGGATGAAGTTTCCTTAATATCTTTGTTTGACAGAGCTTTTCATTACTGATGAGCTACCAAGTAGGCCTTTTGCTGAGATAGTGGAGTTTGAAATGGTGAACTGAGTCCACTGCCTCCTTTTCTTTGAAATGTGCTGTTGAAAGCTCGGTTTTGAATACAGTCCAAGAACATCCTCTTTCATCTTGGGACCCGCACGTCTGAAAGCAGGCTAAATTATTGGCACTCGGATTGGAAGGTTTTTCCTTAAACAGTAAGGGAATTGTGGTCTTTTATTTCAGTCTCTCGCCATGTGTTTTCGCCTCTTTTGAGGAATCTGACTCCCCCTGCAACCTCGCCACCCCCACCCCCCGGTGAAAGCCTCTGATGTTGCCGCACCCCCTCGTTCACCCTATAACTGGTGAGATCCTGAGGATAACTCATTTGACTGATGTGCTAGTCCTCTATACAGAAACTCATGCTTTGTTGTACAATTATGCAGATTCTCCTTCCGTGGAGCATTTAGTCACCCTTCATTGCCGTGTGTGTGCAGTGTGGTTCAATATGGTACATTTGGGAGGTAGAGGAAAGTAAATGGTATGGTGATCGAATTTCCTCCAGAAGAATATGAGAGGAATGAAAAATATGAGCTTCTCAGGGAACTGGGTGTTGGTTCTCAGAACTGAACCTCAATGACCTCCTGTGATCTCAGCAGCTGTACCCAATACCCATCTCTGTGTTGGTGAGAAAAGAGTAGAGGCAACTTTGAACCCATGTGTGAAAATAACATTTTTTATTTTAGGGCTTACTACTGAGCCATGAATCTCATTAAAATAAGAAAATAAATGTGGAATTGCCTGTTTTTATGTCAAATCATTATGTGAAGTAGTCTTATTTCTATTAAAAGTGGAGAAAGTGCGCAAACAACAATGAGCAGCCTACTTAAGCGCATCTGATTACTTGAGTTGTTTTCGGTACTTTACAGCCAAGGTAGTGGCAACCAGGGCTGTTTCGCCACCACAATGAAAAGCTTTGCTCTGAAAGAAAGTCTTTATTTAGACCTGAGATCTGAGTCTGACCAGCTGAAGGCCCTGGTGCTGATGGATGCTGGCTGAAACCTCTCGTCTGAAAGGGATCAATAATGTTTTCTTTAAAGTTCCCCCGAAGCGTCGCTCAGATGGCCTCGCCACATTGTTGCCATCTTGAGCCGTGAAACTTGATTTGCAGAGGATTTTCCAACAAGGGGCCTCGCTCTAAAACATTGGCCATGCTAATGACAGCTTTAGTCTCAGTATAAGTGGCCCGTCCAAGCCTCTTCACATGGAGGACGGTGGGGGGGACAGCAGCAGAGTAAGCCATAGAGCACTCAGCCACTCAACACAGACACAACCACGCACACACAGCCCTGTGGCCGATCAGTCTTAACAGCTGAGTTGAATCACACAGACTCCCTCTCTTAATCCCTGTCCAACCACCCTCACAGTCAGTAAGATCAAACCACCTCAAGTCACAACTCAAATTCTAGGAAAGAAGTTCAGAAACTCCTCAAATTCCCATTCCGCTATGGATTCCTCTGCCATCATTGCCAATTCTGTGTTTTCATTCAGTCACAATTTCATGGAATGAAGTCTGCTGAATGATCCGCTCTTCCTACAGGCTATCCACATGTTTACTGTGGAACTCCCTGGTTTTATAAAGGGGGATGATGACACAAGCATATCATTTTCTGAGATGTCTAGTAAGTCTTTGTACAAGCTTGTTGTTGTGCTAGCCTTGTTGGCTTGTTTTGTTTCCACTGCTACGTTTTATATCTCACGTAGCCAATTAGTTACTTGCCTGGTAACAACAGTTTGTTGCTGTTGTTGCCTTATACAGTGAGGTCTTAAACTTTGATGTGCCAAGCTCTGAGGAAGGATACACATTTGAGGGGAATAAAAGACACCTGGCTTTCGTAATGTTTTCCACCTCCATCGGCCAGCACTCTGCTGTCCAACTTTTCACTCACGACTTCGCCGGTAAACGCTCATCTTATTGATGTCTCGTGGCGGTGCACCTTTGGGCAAGGTTGTATTAGAAAACACATCTAGGTGTCTGAAAGACTGATTAGTGGCAGTGGTGGAAAATACCCAATTTTGTCATACTTGAGTAAAAGTAAAGATACCTTTTTTTTATAGAAAATTACTCACGTAAAAGTGAAAGTCACCCAGTAAAATACTACTTGAGTAAAAGTCTAAAAGTATTTGGTTTTAAATATGCTTAAGTATCAAAAGTAAATGTAATTTCTAAATATACTTAAGTATCAAAAGTAGAAGTGTAAATCATTTCACATTCATTATATTAAGCAAACCAGACGGAACGATTTTCTTGTTTTTTTAAATGTATGGATAGCCAGGGGCACACTCCAACACTCAGACATAATTTACAAACGGAGTCTGCAAGAGGAGAGGCAGTAGGGATGACCAGGGATGTTCTCTTGATGTGTGTGAATTGGACCGTTTTCCTGTCCTGCGACGCATTCGAAATGTAACGAGTACTTTTGGTTGTCAGGGAAAATGTATGGAGTAAAAAGTACATTATTTTCTTTAGGAATGTAGTGAAGTAAAAGTTGTCATATATAAAAAGTAAAATACAGATACTACTTAAGTAGTACTTTAAAGTATTTTTACTTAAGTACTTTCCACCACTGATTAGTGGCAAGTGTTGCTTTTTGGTGCCTTCATCAATGTTAAAGGTGTGTTAAAGATGTCTGCCCAGGCTGATGGTAAACAGCTGGATTAGACCTATTCAACTCCAGGTTCTCCAATACATTAAAAGTTAATCAGAAACGTTTTGCCAGGAAGATAACTATTAGCCTAAGTGTTGTTTAGGTGTGTTGCAATTTTCCAGGAGACTTCGCCGGTAAACACTCATCATTTTGATGGCTCGTGGCGGTGCACCTTTTGGAAATAACAAAGGAAAGGTAAAGATGGATTGGAGAGGAGTGTCTTAAATCAACAAGAACGTCTGTTTTTTCTTTTTGACGTTACAGCCCTGCTAGAGGGGAGGATGAGATCGGCTTCTTCAAAGGTTAACAATAACCTGTACAGAGAGCTGTCTGGCTAGACTGCCTGGTCTGGTAATATTCAGCCAGAAAAGCAGCCTTAGTCCCAGCTCCAGCTCAGCGCTGCACGACAATGTCTCATTTCCTGAGGGATGTGCACTGCTGTCCCACATATGTCAGCAGGCAGGGGGCCTGCGAGCTCCTCTGCTCCTGTTCTGGCCATGTTTGTGGCTTATTAACATCATTGTGATGTGGCTATCCCTCTTTCCATAGCAGTGTTGCGGTGAGGAGTTGCCAGCAGCTGTCGACTTGTCTGTTCACAATGCATCCCATATGTATCCCAAAGACCACATTATGTTGGAATTTACAGGCAAATAGGCCTGCGTGGCGTTCAAAGACGTCGCTGAGACAGCCAGCCTGTTTAGACCGTCATTTCTAAACCCAGTTGAGAAGAAAGGAAGCACCTGTTATAGTTCCTAGCTACATATACAGTGCCTTCAGAATGTATTCATACCCCTTGACTTATTCCACATTTTCTTACAGCCTTAATTCAAAATGGATTAAAAATATTTTTTCTCACCCATCTACACACAATGCCCCATAATGACAAAGTGAAAACATGTTTTTATAAATTTTAGCAAATGTATTGAATGAAATATTGCATTTATGTAAGTATTCACATCCCTGAGTCAATACATGTTAGAATAAACGTAGGCAGCGATTACAGCTGTGAGTCTTTCTGGGTGAGTCTCTAAGAGCTTTGCATACCTGGATTGCACACTATTTGCCACTTTTTTTTATTTATTTTTTATGTATTTTCAAAATTCTTCAAGCTCTGTCAAATAGGTTGTTGATCATTGCTAGAGAACAATTTTCAAGTCTTGCCATAGATTTTCAAGCAGATTTAAGTCAAAACTGTAACTCGGCCACTCGGGAACATTCACTGTCTTCTTGGTAAGCAACTCCAGTGTAGATTTGGCCTTCTGTTTTAGGTTATTGTCCTGCTGAAAGGTGAATTCATCTCCCAATGTCTGGTGGAAAACAGACAAAACCAGGTTTTCCCTCTAGGATTTTGCCTGTGCTTAACTAATTCCATTTATTTTTCATGCTAAAAAAACTCCCCAGTCCTTACTGATTACAAGCATACCCATACCATGATGCAGCCACCACTGTGCTTGAAAATATGGAGAGTGGTACTCCAATACTTTGTATTCAGGACAAAAAGGGAATTGCTTTGCTAAATTTTTTGCAGTATTACGTTAGTGCCTCGTTGCAAACAGGATGCATGTTTTGGAATGTTTTTATTCTGTACAGGCTTCCTTTTCACTCTGTCAATTAGGTTAGTATTGTGGAGTACCTACAATGTTGTTGATCCATCCTCAGTTTTCTATCACAGCAATTAAACTCTATAACTATTTTAAAGTCACCATTGGCCTCATGGTGAAATCCCTGAGTGGTTTCCTTCCTCTCCAGCAACTGAGTTAGGAAGGACGCCTGTATCTTTGTGGTGATTGGGTGTATTGATACACCATCCAAAGTGTAATTAATAACTTCACCATGCTCAAAGGGATATTCAATGTCTGCTTTTTTTTTTTTTTTTTACCAATCTACCAATGGGTTCCCTTTGTGAGCTATTGGATAACCTCCGTGGTCTTTGTGGTTGAATCTGTGTTTGAAATTCACTGCTCGACTGGGGGGACCTTACAATTATCTGTATGTGTGGGGTACAGAGATGAGGTAGTCATTCCAAAATCATGTTAAACACTATTGCACAGAGCAAGTCCATGCAACTTATTATAGGACTCGTTAAGCACATTTTTATTCCTAAACTTATTTAGTCTTGCCATAACAAAGGGTTGAAATACTTTTGACTCAAGAAATTTCAGCTTTTCATTTTTTAATTAATTTGTAACCATTTCTAAAATCATAATTCCACTTTGACATGATGATGGTGTGTGTAGGCCAGTGACATCAAAAAAAAAATATTTAATCAATTTTAAATTCAGGCAGTAACACAACAAATGTGGAAAAAGTCTAGGTGTGAATACTTTCTAAAGGCACTGTAAATTTTAGGTTCCATTATCCTTGAATATGGTGCTTGGAAGGTAGATTATATATTTTTTTTAAATCATCACTTTTGCCTCCGTTATGTGTGTGCAGGTGGGCTCAATGATTGACTGACGTCGTAGATAAAGGCAATGTTTTTGTATACAGTTTACGGTACTCTTTGCTGTAACAATTGTGAATGAACAGCCTAAATGTGCCCCAAAGCTCTTGTTACCCAAGTCGTGCGTTTACTCATGCCTCCTGGATCAGCAGGATTGTCTTTGCGTGTGAAAGCCGTTCCGCCATGTAAATGTAATTTATGTTTTGGCTTAACTGGACGTACTGTTGGCAGGCCTGGTTGGAGAATACTTCAATGTTTATAGACTGGTGTGTGAGATTTATTGTGAGTGATCCTCTCCAGACACCAGCTCCCCATATTTCCTGGGCAGGAGCAGGGATCAGGAGAAGATGGAGTTCCATGGATCAAGAGTTACTATGTTCAGCTGAAGCTAGACCCTCTCTGGTTCTGTTGCTCTGTCTGGGTGTATGTGTGTTGGAGTTTGCCCATATGGAAGAGGAATTTTTATATGGCTAAAATGAAAATATGGACTTTGTGCAATGCACTGTAAAATCACAATGTATAAACTTGAACCTGTGGTGGTAATGAGTCTCCTTCAGATAGGAAATAACTCCATCTACAATTGAAGGTACGCCTTTATAACCAAATGATTGCTAGAAAATGACCATTTTATAAAATACAATAAGCCACAATTTAAACTTCTCCTGTTACTGTACTATGTGAGGAAAAGCTGTTTGCCCAGGCTCTGAGGGTGTGTTAACAGCTGGTGCGCGATCACTAATGTTACCGAAGTCTCAAGTTTTTGCTCGCCTGAGTTAGAATACCTCATGATAAGCTGCTGACCATACTATTTACCAAGAGTTTTCATCTATATTTGTAGTAGCTGTCTATTTCCCACCACAAACCGATGCTGGCACTAAGATCACACTCAACAAGCTGTATAGGGCTAGAAGCAAACAAGAAAATCCACATCCAGAGGCGGCGCTCGTAGTGGCCTGTGATTCTAATGCAGGGAAACAGAAATCAGTTTTACCTCCGTTTTTACCAGCGTGTCACCTGTGCAACAAAACTCTAGATCACCATTACTCCACACACAGAAACACATTCAAGGCTCGCCCTCCCTTTGGCAAATCTGACCTGTCAACAACACATCCGCCACACTGACCCTCAACACAGGGATGCGTGCTTAGTCCCCTCCTGTAGTCTTTGTTCACCCACGAGTGCGTGACCGCGCACGACTCCAACACCATCATTAAAGTTTGCTGATGACACAAGTGGTAGGCCTGATCACCAACGATGATACCGCCTATAAAGAGGTCTGTGACCTGACAGTGTGGTGCCAGGACAAACAACCTCAACGTCAGCGAGACAAATGAGCTGATCATGGACTACAGGAAACGGAGGGCCGAGCGCGCCCCGATCCACATCGACAGGGCTGTAGTGGAGCGTGTCTCCCGAGTGGCACAGTGGTCTAAGGCACTGCATCACAGTGCTAGCTGTGCCACTAGAGATCCTGGTTCGAATCCAGGCTCTGTCGTAGCCGGCCACGACCGGGAGACCCATGGGGCGGCGCACAAATTGGCCCAGCGTCATCCAGGGTAGGGGAGGGAATGGCCGGCAAGGATGTAGCTCAGTTGGTAGAGCATGGCGTTTGCAACGCCAGGGTTGTGGGTTTGATTCCCACGAGGGGCCAGTATGAAAAAATAAAAATGTAGGCACTCACTAACTGTAAGTCGCTCTGGATAAGAGCGTCTGCTAAATGACTAAAATGTAAATGTAATGTGTGTCGAGAGCTTAACGTTCCTCGGTGTCCACATCACTAAGAACTTAACATGGTCCACACACCAACACAGTAGTGAAGAAGGTATGGTCATGCCTCTTCTCCCTCAGGAGGCTGAAAAGATTTGGCATGGGCCCTCAGATCCTCAAACAGTTCCGCTTGGTATGGCAACTGCTTGAATTCCGACTGTAAGGCGCTACAGAGGGTAGTGTGTACGGCCCAGTACATCACTGGGGCTGAGCTCCCTGCCATCCAGGACCTCTATACCAGGCGGTGTCAGAGGAAACCCCTAAAAATGGTCAAAGAATCTAGCCACCCAAGTTACCAACTGTTCTCTGCTACCGTACGGCAAGCAGAATGGATGCACCAAGTCTGGAACCAACAGGTCCCTGAACAGCTTCTTCCCCCAAGCCATAAGACTGCTAAATAGTTCATAGTGTTGAGTGATTTTATATGAAAATGTATGCACTCACTAACTGTAAGTCGCTCTGGATAAGAGCGTCTGCTCTTTTTATAGGTCTGTTTTCAGTTTGAGTTTTCTTTTTTTTTACATTACATGCACTCTGCATTGTGGGTTGAATGCTGTAACGACACAAAACAATGTAATAAAAGTCCCATGATGGTAGTGACTGCCCATGACTGCTTATCCCTTTATTAACCATCAGTTATTAACATTACCTTACTTTAATAAAATATTTCAGTTGTGTATGTTTGACTTATTTCATTCCAAGTCATCTCATTTCTATAGAGTTGCTGTCTGACAATCATTGTTTTAGTAGTTCAAAGTACATAATGCATACTTTCATGACTGCTGAATACCAATACCTCGTAAAGCAACTGCTCTCTGTATCCCTTCTTGATCGCGCATTCTTCGTAGTAGCAGGCGTAAAAGAAACAAAGAGCAGCCAAGTAGCTGTGCAATGGATTATGGTAATTGTTGTTAATTATCACGTTTTCTGCATCACTTCATTCTTACGTTAACATGTAGAACATTGGCCTGTTGGAAACTACAACCCCCTACAACATTGCACAGTTTGGGCATTTGTCTCTAGAGAAAATGCAGTGCAATGTGCGCATTGAGCTCACAGAAAAAACGAAATGGAATTAAAATAATTGAACCGAAGTCGGTCAATTAGTTTAAAAACCAAAATATAACCAGCATTTCAGTTAATCACTCAGCACTAATAGTTGTTATTTTCTCCTAGGGGTAGATCAGCTTAATATTGCAGGTAGATTGTAACTTCCATCAATGTAATTGTCTGCATCACTTCCAATCCCCCATGTTTGTTTGTTTGTTTGTTTGTTTATTTATTTATTTATATACATACATATATACATACATATCCTTTAAAAAATATATATAGCACTAAAAGTTAACAAAATACCTACCCTGACTATCTGCATTGACCCTCTTTGCACTAACTTTTTGACTCCTCACTTACGCTCCTGCTGCTACTGTTTATCTATCCTGTTGCCTAGTCACTTTACCTCTACCTACAGTGAGGGGGAAAAGTATTTGATCCCCTGCTGATTTTGTACGTTTGCCCACTGACAAAGACATGATCAGTCTATAATTTTAATGGTAGGTTTATTTGAACAGTGAGAGACAGAATAACAACAAAAAAATCCAGAAAAATGCATGTAAAGATGTTTATAAATAAAGGGAGGTAGCTCAGTTGGTAGAGCATGGCGTTTGCAACGCCAGGGTTGTGGGTTCGATTCCCACGGGGGGGCCAGTATGAAAATAAAAAAGAATAATGTATGCACTAACTGTAAGTCGCTCTGGATAAGAGCGTCTGCTAAATGACGTAAATGTAAATAAATTGATTTGCATTTTAATGAGGGAAATAAGTATTTGACCCCTCTGCAAAACATGACTTAGTACTTGGTGGCAAAACCCTTGTTGGCAATCACAGAGGTCAGACGTTTCTTGTAGTTGGCCACCAGGTTTGCACACATCTCAGGAGGGATTTTGTCCCACTCCTCTTTGCAGATCTTCTCCAAGTTATTAAGGTTTCGAGGCTGACGTTTGGCAACTCGAAGCTTCAGCTCCCTCCACAGATTTTCTATGGGATTAAGGTCTGGAGACTGGCTAGGCCACTCCAGGACCTTAATGTGCTTCTTCTTGAGCCACTCCTTTGTTGTTTTGGGTCATTGTCATGCTGGAATACCCATCCACGACCCATTTTCAATGCCCTGGCTGAGGGAAGGAGGTTCTCACCCAAGATTTGACGGTACATGGCCCCGTCCATCGTCCCTTTGATGCAGTGAAGTTGTCCTGTCCCCTTAGCAGAAAAACACCCCCAAAGCATAATGTTTCCACCTCCATGTTTGACGGTGGGGATGGTGTTCTTGGGGTCATAGGCAGCATTCCTCCTCCTCCAAACACGGCGAGTTGAGTTGATGCCAAAGAGCTCCATTTTGGTCTCATCTGACCACAACACTTTCACCCAGTTCTCCTCTGAATCATTCAGATGTTCATTGGCAAACTTCAGACGGGCATGTATATGTGCTTTCTTGAGCAGGGGGGACCTTGCGGGCGCTGCAGGATTTCAGTCCTTCACGGCGTAGTGTGTTACCAATTGTTTTCTTGGTGACTATGGTCCCAGCTGCCTTGAGATCATTGACAAGATCCTCCCGTGTAGTTCTGGGCTGATTCCTCACCGTTCTCATGATCATTGCAACTCCACAAGGTGAGATCTTGCATGGAGCCCCAGGCCGAGGGAGATTGACAGTTATTTTGTGTTTGTTCCATTTGCCAATAATCGCACCAACTGTTGTCACCTTCTCACCAAGCTGCTTGGCGATGATCTTGTAGCCCATTCCAGCCTTGTGTAGGTCTACAATCTTGTCCCTGACATCCTTGGAGAGCTCTTTGGTCTTGGCCATGGTGGAGAGTTTGGAATCTGATTGATTGATTGATTGCTTCTGTGGAAAGGTGTCTTTTATACTGGTAACAAGGTGAGATTAGGAGCACTCCCTTTAAGAGTGTGCTCCTAATCTCAGCTCGTTACCTGTATAAAAGACACCTGGGAGCCAGAAATCCTTCTGATTGAAAGGGGGTCAAATACTTCTTTCCCTCATTTAAAATGCAAATCAATTTCTAACATTTTTGACATGCGTTTTTCTGGATTTTTTTGTTATTCTGTCTCTCACTGTTCAAATAAACCTACCATTTAAAATTATAGACTGAATTTATTTGTCAGTGGGCAAACGTACAAAATCAGCAGGGGATCAAATACTTTTTTCCCTCAATTACCTCTTACTCCTCCACATTGACTCGATACTGGTACCCCGTGTGTATAGCCAAGTTGTTACTCATTGTGTATTTATTCCTTGTGTTATTATTTCCTCTCTGCGTTGTTGGGAAGGGCCAATAAGTAAGCATTTCACTGTTAGTCTACACCGGTTCTTTACAAATCATGTGACAAATAACATTTGATTTGTGTTCTACATCCATTACTCATGTTGCGTTCCAGAGGAAGTCTCCAATTATGATACTAGACATTTGAATTGCAGAAGAATGTTGATGTTTTAATTTTTCTATTGAGATATTTTGTGAAAAGGACACATACAGACATCCACCATTTTTGTTTTTAAGATTGATCTGTGAAGACTAACATCAACATGTATAAGCAAGGAAGTAAAACATGTTCAGATTTAAATATTTTAGGAGAATTTGATCATATGACCAATAGTTGTCTTTAAACCAAACATTGTTTAAAGCTTCAAACAGAAGCACAACTTCGTATATTGGGTGACATAGTTTGAATGTTATTTGAGAAATATAGCATTTCTCCTCCTTTCCTGCTTATTTCCTGTGGAATTGGTCGACCCTCAGGAGGGAGAGCGAGAGAAGGTAAAGAGAGAGGGAGGCTTGAAAAGGAACTGAAGGGGGTTGGGGAAGTGCATGGAACATTGAGATGGTGTGTGTGTGTGTGGGGGGAATGGGGGATTGGAGGGGGAAAGAAAAGCAGTATGAACATTCTGTTTGAATGAAGGCAGCGCTGTTCTTGGCCTTTACGTAGAGAACAGCAGATAAAAATATAATATAATTTGTTGCTGAGTCGGGCCCTCAGAAGATCTGGCCAAACCTCAAGCGAAACCCTATATTTCAAAGCCTATGGTGAATAGGGAGGTTGTTTCGTGTGAAGCGGCCTGAGGGGGGCTGTATTCGGGAGTGGGGTAATTGGTCAAATCTGGCAGGTAAAAGGGGGGGGGGGGGGCTCATGTGGAGATTTCATTTGTGCAATTCTTCTAGACTTCTCCATGTAATGCAGTCCACCAGGTTTGTATGTGCATCTTGATGGTGATCCCAAAGTTGAGCCAATGATATGATGGGCAGGTATAAACACTGCAACAAACCCAGGAAAACACATTCCAGGTCGCACTACTACAAATATATCTTGCTTCTGCAGGACACTGACTTTATAGCCTTTTTTAGAATAAACTAGTGCTTAACACTTTAAAAGGCCATTGGAATTATGATTCATAATTCAGAGACTAAGTGGAAAGAAATAAATGTGTCACTCCTGATTTGTAAATGTAATATGATGTGGGAGTGAAATGGCCTGTCCTCTGTGTTGGTCAGGCAGCTTTAGGCTAGCTAGTAAAGACTGGTCTTTGGAGGCCATGCGGCCCTCCGTCACACTGCCCCGGCCCACAGATTACATTTGTATGGCATCTCAGTGACACTAATGCGCAAAGAGGATATTTACAATCTGCTGGCATTGAAGCCCGCCAAGCATGAACTTTTTCTCTGAATTGCTGATGAGATTTGTGTTTTGTTTGTTTTCCTCTGTCAAGAAAGGGGTTTTATATATCAATTCTGCAAGGGATGGAAAAGAGTCCTGCTGATAGAAGGGCCATCAAAATGCAGGTTTTTTGTGTTTTCTCAGTTGGTCCTAAATCCAGTGGAATGGACATTTCTATATCTAGCCTACTTTACGCCTAATAAGATCCAGATCCAACTTATTTTTTTAAACAAACTATACTTGTTGTATTGCTAACTTTCTTTTACCTGCAATTATTTTGGTTTAGAAAAAAAGGTTGTGTGTTTGGGGTGTTGAGTCCATTTTGTGTTTGCAAGATTTTTCCTTTTTGGTAGAAGGGGAGGTCAATTCCTTCAACACTTTCTTCTCCCTATGGCATATGTTTGAATGACCTCAGAGGCCTGCTTAGGTTTGTTCTGGGCTAATTTACCTAGGCAGCTGGCACGTTTTTAATAGCACAGAGGGTCCAGTGTGCACTGGCAGCCATGCGTTTACCCGGGCCTGCTGTCTAGGGCCTCCCCTCCCCCACTCCTTCCCCTCTTCCTTCCTTTCTCCCCTCCACTCCCAGGCCAGCCCCAGAAAGAGTTAACCTGGAGAAAGTGTGGCCGCGCCGCTGGAATCCAGGGCCAAAAATTGGCAAGCTGCGTACTTAATCCTTTGATGCGCTGCAAGGCGAGCGGTGTATGTGGAATGGATGGGGAGGACCGTGACTCTGGAGCAGTAATCATACCTGGATTAGACTGTGAGAAAGGTAGAGGGGAGGATTTACCCCGAGTTGGAGAGATTTTCTCCATTGCTGGTGAAAGTGCTGGGATTTTGGTGGTATACGCGGGTGAGCGCCTGAACAATGTCCTGTAGTCCACTGAAAGCGAAAAGGCAAGGGGAAACAGATGTTTGAAAGGTATGCCATCCAATAAAATGTCTAATTACACCAGTGGAAAGAATTCATGCCTGACTCCTAGGAAACGATGCGAGGACAAAGATCAACCCCATCCTGTGTTCAACCACACTCCCAATATTCTGTACAGATTGGGTTATAACAATAATGTCAAAAGTCTGCTTCCAAAGCATAACTGGTCATCCATATTTTAATTAGGACACAGATAATGCACTAATAAGGCCTAACTACAGAATAACAAATATTTACATTCCAAAGACCGGAAAAACATTTTTAACTATCCGTCTCCTTCAAACAGGGAATCATAACATTCATGGAACATGGAATACCACACAAGTTGTGTGAAGCTTCCAGGAAAGTTGAGTTGAGGTATCATATCTCTGCTAGCTGGGGCTGCAATAGAAACCTGTTGTTTGTGGAGCCCCATAGAGATGGCCCACCCTCTCCCCCTCAGTGTTACTGCACTTCAATACACAGTTCAACTTCAAAGACAAGTTGGAGTGAGGTGTGAAAGAACAAACCTTTCTGAACAGCTTACTAGTTCCCCTTTAAGACTTTCCACTCTGAGTTTTATTGGTTGGCTTGAGTTGTGCTTATCCCTTTTTAAAGGGGCAATCTGCAGTTGCTACATCCATTTTTGGACTTATAAATTAATAGTTACCCATTCTTGAAGAATATAACGTATTAATTCCTCATGATCTTAGTTCAACTGTCGTACCCCATCAGAACTTAAAATATGAGCTTATTTTACTCCAATGTTTGTAAACACTATAGATGTAAACCAACACTGTATAGCCTCAACATGGTTAAAACCATTCTTTGCATCCATAGCTCTGTCTGTGAATTTGAGTGGTTACATTTCTCCAGCCCCATCTCTCATCTTTTTACTGAAACAGGGGCGGGGAAAACACGGAGTCTTTCTCCTAACTGCCACACGGGTATAAATGTCCAAATGAAGAATGCTGTGTGTAAAGTGAACCTAATCCACCCCTTTAGTCTCTCTGTCAGCCATGTGGTCAGAGCAGTTTAGTGAACCGGATTATCCTCCATCTCACCTTTTCTTCCTCAAAAGCGACACCATTTCTCTGTGGTGTCAAATTCTGCCAGTCCCTCTCATATTGTGCTGCCTGCAATGTGCCCGTTTTTTCTTTATATTAGGAGAGAGGGAGGAAGTCAGTGAGTCGCTCCACCAGCTGTAGGAAGCGAGGGACTGAATTACAGAAATGAATCAAGTGGACACCCCTCCAGGGCAGGCAGCCCCTGGCAGCAGCCTCAGCCCCAGCCCAATCTCCATCTGCACGCTCCCTGCTCTGCTCCACACAGGAAGGGCTCGAGATGGGAACGACATCGTACAGGAAGTCTTTGTTTGAAGAGCTCCGTCTCGGCAAAACAATACTCCAAATTTATATGGCCGTCACTTGCAGACCCGTCTGAATGTGTAGATAGTATTTAGACATCAGCCGGTAACTGCTGAAAGGACCTAAGTTTGTCTTCACTCGAGCAATCCAAAGTCCTCTGTAAGACCACCAGATCTTATAAGTACAACTTGCCATTATGTTAAATTGCTGCTGTGAACAGGACATGAAGGTGTACTGGTGCCTTTGTGCTCAATTCCTATAGGGTTTTGTAAAGTACTTGTGGACGACATCTTGTTTTCATCCAGAGCAGACCATTTTTTTAATACTCTGTGTCTGAACCACTTCAATTTGTCTCCCACCAAAATAAAGACCTAGGGTCGGTTGGTTTGTTGGTTGTATGGACTGAATTACACCCACGTGGCCCTACTGATACCTCCATGCAAGCTGAAATAGAAGAGGAGAAACACACAGTGCTGATCTTCATAGCGTTCAGTTTCTCCTGGAGCAGAATATGCTCACCAAGTCACGTAGGAGTGGCCGCCATAAGATGCCACACTGCAGAATTTTCAGTCAGACGGACATATATGGAGCTGACACCAGTTTGCTAAAATAAAAAATGGCTCCATTTTCAGAGGCACAGTTTTGTATAATGGTAATGCCGGGTAGTCTAGGATTTATGTTGAATGTAATTGCAGTCTTTTCTGAAATAAGCACAGTTCACTTCCCAGGAAGGAACCCACTCCGTTTCAGCTCTCTCGTACTGCACCTTAGAAGACAGAGGCATGCTTTGGCACCACTCCCTATATCAGTTTACTTCAGTTTCCTCTCTCTGTAATGCAACCCTTGTGACTGGAATCGTATACTGTCACATTTATTCATTTAAACGTGATACAAATAAGGATTATTTGTGCTGTCTCCCACATATGTTTTTCCTAGATGGCGATATTCACAGTCATGCTCCATGGTTAATGGTAATCTATGAAAATCAATAGTTTATCTGTTTGCAGTTATGTATTGAGTTTTCTTGGTTTGAAATGTCTCCATGATTTGACTTTAAAACACACAGCAAGAAAGTCTTGAAATTAGTAAGCGCTTGGTGAACTCTCAACCAATATTATGTGAGGGTCACTGACAGTGCAATGTATCCAGCTGTGTCGGTAACCTGCTCACACCTGTTTTTTATTTTATTTACCCAAGGTTATCAAGTACTAGATTGCATAACTCATATTGATGCCTACAGCATCTATGGTGTGAGTGGATGCTTGTCTAACAGAATAAGAGCCTGAGGATGGATCAAAAACTCTGTTGCTCATACTTGGCAGACTTAGGATGCCTATTAGTTGCCAGTTCCTACCGTTTTGCCCTTGAGCAAAGCACCCTACTGCGCCAGGTGCGCTGAAATAACAAACTGTTTATTTTCATGCATGGCATAGGCTACTGCTTGGGTTGCCCATTTTTAATATGAAACCCTCCTCCTACTTGCCCTCCCTCAGGTGATTGACGTGGACGGCTCCAACAGGGTGACCCTGCTGGAGGACAAGCTGCCCCACATCTTTGGCTTCACACTGCTGGGCGATTACATCTACTGGACGGACTGGCAGAGACGGAGCATCGAGAGGGTCCACAAGACCGACGCCATCCGAGAGATCATCATCGACCAGCTGCCTGACCTTATGGGCCTCAAGGCCACCAGAGTCACAGAGACCTCCGGTAGGAGACGGATAGAATGTTCATGTTTGATATGAGGATGTACACAGCTGTTTAGTATGGAAGTAGTTCTCTAGTAGTATACAAAAATTACGAATACTCAAGTAAATGTTTTTTCTAATAAGATGTATTCTCGTGGATGGATATCCACAACTGGCAGCACTTAGAGACCAGAACTCCCTGTCTGCTGCAGATAAATTGACCGCGTCTGTCTCTCTTTCTCTCAAAGGCACGAACGGCTGTGCGGAGGACAACGGCGGCTGCAGCCACCTGTGTTTCCACCGGCCCCAGGGTCTGCGCTGCGCCTGTCCCATGGGCCTGGAGCTGCTCAGTGACATGAGGACGTGCGTGGTGCCGGAGGCTTTCCTGCTCTTCACCAACCGGGCTGATATCCGCTCCATCTCTCTCGGCACAAACTCCAACGACGTGGCCATCCCCCTCACCGGGGTCAAGGAGGCCTCCGCCCTCGACTTTGATGTCTCTGAGAACAGGATCTACTGGACTGATGTCAGCACCAAGGTGAGGATGACTCCTTTTCTCTGTCATTCTAGTCATTGTTCATTTGAGGGTTTCCATGTCTAATTTTGGGTGTTTGTTTTCTGTCGTTTGGGTTGAATTAGCCATCGGGTGTTTGTTTGTTTAGGCTCCAGGCTTTTTTGATTCATATTGAGCTCTGTGCCTGACTGTTGTACAAGTGTCTGACCCTACTCCCCTGTTCTCCCTCCCCAGACCATCAGCAGGGCTTTCATGAATGGCAGCTCTGTGGAGCATGTGATAGAGTTTGGCCTGGACTACCCAGAGGGCATGGCAGTGGACTGGATGGGCAGGAACGTGTACTGGGCAGACACCGGGACCAACCGCATCGAGGTGGCCCGGCTGGATGGACAGTACCGGCAGGTCCTGGTGTGTAAGGACCTGGATAACCCTCGCTCCCTGGCCCTCGACCCCGCCAATGGGTAAGACTGACTGAGATTCGTCCCATCTGCATGACGCAACTCATAGACATGTCTGACTGACATCAGCCTGGTCGCCGATCTGTTTGTGTTGTCTTGTCAACTTCGATTGTGTGACCGTGACCATAGGAGTTGTAAAGACCGTACAAACAGCTCAAACCAGGCTAGACTGATGTCTCTTCACCAGTACCGATAGAGTTGTCTGGCTGGGTGAATCCCCGCACATGATCTTTTCCCTGTGAGTTTCTCAGGCAGTGAGTGTAATGAGAGGTTGCGTCAGTGGCACAGCACTGTGGCTTGTCCTCCGTGTGAGGAGTTGTTAGTCGACACGCTTGTGCCAACATGCCACGGCTTCTACATGTCACTCTGCAGTATTAAGTCATATCCTGGAGCTGTCAAAAGTCATGCCTGTGGCTTCTGGTGCATTTTTACCACGTAGCTTCAACCATCGGCATTGTTTCCTACAGCACTGTGTTGCGTTATTCCACAGTGATTGTCCCCATACTTGGGGCCATGGCCATTTTACCAATTTACTAGTTCATATTGAATTAGTTTAAGAATGCAGCCATGGTCTTGGCTGGCATCAAGTGTTTGGGGGATATAAAAATGCAGCTCTTTGTCTGTCTCTCCTCAGCTACATGTACTGGACTGAGTGGGGCGGCAAGCCCAGGATCGCCAGGGCCCACATGGACGGCAGCAACATAGTAACCCTAGTGGACAAAGTGGGCAGAGCCAACGGCCTCACCATCGACTACATCGACCAGAGACTGTACTGGACCGACCTGGACACCTGCATGATAGAGTCAACCAACATGCAAGGTAAACACATACAGTTGTCAATCTCTTTTCCAACCACTGTAATGTTAATGACAACAGCACATGATGGGGTGGCAGATAGTCTAGTGGTTAAGAGCGTTGGGCCAGTAACTGAAAGGCCGCTGGTTCGAATCCCCGACCCAACAAGGTGAAAAATATGCTGATGTGCTCTTGAGCAAGGCACTTAACCCTAATTGCTCCTTTAAGTTGCTCTGGATAAGAGTGTCTGCTAAAATGAGTAAAATATAAATGATGAGCATATTACCCTATCCATAATTCTTCTGTGGTTGACCGCAATATCAATCTTCATTAGCCCAGAATGAGTGGCTATGAAAAAAGGAGCGTATCAATCTCTTTTTCAACCCCCTCTGCTGTTTATAATTAATGATACATAATAAGTATATTATCAGTATACACTATCATATTACTGTACAATATTACTATCAGATTTGGTTTAAAAGCATACATACCCTCACCAATACATCGTCATTAGTCCACATTGATAATCATATCATATTTCGCCCAGGTCTGCGGAGGGAGATAGTGGCTGATGACCTCCTCCACCCGTTTGGTCTGACCCAGTACCGGGACTACATCTACTGGACAGACTGGAAACTGCGCAGCATCGAGCGGGCAGACAAGCGCAGCGGCCTCAACCGCACCATGGTCCAGGGACACCTGGAGTATGTCATGGACATCCTGGTCTTCCATTCCTCCCGCCAGGACGGTGCCAACGACTGCTCCCAGAACAACGGCAACTGTGCCCACCTGTGCCTGGCGTCGCCCGCCGGCGCACAGTGCCGCTGTGCCTCCCACTACACCCTGGATTCCAACGGCAGGAACTGCAGCTGTAAGTTGAGAAATGGGGAGCGTGCGGGCACTTGGCTGGGGGTTGTTTGGTTTAATAAACAAAATGTAGTTTTGTTCAGTGTTGTATTAATTATAGTATTGAACAGTCATAGTTTGTGCGAGGGTGTGATTATTTTGGGTTAAAACTCCAGGCCACTCTTGAACGTCTAAAACTAGATCGAAATTATGTAGAAATGAGAATGGACCTATACGTTTTCAAATGACTGCCCTTTCTCTGGCCTGCAAATTTGATGAACAAATCAGTCCCCCCAAAAAAATCAGTGTGGCCTCGCTGAACTTTTAAATCCCGATATTACCCTCGATCCCTCCCCCCGCTCTAGATGGATGTATTGTCTAAATCAAACGCAGGTCTGTCTACAGCCCTCGGCCATGCAAAACCCCAAACACATGTCGGTCTGAATCATGCCATGAGGAAACCTCAGACTTTCACTGAGGTCTGATGTGGACACAAGTGTTAGAAAGGTTGCTGTGCTGTGATTGAGCATTCCTCTGCACTTGGCAGCGGATGAAGGCTCTGTCTTTCTACATGAGTCTGCTTTTCTTTCTTACTGTTGCATACTTCCCTGGCCTCAGGGGATCACTGATTACTGCATTCTAGTAAGCTGATTACAGCCATGGAGAGGTTGGTAGGAGAAAAGGGAGAGAGATTAGTGTTTGGATTGCGCCTGCTGACCTCCCCCCTCTTTCTCTAGCCCCCTCTAGCTTCCTCCTCTTCAGCCAGAAGGCCTCCATCAACCGCATGGTCCTGGGGGAGCAGAGCCCCGACATCATCCTGCCCATCCACGTCCTCCGCAACGTCCGGGCCATCAGCTACGACCCCCTGGACCACCTGGTCTACTGGGTGGACGGACGGCAGAACATCAGGAGGGCCCGCGACGACGGCACACAGGTGAGAGATGGTTACCTGCATGTACCAATAGCACAATTAAGATAATGTCATGTGATTTCCAACAGACAATGCTCATCACCTTCCCGTTTACATATAGAGCAGGCTACTGTATCAAGGTGATGACAGGGAGTTATAGCACTTTAATTTGACTGACATAAGTACAGCCATCAGCCACAAATGAATTTGTATGAACACTGGAAATAACTTTGACAGTGTGAAACCTTTCACTGTTGTAGGCCCCTTTTCTCTGACGTGTATCTGTTTCTCCTTTATCCTTTATCCTGTTCCAGTCGTCAGTGGTGGTGTCCACCACTCCCACCCACCAGCAGCAGCCTGACAAGCAGCCCCACGACCTGAGCCTGGACCCCTACAGCCGTACTGTCTACTGGACTTGTGAGGCCACCAACACTATCAACCTCCAGCGCCTGGACGGAGACGCCGTGGGTGTGGTGCTGAGGGACGAACACGACAAACCCAGAGCCATCGTAGTCAATGCAGAGAAAGGGTGAGGAGGGGGTGGCTGGAGTCATGGCGGAGGAGTGCAGGGGAGGGTATCATGGTGGAGACTGGCTAAAACAAAATGCTGGTTCTTCATACTGTCACACTGGTTTATTTATTTTGTGAAGATGGAGGCAGACTGACTCAATAACTGCATTTAGGGATGGCAACATTTCTATTTCAAATCTACCCCATAAGTGGTGGACTTGGGAATGGAAAACAGAGGGAACTCACTCGAAAGCTTTTGAAAATATACAGGACTTCCAAAATATACAATCAGGGACAGGGTGTGGCACGCCTCCAAGCAGTAGAGTAATTAGTGGGTGATCAGGTGTTTTAGTGATGTGGTGTTGACAATTTGACTTGGAGGCTCTGTGGAGCTCTGTTTATTTTCCTTCGATAGGGCAGGGAAGGAACCACAGCCCTAAGTAAGTACGAGGCTGAGATATCAGGCCATGTGTGCAGCAGATGGCTGTATATACTGTGCTCTGCTGCCTGCGCTTCTCTACTCTCCTCACCTCTAGCCTAGTGGAGCAGTAGAGTATGGTCAGGGCCATGGTCAGGCCCTGGCAAGTTGCGCTGTAATTGTGATGCCCATTGTTCATGCGGCTGCCCTCCATGTTAGCTTCTATTTTGGTCTCTTTGTGGCTTGGCCTGGATGTGGCAGAGGGGACTTACTCCATAGGAGTAACCCAAAGTCAAAGAAGTAAACAAATCGACATGGCCAAAGCGTGTTTATTATTTCAATGAGCGTGGCCAGAAAGGAAACATTTTTAACTTATGGCAACCAGCTTGACAATTTTGAGAATTTGACATGGTCTTGTAGTTGTATGTTTTTTGAAAGTTGCATTTGATTCCCTGTCTCTCTTTGGGCCTGGAAAACAGTAGATAAACATTGAAGATATTTGGCTCAGTAAAGGTTACAGGCAGGTTGAGCATCTGTCAGGATAAATTTTTCTCCCACGTTCCCTTGAGAAGGGACAGCTTCCAGATTTACTCAAAGCATTCTGTTATTACATTAATACTTCAACTTCTAATGCTCGCAGACTGCCATAAACAGTTGTTCCCTTGACGAGGCAGAACCAAACTTAAGAAGCAGAACCAAATTACAAACAGATGAGAGTTTGAGCAATAGCATTTATTTCTCCAAGTCTTCTCAGTCCAAACAAGTGTTAGGGAGTTTCTTATCAGAGCTGATAGAACCTGGCATGAGACATAACAAACAAGGGAAGGCCCACACAGCCAGACAATAGCTTCTACTCCTCCAGGCTTTCAGAGAGAGAGAGAGAGACTGAACAGCCCTGCGCTCTAGTCTACACCCAGCACAGTACAGGGTGAAGGAGAGCCCTGCCCTGCCCACCCATCAAAACGCATACCACAATATTATACTATCTAGCATCATCTCTGGCTGATTTAAATTGTTTTGTAGTGTGATAATGTACACTATCAAGGTTAACTTGTATCTAAAATACTGTACACAGTTGGGGGTTTAGGGTTTGGCTAGAAACTGATCAATTGTCTGGCAGTATGCTTTTGTTTTGGTCATTTTAGCTTTCTAACCTCCGACCGGCTCCGTCTCACCTCTCCTGTAGGTACATGTATTTCACCACCATGCAGGATCGCTCTGCTAAGATCGAGGGAGCGTCTCTGGATGGAACGGAGCGGGAGTCTCTGTTCACCACGGGTCTGATCCGGCCTGTAGCCCTGGCCCTGGACAACAAGCTGGGGAAACTGTTCTGGGTGGACGCTGACCTGAAACGCATCGAGAGCAGTGACCTCACTGGTGAGTCCCAGGGCTAAAGAAGTGTGGACAGCCATTCTAGATCCAGAGCATCAGCACTCATAAACACTGTTGATCATCTAAAAAGATGTTGTTCCTTTTGTTTTCATCTGCTTTGACAGTATATATTTACAGCTCTCATTCTCAATAGTCACTGAAGTACACAGCAGTACTACAGACAATGACACGGAATGTTCCTCCAGTCCAAACACAGTTTGTGGTCTAAAAGGGGGAGCTGAGTTTGATCATAGGAAAATAGTAGGTAATCAAAACGGATGTGGGCCTTTTTTAATGTAATCCTTGGTCCCTCCTAGTCCCTCCCTCACACGAGCAGAGACATCAAGGTTGTCTGGTTAAGCTCTATCATTGTCAGACAGCTGCTAGCCATGGCCTTGTGATCCTTTCCTGTCCTGGTGCAGAGAAAGGTTTGATGTCTGCCTGGTGGCTGATGAGCTCACCTTTATCTGACTCTGCACATACATGTTTAGCTTCACTCCCCCTGCCTGGCCTCTGAAGTCTGGAATGGATAGGAACGAGCACCCAGACTGATTTATCCAGGCCATTTATGCACCATCGAAGACTGTCGAGTTATACAAGAGTGTATCTTTACTTTGGCAGACCATGTTTGGTCAGAGATATTGAATATTATTCAAACTTGTTTTTGTGATGGCGTCTAAAGTTGTTACCTATATTTGGTATGATAAAGGTTAGAGCTTCTGAAGGAAGACCTAAGGGTCTGAAAGTAAATACGTTTGGGAGAATACACGTTCTTTGATGTTTAGGATAGGGTGTCTATAGTGTATACGACCCTGGTTCTGATGAGGTCATTCCTCTTCCTCCTCCCAGGAGCCAATCGGATCGTCCTCCAGGACTCAAACATCCTGCAGCCCATGGGTCTGACGGTGCTGGGGGAGCACCTGTACTGGATCGACAGACAGCAGCAGATGATCGAGCGGGTGGACAAGCTGACGGGGGAGAAGAGGACCCGCATCCAGGGTCGCATCTCCTACCTCACCAGCATCCACGCTGTGGAAGACATGGACCCTACAGAGTTTGGTAAGGCAACAGGACCCTTTGTTTAGTCACTTCCGTTGCATATGTAGTGCTGTATGTAGTACAGCAGAGTTCTGAGTCTTCAATGGCCAAAGCTAACCGTCCACGTCTTCTTCCTCTCCTCCAAAGCTTCCCATCCCTGTTCCCGTGACAACGGAGGCTGCTCACACATCTGCATCGCCAAAGGAGACGGGACGCCTCGCTGCTCCTGTCCCATGCACCTGGTCCTGCTGCCCAACCTGCTCGTCTGTGGAGGTACAGCACAGCTGCTGCTTTAACAAATCCAATAAGGCTTTGAGTGAACCATATTACGTGCATTATTCCTCCACCAGGCTTTTGCTGTGAATCTAAACTTCCTCTGCTCCTCTACCACCTCAGAGCCTCCCACCTGTTCCACAGAGCAGTTCACTTGTGCCACGGGTGACATTGACTGCATCCCAATGGCGTGGCGCTGTGACGGCTTCGCTGAGTGTGACGATAACAGTGACGAGGAGAAGTGTCCCGTGTGCTCGGCCTTCCAGTTCCAGTGTGACAAGGGCCAGTGTGTGGATGCTCAGCTACGCTGCAACGGAGAGCCAGACTGCACAGACAACTCCGACGAACAGGACTGTGACAGTACGCTCACTCAACTCATACACTTTGTGCACTACATTTCGACACTGTTCCAGTTCAGTAAACGTGGACTAATGTCGTTGGGATTTATACTGGGAGATTGTTCTATCACCAGCATCAGCGACCTTGTTGTGTGGATTGTGGCGCTAAACCAAGTCTTGTAACGAGGACTTTGCTCTGCTCTCCTCCCCTCAGCTATCTGCCTGGCCAACCAGTTCCGCTGTAACAACAACCAGTGCATCCTGAAGAAACAGCAGTGTGACTCCTACAGCGACTGTGCTGACAACTCTGACGAGCTCTTCTGCGGTGCGTTTATCTCAAATCAAATCAAATTTTATTGGCCACATGCGCCGAATACAACAGGTGCAGACATTACAGTGAAATGCTTACTTACAGCCCTTAACCAACAGTGCATTTATAAATAAATAAATAAAACAACAACAAAAAAAGTGTTGAGAAAAAAAGAGCAGAAGTAAAATAAAATAACAGTAGGGAGGCTATATATACAGGGGGTACCGGTGCGGGGGCACCGGCTAGTTGAGGTAGTTGAAGTAATATGTACAGTGGGGCAAAAAAGTATTTAGTCAGCCACTATTTGTGCAAGTTCTCCCACTTAAAAAGATGAGAGAGGCCTGTAATTTTCATCATAGGTACATGTCAACTATGAAAGACAAATTGAGAAAAAAAAATCCAGAAAATCACATTGTAGGATTTTTTATGAATTTATTTGCAAATTATGGTGGAAAATAAGTATTTGGTCACTTACAAAGAAGCAAGATTTCTGGCTCTCACAGACCTGTAACTTCTTCTTTAAGAGGCTCCTCTGTCCTCCACTCGTTACCTGTATTAATGGCATCTGTTTGAACTTGTTATCAGTATAAAAGACACCTGTCCACAACCTCAAACAGTCACACTCCAAACTCCACTATGGCCAAGACCAAAGAGCTGACAAAGGACACCAGAAACAAAATTGTAGACCTGCACCAGGCTGGGAAGACTGAATCTGCAATAGGTAAGCAGCTTGGTTTGAAGAAATCAACTGTGGGAGCAATTATTAGGAAATGGAAGACATACAAGACCACTGATAATCTCCCTCGATCTGGGGCTCCACGCAAGATCTCACCCCGTAGGGGTCAAAATGATCACAAGAACGGTGAGCAAAAATCCCAGAACCACACGGGGGGACCTAGTGAATGACCTGCAGAGAGCTGGGACCAAAGTAACAAAGCCTACCATCAGTAACACACTACGCTGCCAGGGACTCAAATCCTGCAGTGCAAGACGTGTCCGCCTGCTTAAGCCAGTAAATGTCCAGGCCTGTCTGAAGTTTGCTAGAGTGCATTTGGATGATCCAGAAGAGGATTGGGAGAATGTCATATGGTCAGATGAAACCAAAATAGAACTTTTTGGTAAAAACTCAACTCGGTCGTGTTTGGAGGACAAAGAATGCTGAGTTGCATCCAAAGAACACCATACCTACTGTGAAGTATGGGGGTGGAAACATCATGCTTTGGGGCTGTTTTTCGGCAAAGGGACCAGGACGACTGATCCGTGTAAAGGAACGAATGAATGGGGCCATGTATCGTGAGATTTTGAGTGAAAACCTCCTTCCATCAGCAAGGGCATTGAAGATGAAACGTGGCTGGGTCTTTCAGCATGACAATGATCCCAAACACACCGCCCGGGCAATGAAGGAGTGGCTTCGTAAGAAGCATTTCAAGGTCCTGGAGTGGCCTAGCCAGTCTCCTGATCTCAACCCCATAGAAAATCTTTGGAGGGAGTTGAAAGTCTGTGTTGCCCAGCGACAGCCCCAAAACATCACTGCTCTAGAGGAGATCTGCATGGAGGAATGGGCCAAAATACCAGCAACAGTGTGTGAAAACCTTGTGAAGACTTACAGAAAACGTTTGACCTGTGTCATTGCCAACAAAGGGTATATAACAAAGTATTGAGAAACTTTTGTTATTGACCAAATACTTATTTTCCACCATAATTTGCAAATAAATTCATTAAAAATCCTACAATGTGATTTTCTGGATTTTTTTTTCTCATTTTGTCTGTCATAGTTGACGTGTACCTATGATGAAAATTACAGGCCTCTCTCATCTTTTTAAGTGGGAGAACTTGCACAATTGGTGGCTGACTAAATACTTTTTTTCCCCACTGTACATGTGGGTAGAGTTAAAGTGACTTATCTTCACTCATTGTCACTGTTTAGAAAGTCAAGGGAGTTCAGAATTTACACATACCTGTGTTTTGTGTCATTTTGCTCAGACTTGACAGCAGTCCGTTAAATGTATAGTAATGTCTTTGCCTGTCTGTTGTAGAATTCCTCACCCCTTCGTCAAACGACATTCACTCATCTCACACCAGCACCATCGGCCCAGTCATTGGCATCATCCTGTCAGTGTTCGTGATGGGAGGGATGTACTTTTTGTGCCAGCGGGTGGTGTGCCGCCGGTACAAAGGTCCCAACGGAGCCTTCCCCCACGAGTACATCAGTGGCACCCCCCACGTACCCCTCAACTTCATCGCCCCCAGCAGCTCACAGAATGGAACCTTCACAGGTAAAGGTCAGCTATTACACAACACTGAAAACTGCGATCAGATAGTTTTCACGTGCTGAAACAGGTAGTTGTTCTGTCTGACTGTATTTGACGGTGTTTTGTGTTTCTTAGGTATCTCGTGTGGGAAGTCTATGATGAGTTCAGTCAGTCTAATGGGGAGCAGCAGTAGTGGGACTCCGCTCTACGACAGGAACCATGTGACAGGGGCCTCCTCCAGCAGCTCATCCAGCGCCAAGGGAGCCTTCTATCCACAGGTATGTACCCAACTTCTCTGCCCTCTTTTACCTACATGTAGGAACCCAACTTCTCTGTCCTCTCAGAGTTGGCTCTCATACATAATTCCCAAAATGAAGAAAAGTACATTTTCTCCTATTTCGAACTTTACTGGACATTGTATTATAATTGTTTTAATGGTTTGTAATTGAATGGGTAAAGATTTGTATTTTATTCTCTGTGTTTGCAGATGCTCAACCCGCCACCCTCTCCAGCCACTGATCGCTCCCTGTATAACGCAGACATCTACTCCTCCAACAGTCCCTCCACCACCAGGTCTTACAGGTAAGAGATGAGGCACACTTTATCAGTTTCTCTCTTTGCATTATGCTACAGTCAGCTTGATGTAAATCAAATAAAACCATGTCTTCTCTCCTCCATGCTTGCTCCTGAAAGGCCTTATCTAATGCGAGGCGTGGCGCCCCCCACCACCCCCTGCAGCACTGACGTCTGTGACAGCGACTACACCACAAGTCGCTGGAAGAGCAACAAGTACTACATGGACCTTAACTCAGACTCTGACCCCTACCCTCCTCCCCCCACCCCCCGTAGCCAGTACCTATCAGCAGAGGAGAGCTGCCCCCCTTCTCCATCCACAGAGCGCAGTTACTTCCACCTCTGTCCCCCGCCCCCCTCACCCTGCACTGACTCTTCATGACACCCAGGGAAATAGCCATGTCTGTAAATAATTTTAAATATGAACAAATTAGATAATTCTATTTTATTCATTTCCACTGATTGCCATGGGTTAAAGTGGGGATGGGATGGAATAGGGCCAGATCAAGTGTGAAATTGTTGTACAGTGTGAATTGTATCACTTGTCTTTATTTTTCATGTTTCCCACCCTCGTTTCGGATGGAGTATACTCCTAATTAGAGAATACTTTCAATTTGACTCCATTCTATTGGCCTTTGACAATTCTTTGTTTTTTCAGCAAAATACTTTACAACTTCCTTCAAACAGAAACCTATTTACGGTGAAATATTTAACATGCTTACACCAATATTGGTTTGAGGAAGTACTCTATTCAAAAATATTAAACTGGTAATGTGGCCAGCCACATTACATAAAAATACCAAAAGAATTTCTAACAAAAAATATTGTAAATATTTGTAATTAAGTAAATAATAGTTTCATAACAGCCATGATATGTTCTTATTACTGATTTCATTTGTGATTTGAAATTGTCCCAAGCATATGTTTATTTTACAATATACCAAAAGTGTGTTTGCTGCTACTGTACATATATACTTTACTGAGTTATGAAAACACTTAAAGAAAGCACCCAACAAAACAATTACAATTTGCATATTAAGAATGACAATAGATCATCAAGCTATTTTACTGTTTTAATTATTCGTCTAGCAACATTGCAATTGTTTTTTTGTGTAGAACAGTATACACATGTTCATTTGTGAAATTGTGTTAATTGTTTTGAAGGAGTCTATATGAAATAACTCAAAAGAGCGGCTTCATCATTGATGCAGTTGTCAACCAGAAATGACAAGGTTAGACCCAACCTTTTAACTCTATCGTGAATCTCTTCACTTAATCATGAAATGTGCATACCAATACTGTTGGTATTTCAGCTTTTGTCAATGAGTTTTTAGTAAAAAAGCTGTTCCATCCTCTTCTCTAAACAATGTTACTATCACATTATACCTTTAAATTGAACTATAGATTGAATATCATACACCTGTAAAACCATGGCTCCATTACATTGTCTTGCTTTAAAGGTCTACGTGTGCGTTCAGCAAGCTGTCAATGTTGCCAAATTGAGCACTTAAAAATGAACTATCCAACCAGTTATGAAATGTGAATGTAAAATGACTGTGGAACGCGTAGAGGGAAATGTATATTGAATTCATACCTCTCTTAAAGCTTCTTTCTGAGCTTTTTCTCAGTCATTTGGATATTTGTGTATAGACAATTAACCATGGTGCTGACATAAGAAGTGAAATTAAATAATGTTCAATATTAATGCTATGATAAAAAGTGGCAGCTTCTGGCTTCTACCAGAGGTTGTACAGGTTCCTCAGACCTCCACAACACAACCCGGTGCCCTGCCAATTTCAAGCCATGTTGCTGGATAGGGGAACCTTCAGCTTTACTTCATTGTGCCAGTATATAGATGCTCCCCGAACAAACTCTGTCTTGTGTTTTGTGTTTAAATGCCTTGTGTAATTTACACTTGTGACAATTTTTGTATCAAAAGCAATTTATATAATAAAGGTTATATTTTAAGGAATAATTGTGTGCCTAATCTTTTAAATGAGTGATTTATTTATGTTTATATAGTCACATGAAATGTGATATTAATTTCCATTGCATGGAAAAGTTTGTTGATGATCCAAATGGGGTTCACATTACTGTTGAGATGCTACTGCACTGACGATTCAGCACAGCCAGAAGAGGTCTGGACACCCCTCAGAGCCTGGTTCCTCTCTAGGTTTCTTCCTAGTCCTGCCTTTTCTAGGGTTTTTTTCCTAGGCGCTGTGCTTCTGCATTGCTTGCTCTTTGGGGTTTTAGGCTGGGTATCTGTATAGCTCTTTTGTAATAACTGATGTAAAAAGGGCTTTATAAAATACATTTGATGAATGAATCATAGCTAACTGCTGCCACCATTTGGAGAAAAGTTGGACCATCCTTTTTATATGTAAATAAATGCTTAATTTGTCTCTTTCACTTTTCACAAGTGAACATCCATGTCCAAAAATCATAAATCTACCCAATTAAAGAATAGATATGGCCACAATATTTTGAGTGCTGCGAGCTGAAAGAAGAATATGCAGCAGGTGTACTCTATTGGCAGTCCTAGAAACACATCCCTGGAGTAATTGCTGCTGCATACAACATTCTTCTTCATAACACATCAGTCTGCAGTTCGAATAAGAAGATACAGTAGGTCAATATGTGTTCCATTGCTGAGCCAGTGTGGTATGTCACCCTCATAAACACAATAACAACCTGTGTAAGCTATTCTGTGACCCCTATTAACAAGAATTATAGACTGTTCGCATGGACATGGAAAACTCCTTAACTTTACAACTCTCCTCCCTTGGGTATGTAAAACAGAAGGAAACTACATATGAGGAAACAAATTGCTATTTGATGTTCCTATTTTGCTGTACATTGCTGAAATAATCGTTTGAGTAGGTTAGTTGAGGAGAAGAAACAACTATGTAAGACTTTAGCATTTGATGGCTGGCTTTCGAGGTTACTAACAGTGAATGGAGGGACACCTTAAGAGACGGCTGCTAGTCTCCAGGTGAAGTTACTCTCAAGTGCAGGCCTGTAATGACAGGTATAAACTGGAAAACCCCTCACATGTTGTTTGTTTTGCTCATTTGGATGTCTTCCATCTCTGCTTGATGATGACAAAGTTATACTTTTACTTTCCATAATCCCTGACGTTACCAGTGATAACCAAACCACTGTTTTGGGGATTAATAGCAATAGTTTTGTGGAATAATAGCAAAAGACGGGTGGACTTTTTTGTTCCAATCCCTATTGACTTAAACATGACCACACCTATAAGTAGTCTTCACTCTGCACTCTTTTCATGTCTCCCTCTGCATTTGTAACATATGATGATACTGAGGGCCTGCAATACATCACCAGATTAAATTGAAGGTAATTTCCATTTTCAGACCCTATGGTTACAGGTTGTAATGACACAATAAGAGAAAAACAATTCAGAGAACCCCAAAAAAAATGGAATATCATGACACACACACTTTACATCGATAATAACCATGGGGAAAATATCAAATCAAATGTATGTATAAAGCCCTTTTTACATCAGCAGATGTAAAACCCAGCCTAAAACCCCAAACAACAAGCAATGCAGATGTAGAACCATGGTGGCTAGGAAAAACTCCCTAGAAAGGCAGGAACCTAGGAAGAAACCTAGAGGGGAACCAGGCTCTGAGGGGTGGCCAGTCCTCTTCTGGCCGTGCCGGGTGGAGATTATAAGAGTACATAGCCATTAAGGCCAGATTGTTCTTCAAGATGTTCAAACACTCATGACCAGCATGGTCAAATAATAATCACAGTGGTTGTAGAGGGTGCAACAGGTTAGCATCTCAGGAGTAAATGTCAGTTAGCTTTTCATAGCCGAGCATTCAGAGGTCAAGACATCAGGTGCGGTAGAGAGCGAGAGAGAGAGGGAGAGGGAGGGAGGGAGGGAGAGGGAAAGAGAGGGTCGAAAACAGCAGGTCTGGGACAAGGTAGCACATCTGGTGAACAGGTCAGGGTTCCATAGCCACAGGTAAAACCACATAAACTGGATCAGCAGCACGACCAGGTGGACTGGGGATGGGGACAGCCAGGAGTCATCAGGCCAGGTAGTCTTGAGGCATGGTCCTAGGGCTCAGGTCCGGGAGGGGAGAGAGAGAGAGAGATGGGAGAATTAGAGGGAGCATACTTAAGCTCACACAGGACACCAGATAAAACAGGAGAATTTCACCAGATAGGACAGACTGACCCTAGCCCCCCGGCACATAGACTATTGCAGCATAGATACTGGAAGCTGACAGGAGGGGTCAGGGCACACTGTGGCCCTGTCTGATGATACCCCTGGACATGGCCAACCAGGTGGGATATAACCCCACCCACTTTGCCAAAGCACAGCCCCCACACCACTAGAGGGATATCAACAGACTACCAACTTACTACCCTGAGACAAGGCTGAGTATAGCCCACGAAGATCTCTTCCAACGCACGAGCTCGAGGGGGCGCAAGACGGGACAGGAAGATCACGTCAGCAACCCACTCATGTTGAGTATAGCGAAAAAAGCCTGGTATGACGTGACGCACCCATCCTAGGGACGGCATGGAGGAGCACTAGTAAGCCAGTCACTCAGCCCCCGTAATAGGGTCAAAGGCAGAGAATCCCAGTGGAGAGAGGGTAGCTGGCCAGGCAGGACAGCAAGGGTGTAACAGTCAAAAATATTTGTGCAATAATATGGTTTAACACTGGCAGATTAGATTTGCTTTATGCTAGGAGATGACTTTTGATCAGTTGCATGGGCTGTAAATCCTTGAGATGCAAAGATGAGCAACTCCTGGCACTGGGTAGCCTATAATGCATCAATATCATCACACTGAGAAATTATATACTGTAGTTAAATGTAATGTTTGAATACTCCTTTCAGGTTATCAGGTGTCATTTTCTGTTATCAACTCATAACAATGAGTGGTAATCATATAACACTAGAGTGAATCACAGACTATGCCCACAGGAGACACTTATGTCACGTGTAAGACATCCTGCATCCCCCGTGTGTGTATGTGTGTGTGCGTGCGTGCGTCTCAATCAAAGCAATAAGAGCTTTTTTGACGAATGGGCGTGCACATGCTGCCCTAATGCATGCTTGCCTAAACTCATAAATGTATAGAAAAGTATGTTTTCAGGGCATGCATTAGATACCAATCCTCTGAAATGCGCAGACTGACTGCAAAAAAGACTACCTGGAACGCGACGATATTTTTTCCACTGCCGCAGTGATGGAAAGGAGGAGGGATTTTAGACCCATGGCAACTGACCGCGAATGCCAGAGAACGTTGTTTTTCACGCGTTCCACCCTGCTCTATCTGCGGAAATGGGGAGTTTCTCGACCGACAACGTTTTTTACGGCAAGGGAGTGGACGCGGTTTAATGACGGTCAGTGCTATTCGGAATACATGGGACGTCCCTACCCTAAACCCTAAACATTTTACTTCTCAACTTCAATGGGGTAGGGACGTCCCAAGGATCCATAGCACTGACCATTTAATGACTTGTACAGTACCAAATCACAAGACTGAACTCGCTAAAAGTCTGATTGGCGTGATTCATAGCCAATAGAGCTCAACCGATCTGTTTGATTGACAGGTACTTTAGTTGCGGTAAAGATTCGGTTGTCACTACAGCCACAGTCACAATTGGGTATATCGTAAAAACTAATTAAAACAAAAATTTGATTTTTGGTCTTAATTTAAGGTCAGGGTTAGGCATAAGGTCAGTAGTGTGGTCAAGGCTATGCTTAAGATTAGGTTTAAAATCAGATTTTAAGAAGATAAATTGTAGAAATGGGCGGGGTTTAGCCATAATTATGACTTTGTGGCTGTGGTAACTAGTGACGACCAAAAGATATAGGTAACTAACCCTTCTATCTGGTGTGGGCCTGCCTGGTTGTGGTGGGGGAAGGGGTCGTTGAAGTTGATGGAACCGCCATCTTGAAAAGTGCCATCTGACAGTCTAGCAACATTTTCTCGCCTGTCAGAATCAGTTGTAAACACTTTTTTTTTTTTTTTTGCTCTTAGGATTTGTCGCTTTTTTGTTATTGTTGACACTTTAGGCTAATGGCTCAATAAGCTACATGCCGGGGACTCACCATTTACCGTTGTTTATTGGTACGTACTTGCTAGCTAGTCCATGCAGTTCAGGAGACAAGAACAGTACTTGACCAGTTACTGAGCTAGCTAGCTAACCGGAGCAACACTAAGTGACTAACTACCCATTTATCGTTAGCTACCGGTAACTTAGCTACCCCGATGTATTTCTTAGTACGAATCGTCTTTACTTGTTATATTGTACTCGATAGATAGCTACGGTACGTTAGTCTTATTGTGTGTGAAAAGCCACTGGGGTCGATTGAAATGCACAATGTTGATTGCAAGCTAACGCTAGTTAGCCGTATTTCAGACCAGTGTTCGACACGGTTCGGTTTGGCCTGTCTTTGCGTTGGTTAACTAGGCCATTCCGGAAAATGCTAACTGACGTTAGCTGCTAGCTTGCGTCCACCGTTTGGATATTGATGTTAACGTTACAGATGTTGGATTTTGTATTTTTTTGCCAGCTAGCTAGCTGACGTTAATTATCTAGAGCGTCAAATTGTTTAAGTTATTGACGGGAACTGGCAAGCTAACAAAATATTCGGCTAGTTGGCTACCTAGTAAGCGTTAGCTTTTCGGATAAAGATTATGTGGTAACGTTAAAGTAGCTGGTTAATGTTAGTAGTTTGGGGAAACCACGTCAGCTGTAACTACGTTACTTAGATAACTATCTGGTAAACGAACGTTACGTTAGTTGTCCGCAGCGAATTCACCTAGCTACCTATCAAGCAGCTGTCTATTGTGTTAGTTAGCTAGCTAGCTAGGTACTGTTAGCTTAGTCGTTTTGGCATAGTTTCAGGATTCTCCGGGTCAGGCTAAGTGTTGAATTTAGCTAGATAGTTAGTTCTGTTTCTGACCCTTATAGCTACATAACTAACTTGGCTAGCTAGTTAGTCCCAGCCTGTCCTGAGACATGGCTATTGGTTACTTATCTAACGTTAGCTAGCTAAAGCACAAAAGTGTCTAGCTAATACAGTAAGAACAACACTGAACAGCAAGTAACGTAGCCCCATTTGTTGTGGCTAAACGGCAATGTAACCCTTTACTCCCAAGGCAGTGCATTACATTGGACAAACAATAGTGTACTAAAAGAAGGTAGGCATATACAAAAACACATCAGGTTATATGACACGTTCTGGTTTAGTTTACATGAAACAGAATGTTACCTTGGGCAAACCCTGGGTTTCAGTTTTACACTGTCACTGGAATAGTCATATGTGTATATTTGAGTAACCAACCATACATAAATGTTTTGTATGGTTGTGATTTAGTTGACAGATTGTTTTTGGTTTCACCCACTGGGGCTTGACTATCCAGCGTTTGTGTCCTGTCTTTGTCAACTGAGACAGATGGGGCTATTCCTTAAATCATGGAATTAAGTGTTCATAAGCTTTCTCAGTAGCTGGGAGAGCAAACAGTTAAGCACCAGGCCATAACCATACAACAGATGTAAACCAGCAGCTGACAGTGCTTATTTTCTGTTTGTATCACAGGACTTTGTTCAGGCCTATGTTGCGCTCTTGGGTGGTGATAAAATACTGTTTTTCCTGTCATTATTTGGTTGCCCGTGGTAGACAGAATTAATGCCAGACAACCAATGTTGTCCATGACATTCATTTTGACATCTTCACATTCTTTTAGTATTTTATAGAGCAATGATTGAGTTGCACACTTTCATCAAAGCATGTGCCTGGACAGGTGCCAATGTCAATGGTCCCTCAGCACAGCCCCGATGCTCAGTCTATTAATACGCTTTCTTTTCTCAGCCATTCACTGATCTGAGGTACTGGTTTAGCATAAGCCAAGATGACTTCACTGTAACCTTTAACCCTATTTCTGCCAGGCTTCCCCACAAGATGGGAATTCCCAGCAAATACTTTGTTGTGACACTTTATTTTCTATTTACCTGAGGGCCAGGTGTACACAGTGGGAAAATATGTTTATCTTTTGAGGCATATGACTAGTGTGTGCATTGAACATGTTTCACTGCTTTGTTCTTATGGTGAGTGAGTTGTTGACACTGTTATATATTTAAGCAATAAGGCCAGAGTGGGTGTGGTATATGGCCACTATACCATGGCTAAGGGCTGTTTTTACGCACGACGCAACGCGGAGTGCCTGCATACAGCCGTTGTATGTTGGCCATATACCACAAACCACCGAGGTGCCTTATTGCTATTATAAACGGGTTACCAGCGTAATTACAGCAGTAAAAATAATTATTTTGTCATTCCCGAGTGGCGCAGCGGTCTAAGGCACTGCATCTCAGTGCTTGAGGTATCACTACAGACCCCCTGGTTCGATTCCAGGCTGTATCACAATTGGCCGTGATTGGGAGTCCCATATGGCGGCGCACAATTGGCCCAGCGTCGTCCGGGATTGGCCAGTGTAGGCCGTCATTGTAAATAAGAATTTGTTCTTAACTGACTTGCCTAGTTAAATAAAGGTTAAATAAAAAAAATACCTGTGGTATACGGTCTGATATATCACAGCTGTCAGCCAATCAGCATTCAGGACTCGAACCACCCAGTTTATGATGCCTCTTAAGATGTGACAAGGTGATTTGACTAAGCACAGTGTTCTGAACTAGCAACAATGTTGCCAGTATGTTGTGTGAGGAGAGGTTAGCCCAGTAATGCTTGTCTTAATGCTTTGAAGTTTAAACAAAGTGTAGACTGCTTCTGTTTTGGGGAGAGTTGTTGGCATGGCGATAAGGAAGTGCATATTTTCCTATGATGGAAAAGCTATGGTTTACCGGCTCTTTGCCAGAGATTTAAAGTTTGTCTCATGACCTAGACTAAATATTGGTTTTCACCTGTTTAACACACTTCTTATTTTAGAAGGTAATGTAACACAAAATAATGAACATAGCTTAAATTACTACTTGTTTCAGTAGCATGTAACCTTAACGTAAGAAATCTTACTGTTAGTAAGAAAATGTGCCATTACAATGAGTAATATGCTAATGTTTTTATTTTCTTTGTTTCAGGTGTGCGTTGATCTGTTGAGGCCGAGGTGGTCGTTCTGCTGCCTGTGGAGCCTGTAATGGGCCAGAACTCCCGACGAGCACAATCATTATTTTATTTTTAACCTCTGGGCTCTACCCCAGTCAGGTATGTTTGTGAAGTTGTCTATTTGACCACCTCATCTCAACCCACATTGTGCTTTGCCATTGTCTTATGACTATTTTCCTTCCTTACAGAAGCATCATGTTTTGGAAGTTTGATTTACACACAACATCCCACATCGACACCCTCCTGGAGAAGGAAGATGTGACTCTGACAGAGGTGATGGACGAGGAGGATGTCCTGCAGGAGTGCAAGGCCCAGAACCACAAGCTAGTGGACTTCCTGGTACGGCCTCAGTGCATGGAGGACCTGGTAACTTACATCACGCAGGAGCCAAGTGATGATGTGGAGGAGAAGATCAAGTACAAGTAAGTGGGATTCATACACTAGGCCAGGATATACTTACGAATATATGCCAGTTTTGAGAACGATTTCTTGTTTTCTTTCAGCTTCCCTTGCGTTTACCTCAAGGGAATTCCCCTACAATCACAAGGGTGCAAACATGACTTGCTAGACAGTCAATTATATAGGACCTTTGATGTGATCTTTTGTGTGGTAGAGGTACTGTATTAATCTATCACTAAATGTTGTACTTTCAGGTACCCCAACATATCCTGTGAACTCCTTACCTCGGATGTTGGGCAGATCAATGACAGACTGGGAGAAGATGAAAGTTTACTGATGAAACTTTATGGCTTCTTGCAAAACGAATCTCCACTCAACCCTTTACTGGCCAGTTTTTTCAGCAAGGTCCTGAGCATCCTCATCGGCAGGAAACCAGAACAGGTGAGATCAATACAGAACGCTAGTATAAACCACACTGGTTTTAAAAAGTTTGACCTGCTCTGGGAGAAAATATTGTCCTGTGACACATCGTTAAACAAACTTCCACTATCTTTTGCAGATTGTGGAGTTTCTGCGGAAGAGGGAAGACTTTGTGGACTTAATGATTAAACACATAGGGACCTCTGCCATCATGGACTTGTTGCTCAGAATGCTGACCTGCATTGAACCACAGCAGCTCAGACAAGATGTCTTAAATGTAAGTGTTATTTGGTTTTCTTCATGTTTTGATGTTTCGGTCAATTTTTTTAGGGTTCAATCATCAACCTCTAACTTCTTCTCTTCCTACAGTGGCTGAACGAGGAGAAGGTGATCCAGAGGCTTGTTGATATGGTCCAGCCTTCTCAGGATGAGGATGTAAGTCACATTTCATCAGCAGTTTGTTTGGAGTCCTGTTGCTCTTTTGCAGTGTCTTCACCAGTCTGCCTCTCTGTTCATCATCCAGAGGCACTCCAACGCATCCCAGTCGCTGTGCGAAATCATCCGCCTCAGCAGAGATCAGATGTTCCAAGTGCAGGGCTGCTCAGAGCCTGACCCCTTACTGGCCACACTGGA
Source organism: Coregonus clupeaformis (assembly GCF_020615455.1). Lineage (NCBI taxonomy): Eukaryota > Metazoa > Chordata > Actinopteri > Salmoniformes > Salmonidae > Coregonus > Coregonus clupeaformis. The sequence goes on from NC_059210.1 coordinate 26,694,707, forward strand.
AAAGTGAGTCTCTACTACCTGTTTTTTATTTTTTCAACAAGGAATACTCATTATTACTGTTATGATATTCACTGTATTTTATTGTCGTGGCAAAATCACTACTGATTTACATGTCCCTCCCTTTCTCTCAGACAAGAGACTGTGGAGCAGTTGCTGTCCAACATATTTGACAAAGAGAAAAATGACTCTGCAATAGTCAGTGTAATTCAGATTCTCCTGACACTCTTTGAGACACGAAGACCAGCGTAAGTTAACAATATCCCATTTTAAAGTTTGATTTGTTTTGTGTTGTGAGACTTGTCTGATGTACTGTTCTGTCATGTGCAGGTTCGAAGGCCATTTGGAAATCTGTCCTCCTGGTATGAGCCACCCATCCTTCTCAGTCAATCAGAGCATTCTCGAGGCTGTCAGACCCAGGCTCAAAGACTTCCATCAACTGCTGCTGGAACCCCCAAAGGTAATACCATACTTTGCATACACTATATATACATAAGTATGTGGACACCCCTTCAAATTAGTGGATTCGGCTATTTTAGCCACACCCGTTGCTGACAGGTGTATAAAATTGAGCACACAGCCATGCAATCTCCATAGACAAACATTGGCAGTAGAATTGCCTTACTGAAGAGCTCAGTGACTTTCAACGTGGCACCGTCATAGGATGCCACCTTTCCAACAAGTCAGTTAATCAAATTTCTTCCCTGCTAGAGCTGCCCCAGTCAACTGTAAGTGCTGTTATTGTGAAGTGGAAACGTCTAGAAGCAACAACTGCTCAGTCGCGAAGTGGTAGGCCACACAAGCTCACAGAATGGGACTGGCGAGTGCTGAAGCGCGTAGTGTGTAAAAATCGTCTGTCCTTGGTTGCAACACTCACTACCGACTTCCAAACTGCCTCTGGAAGCAACGTCAGCACAAGAACTGTTAGTCTTGGAGCTTAATTAAATGGGTTTCCATGGCCGAGCATCCGCACACAAAAATAAGATCACCATGTGCAATTCCAAGCGTCGGCTGGAGTGGTATAAAGCTTGCCACCATTGGACTCTGGAGCAGTGGAAACGCGTTCTCTGGAGTGATGAATCACGCTTCACCATCTGGCAGTCTGACAGACAAATCTAGTTTTGGCGGATGCCAGGAGAACGCTACCTGCCCCAATGCATAGTGCCAACTGTAAAGTTTGGTGGAGGAGGAATAATGGTCTGGGGCTGTTTTTCATGGTTCAGGCTAGGCCCCTTATTTCCAGTAAAAGGAAATCTTAACTTTACAGCATATAAATACGTTGTAGACGATTCTGTGCTTCCAGCTTTGTGGCAACAGTTTGGGGAAGGCCCTTTCCTGTTTCAGCATGACAATGCCCCTGTGCACAAAGCGAGGTTCATACAGAAATGGTTTGTCGAGATTGGTGTAGAAGAACTTGACAGGACTGCACAGAGCCCTGACCTCAACTTCATTGAACACCTTTGGGATGAATTGGAATGCCGACTGCGAGCCAGGCCTAATCGCCCAACATAAGTGCCCGACCTCACTAATGCTCTTATGGCTGAATGGAAGCACGTCCCCGCAGCAATGTTCCAACATCTAGTGGAAAGCCTTCCCAGAAGAGTGGAGGCTGTTATAGCAGCAAAGGGGAGACTAACTCCATATTTTGCCCATGATTTTGGAATGAGATGTTTGACGAGAAGATGTCCACATACTTTTGGTCATGTAGTGTACCTACAGTGAGGGGGAAAAAAGTATTTGATCCCCTGCTAATTTTGTACGTTTGCCCACTGACAAAGAAATGATCAGTCTATAATTTGAATGGTAGGTTTATTTGAATAGTGAGAGACAGAATAGCAACAAAAAAATCCAGAAAAACGCATGTCAAAAATGTTATACATTGATTTGCATTTTAATGAGGGAAATAAGTATTTGACCCCTCTGCAAAACATGACTTAGTACTTCGTGGCAAAACCCTTGTTGGCAATCACAAAAGTCAGACGTTTCTTGTAGTTGGCCACCAGGTTTGCACACATCTCAGGAGGGATTTTGTCCCACTCCTCTTTGCAGATCTTCTCCAAGTCATTAAGGTTTCGAAACTTCAGCTCCCTCCACAGATTTTCTATGGGATTAAGGTCTGGAGACTGGCTAGGCCACTCCAGGACCTTAATGGGCTTCTTCTTGAGCCACTCCTTTGTTGCCTTGGCCGTGTGTTTTGGGTCATTGTCATGCTGGAATACCCAACCACGACCCATTTTCAATGCCCTGGCTGAGGGAAGGAGGTTCTCACCCAAGATTTGACAGTACATGGCCCCGTCCATCGTCCCTTTGATACGGTGAAGTTGTCCTGTCCCCTTAGCAGAAAAACACCCCCAAAGCATAATGTTTCCACCTCCATGTTTGATGGTGGGGATGGTGTTCTTGTGGTCATAGGCAGCATTCCTCCTCCTCCAAACACGGCGAGTTGAGTTGATACCAAAGAGCTCCATTTTGGTCTCATCTGACCACAACACTTTCACCCAGATCTCCTCTGAATCATTCAGATGTTCATTGGCAAACTTCAGACGGGCATGTACAGTGCTATGAAAAAGTATTTGTCCCCTTTCTAATTTTCTCTACTTTTACATATTTGTGATACTGAATTATCAGGTCTTCAACCAAAACCTAATATTAGATAAAGGGAACATAAGTGAACAAATAACACAACAATTACATATTTATTTCATAAACAAAGTTATGCAACACCCAATTCCCCTGTGTGAAAAAGTAATTGCCCCCTTACACTCTAACTGGTTGTGCCACCTTTAGCTGCAATGACTCCAACCAAATGCTTTGTGTAGTTGTTGATCAGTCTCTCACGTCGCTGTGGAGGAATTATGGCCCACTCTTCCATGCAGAACTGCTTTAACTCAGTGACGTGTGGGTTTTCAAGCATGAACTGCTTGTTTCAAGTCCTGCCACAACATCTCAATTGGGAATAGGTCTGGACTTTGACTAGGCCATTCCAAAACTTCAAATTTGTTGCTTTTTAGCAATATTCAAGTAGACTTTATTTTGTTTTTGGGATCATTGTCTTGCTGCATGACCCAGCTGCGCTTCAGCTTCAAAAGTATAACTTTTTGGACGACATGGTTCCAGTAATGCCTGGCGAAAACCAACCACTGCATTCCACAGTAAGAACATCATACCAAAGGTCAAGCATCGTGGTGATGGTTTGGGGATGCTTTGCTGCCTCAGGACCTGGACGACTTGCCTTAATAGAAGGAACCATGAATTCTGCTCTGTATCAGAGAATTCTACAGGAGAATGTCAGACCATCCGTCTGTGAGCTGAAGCGCAGCTGGGTCATGCAGCAAGACAATGATCCAAAAAACACAATCAAGTCTACTTGAAAATTGCTAAAAAGCAACAAATTGGAAGTTTTGGAATGGCCCAGGCAAAGTCCAGACCTAATCCCAATTGAGATGTTGTGGCAGGACTTGAAACGAGCAGTTCATGCTTAAACCCACACGTCACTGAGTTAAAGCAGTTCTGCATGGAAGAGTGGGCCAAAATTCATCCACAGCGACGTGAGAGACTGATCAACAACTACACGAAGCATTTGGTTGGAGTCATTGCAGCTAAAGGTGGCACAACCAGTTATTGAGTGTAAGGGGGCAATTACTTTTTCACACAGGGGAATTGGGTGTTGCGTAACTTTGTTTATGAAATAAATATGTAATTGTGTTATTTGTTCACGTATGTTCCCTTTATCTAATATTAGGTTTTGGTTGAAGATCTGATAACATTCAGTATCACATATGCAAAAGTAGAGAATTAGAAAGGGGGCAAATACTTTTTCATAGCACTGTGTGCTTTCTTGAGCAGGGGGACCTTGCGGGTGCTGCAGGATTTCAGTCCTTCACGGCGTAGTGTGTTACCAATTGTTTTCTTGGTGACTATGGTCACAGCTGCCTTGAGATCATCCTCACGTGTAGTTCTGGGCTGATTCCTCACCGTTCTCATGATCATTGCAACTCCACGAGGTGAGATCTTGCATGGAGCCCCAGGCCGAGGGAGATTGACAGTTATTTTGTGTTTCTTCCATTTGCGAATAATCGCACCAACTGTTGTCACCTTCTCACCAAGCTGCTTGGCGATGGTCTTGTAGCCCATTCCAGCCTTGTGTAGGTCTACAATCTTGTCCCTGACATCCTTGGAGAGCTCTTTGGTCTTGGCCATGGTGGAGAGTTTGGAATCTGATTGATTGCTTCTGTGGACAGGTGTCTTTTATACAGGTAACAAGCTGAGATTAGGAGCACTCCCTTTAAGAGTGTGCTCCTAATCTCAGCTCGTTACCTGTATAAAAGACACCTGGGAGCCAGAAATCTTTGATTGAGAGGGGGGTCATACTTATTTCCCTCATTCAAATGCAAATCAATTTATAACATTTTTGACATGCGTCTTTCTGGATTTTTTTGTTGTTATTCTGTGTCTCACTGTTCAAATAAACCTACCATTAAAATTATAGACTGATCATGTCTTTGTCAGTGGGCAAACGTACAAAATCAGCAGGGGATCAAATACTTTTTCCCTCACTGTATCGTCTTACACACACTAAACAGTGCAGACATTTCAGGCCATTTTAGTAAGCTAAGTAGAGGAGGTTTTTCTCCGTTATGAACTTGAAAGAAATATGACTAACCACTATTTTCAATAAACTATTACTACTCTCTTTCAATGTTTTTGTGATCCTGCCATCTCAATCTCAGTTCAACTTTGAGTCATATTTATCTTCAGAGTGGGTGGTCTTTCCTCTAATTTACTTTACAAGTGCAGTCCACTCTACAAGTTCACTCCAATGGTGGTTGTATTTGCGTTACCAAGTTCAATGAATGTAGTCTATGAGAGCCTGATTTGTTCCTTTCATCACCATATTTGCAGAAGAATATCATGAAAACCACATGGGGAGTGCTAGACCCCCCAGTGGGCAACACCCGGCTGAATGTGGTCCGTCTAGTGGCTAGCCTTCTGCAGACCAACACTCATATCATCAACATGGAGCTGACTAACCTCAACACTCTAGGAGTCATACTCGTAAGTTGCCTGTCTTTTTGTGTGGTTTTTTTACACTTGGTTTTTAGTACTAGTTGTTCCTGCCAAAACCCGCACCTGGATTTAGACTGCTATGCACAAGGGTTTCTGTCTTTTATGACACTAGTTCCCTTACTACCCCCTTCTCATAACCAAGGTCAACAGGGATGATGCAAACTTCAACAACTTGGTTTGGGACATTTTCATATTAAATAAATGTATTTATATTTTTCTCCATTTTATTCTCAGGACATGTACTTCAAATATATATGGAATAACTTCCTGCATTTACAAGTAGAAATATGCACTGCGATGATCCTAGCAATGCCCCCAGCCCAAAGTGAAAACCCCGAAATCAACAGTGACCAGGATCCTGTCAGAGAAAGCCACCTCATCAAACATGTGAGGCTTTGTCAGCCTTTTCTTTACATCTATTATGGTATTCATGTCGGACAAGTCAATTCATTATTTTTTGTGCTCGGTGTTTTAGCTGTTTCAGAAGTGCCAGTTTATACAGAGAATTCTTGATGCATGGAGCTCCAACGAGAAAGTGCAGTAAGTACTGTTATTATTAATGATGGATATGTTTCTCATTCCGTTATGCATTTAGACCATAATGCTGTTGTTACCAGACCAATGGACTTTGCAGATTTGTGTTTAAATCTCTTGTGAGCTCTTTGGTTTTTACCCTTGCGAAGGCTCACAAATGTCACCACAATGTGCCAGTAGGCTTCAATAAGTGTGTATCCTCTTGCAGAGCTGAGGGTGGACGTAGACAAGGCTACATGGGCCACTTGACCAGAATAGCCAACTCAATAGTGCACAACAGTGACAAGGGCCCCAATGGTGCACAGATACAGCAGCTCATCTCAGGTGAGTGCACTTTGAGACCTATAAGGAATGAGGTTGTTGGAGCGAAACCCCCCAAAAAAAAACAGTCCTTACTATATCCTGAAATGAGGTGGAATAGACTAATCTTGTTATTTCTCTGCTTTATTTCAGAGCTCACAGAGGATGACAAAGAGAGATGGGAGGCCTTCACTTCTGGTCAGCTAGCTGAAACAAACAAGAGAAACACTGTAGACCTAGTAAGTCTGATACAGACACCTCCGTTACTTAATGCCAAAATGGATGTTTGCAAAGTACACAGTATTTACACTGACATGTACTGAAAGGTGAAGTGCCAGTAGTGCCAAAGCTGTCTGAAGGATGTCTCGTGGTTGTCCTCTTAGTAATAAGGTTGTTTGCACTGTGCCCTAGGTGAACACACACCATATTCACTCATCCAGTGACGATGAGGTAGACTTCAAGGACAGCGGATTCAACCACGGTTCCTCTTTACAACAAGTAAGTCTGTAACTGGATGAGACTATATAAATACTGCTAAATCTGCATGTTGATGCTTTTTATAATTGTTAACATTATTATACTGGACTAATAATGTCTAGTAATAGTAGTACTGATATGTGTATTTTATAAACTAATATTAAACATGTATCTTCCAAATGTAAGTATGCATGTGCTCTTAATCTGAAAACTATTAACGTATAGCTACAGTATTAGTCAATTGTTTTGAATTGAAGTACTTGAAGTTTTTTGTAGTGCCAAGACTATATCATTATCATTGGTCCTGGGTTTGCCAGGCCTTTTCTGATTATCAGATGCAACAAATGACGTCCAATTTTATTGAGCAGTTTGGCTTCAATGACGAAGAGTTTGCTGATCAGGATGATGTCGTGGAGTGAGTACTGATCCTGCATGTTTTCTTCATAACCTGCAATTATACTGGTTGGGGGATTTCAATAATGGTTTCGGGTGACTACTGGTATTCTATTAATACATTCTCTGCTTACTTAACAAAGGACTGGGAATCAGTTTCTTTCTCTGTACAAAGGTTTAGGTTACATACATGTTTGCAATTAACATTTACATATGAAAATAAAATGCCACTGTTTGGATAATGATATCGCTAGTGTGGGGGAAAGTAATTGGTAGGTAAATTGGATGCCAGTCTGAATTCGGAAACCCATGAATGTCAAATTTTCTTATGATTACATTTAACTAGCTGTTATTATACAGGTCCAGATAGTAACTTTGTAATTGTTAATTGCAAAACAGGTATTTTTTTCTGGATCAAAATGGGCTTACGTGGTGTGGGTGTGGACATGAGCGTGGCCGCCGACCAACATTTTTTAGAGGCCCTCCTGTTGGGCACAATGACAAAATTGAGCTGTTTTAAAGCATGGCTTATGAGTCAAATATCCCTTTTATACTAAGGCGTTTTTCCGCCCACTTTATCATACAGCCAACCTTTACCGCCTTTTCTTTATCTGAAAGGTATTGCCGGTATCAAAGCCTACATTTTTATTTCCGCCAAACGACCTACTAATCATTTCGGTAAAGTTCTGCTTACGGCATAGTATGAAACGTAGCGGTAATGTTGAGGCGGCTTTGGCACGCACTACGCTCTTAAACTCTTGATGGTTGCTAGACGGCCAGTTCTAAACTTCGCAAGACATGTCACTTCGCTCATCTCTTCGCATAGCCCACCACTAAGCATGCACTTTTCTTAACCACAACTGGATGGATCCATAAATAAGTACTGTGGGAATAAATATCACAAAATTATGAAAATATTGGAATAAAGTATGCTAATGAAATTGAAGGCATGTAATAAATGGTTGCTTACTGAAACTTCCCAAAGTCATCCAATCCTTGTAATACATTTGAATCAATAGCCTGCCCGCGTGTGGTCAACTAGATTGTAATGTCAGTACCGTTTTGATTGGGACGGTGCCATCGCGCTGCTTTGACACAAGCGTTTGGACTAGTCTTGATAAATCAATAAATGTCAGATTTTGTTGCTTTACCTGAATCTCCGCTTGGATATTGGTTTGGCTACAATTAGGCTGGGGAAATGTTAGTGGAGGTGAGTGCTGCTCATGATTGTCTTGTGTAGTTTTGCCTTGTTATGTAGTTTAACAAGTGGATTATTTAGCTCTTTACTCAGTCGTTTAGTAGCCTGGGCCTACTCCCAACCAAAAGCCTGTGACTTCACTGACTTGTCTGATAATCAATCAATGTGATTTTGTTTCACTGAATCTCCGTCTGTATAGGCTATTTGGTTCATTCTCTGGCTGGGCAAATATAGCTAATCTATTCGTTTGCTCATCTATCACTGATCAGAAACATTAATAATAATATAATATATAATATAATATGCCATTTAGCAGACGCTTTTATCCAAAGCGACTTACAGTCATGCGTGCATACATTTGTGTATGGGTGGTCCCGGGGATCGAACCCACTACCTTGGCGTTACAAGCGCCGTGCTCTACCAGCTGAGCTACAGAGGACCACATTTATGATGCAATAATGTAGCCTAAATCAAGTGTATGCTTATTATTTTGCTCAATTGCATATAGATCAACTCCAAAAGCCCACAGAGGTTGTGAAATATGAACGAAACTCACATGCTTTTGAAAATATAATTGATATTATTTTCTATCGGTATCATGAAGGTAAGACCCTAAGCCTGCTCCATTACAAAGCGGATTGAGGGTAGGAAAGATGACACGTGGATAAAAAATGCATTGGCTTGGGCTCTTTAAAAATCTTTTTTTTCTTTTTTTTTCTCGACAGTGGTACCACATGTTTCTGTGACACAAGTTGTGTAGGGAAAAATATGTATTTTATTCTATTATCCCATTATATTCTTACTATAAAATCTGTGTGTTGACTGATCGGGTAGGTGTTTTGTCTGTTTTAATGAACAAAATAACAAACTATTGATTTGATTTGGATGGTTTAGCCTAATTAAACTAAAATGCTATTCTTTGAAAATACATTTTGTTTATGTTACTTAGGACTTGCCTAAATGAATTAATAATGGATTTCTTTTTGATGGTGTATATTCTCAATGGATTTATTAAAATCGACCCACATCTGCACACCACTATTACCACTTGTCCCCAGCATGCACACAGGAGGTATAAAAGGTGTATGCAGGCAAGAATGTGGTTAAAAATGTGCCTGTTTTGTAAGGGGGTCATATAAACATTGGCCTTTTTTTTTTTTTTTTACAGGCTAAACAACGTAACTCATGTGAAAGCAGTAGAACATTATAACAAAATCACAAATCATAATTTTGTGCGTTTTTGATTCTCCCTGACTGTCTAGCTTTTATTTTGGTGATTGTTAGTTTTCAAAGATCTTATTTAAAAATTATATAGGTCCATTATCTTTCCTACATACTTCATCTGTTTTTAGTCGTTTGTTTACACTGAAAACGTTTTTCCATCCCCACATTTTTTTTTTTACTGTTTGGACATAGGCCGCCCGAGGAAAAACACTTAGGCGACACGCCCAAGACTTTTCTATGCAGAACTAACCCTGCAAAATTCAGTTTAGTTTGGAGTAAGTAGCGCACTTCAACCCTCCTCTGTGCCACTGCTCTCTGCGTCTTCTTGTTATTTGGTAATCTGCTGGGGTTTGGGCGCCTGTGGAGAATGACCAGCTGGGAATGGCTGGCTGGAGTTTCTGCATAAAGCTGCTTTAATGTGAATTACATTGCCATCATTATCCTTCTACCTGTTACTGGGCCTCTGTAGGTAGGCGTCCTGAAGCCATTGTGTTTAGTCATTGTGTGAAGTCGTTGTCTAAATAATATAACTAAACTAAACTCTTTTCTTTAACATTTCAGTATTCCCTTTGATAGAATATCAGACATCAATTTTTCCTTGAATACAAATGAAAGTGTAAGTATTTTAATATAATTTCATGTAATGCATTTCAAAGGTAGTGAAAGGATGTTCAAATGAATGCCATATTGTCTTCCATTTTTTACCGGAGATATGTTCAATTCTAGTGGGAATGAGTAAGAGAATTTTCCTCAAACTGCTACATCTCCCAAAACTTTGAAGTTGACCATTTTTATAATGCTGTACAGTGTTTACCCTAGGATTTATTTAAGCCGCAGAGACACAACTTTGCTGTTTTAAAGCTAATTTCCTGGAAGTCTACACATTTTGCCATGGCTTATGCCTTGTTCTTATGCTATCTAAGTGATTCAAACATTATAACAGTCAATGGGGGCCACATGACATTTTGGGAATTTCAGATTCTCCCTGACTAGTTTTTATTTAGGTAATTGTTAGTTCTCAAAGATGATCCTATTTAAAAATAAATAAATAAATTGCTTCATTATCTTTTCAACATACTTTATATATGGTGTTAGTCAGTTTAAGTTTACACTGAAAGTGTTTTACCATCCTGAAAATTATTCCCCTTAATGCATATAGGGGAGGTACTGGTACATACAGTGGGGGAAAAAAGTATTTAGTCAGCCACCAATTGTGCAAGTTCTCCCACTTAAAAAGATGAGAGGCCTGTAATTTTCATCATAGGTACATGTCAACTATGACAGACAAATTGAGATTTTTTTCTCTCCACAAAATCACATTGTAGGATTTTTTAATGAATTTATTTGCAAATTATGGTGGAAAATAAGTATTTGGTCACCTACAAACAAGCAAGATTTCTGGCTCTCACAGACCTGTAACTTCTTCTTTAAGAGGCTTCTCTGACCTCCACTCGTTACCTGTATTAATGGCACCTGTTTGAACTTGTTATCAGTATAAAAGACACCTGTCCACAACCTCAAACAGTCACACTCCAAACTCCACTATGGCCAAGACCAAAGAGCTGTCAAAGGACACCAGAAACAAAATTGTAGACCTGCACCAGGCTGGAAAGACTGAATCTACAATAGGTAAGCAGCTTGGTTTGAAGAAATCAACTGTGGGAGCAATTATTAGGAAATGGAAGACATACAAGACCACTGATAATCTCCCTCGATCTGGGGCTCCACGTAAGATCTCACCCCGTGGGGTCAAAATGATCACAAGAACGGTGAGCAAAAATCCCAGAACCACACGGGGTGAATGACCTGCAGAGAGCTGGGACCAAAGTAACAAAGCCTACCATCAGTAACACACTACGCCGCCAGGGACTCAAATCCTGCAGTGCCAGACGTGTCCCCCTGCTTAAGCCAGTACATGTCCAGGCCCGTCTGAAGTTTGCTAGAGTGCATTTGGATGATCCAGAAGAGGATTGGGAGAATGTCAGATGAAACCAAAATAGAACTTTTAGGTAAAAACTCAACTCGTCGTGTTTGGAGGACAAAGAATGCTGAGTTGCATCCAAAGAACACCATACCTACTGTGAAGCATGGGGGTGGAAACATCATGCTTTGGGGCTGTTTTTCTGCAAAGGGACCAGGACGACTGATCCGTGTAAAGGAAAGAATGAATGGGGCCATGTATCATGAGATTTTGAGTGAAAACCTCCTTCCATCAGCAAGGGCATTGAAGATGAAACGTGGCTGGGTCTTTCAGCATGACAATGATCCCAAACACACCGCCCGGGCAACGAAGGAGTGGCTTCGTAAGAAGCATTTCAAGGTCCTGGAGTGGCCTAGCCAGTCTCCAGATCTCAACCCCATAGAAAATCTTTGGAGGGAGTTGAAAGTCCGTGTTGCCCAGCGACAGCCCCAAAACATCACTGCTCTAGAGGAGATCTGCATGGTGGAATGGGCCAAAATACCAGCAACAGTGTGTGAAAACCTTGTGAAGACATACAGAAAACGTTTGACCTGTGTCATTGCCAACAAAGGGTATATAACAAAGTATTGAGAAACTTTTGTTATTGACCAAATACTTATTTTCCACCATAATTTGCAAATAAATTCATTAAAAATCCTACAATGTGATTTTCTGGAATTCTTTTTCTCATTTTGTCTGTCATAGTTGACGTGTACCTATGATGAAAATTACAGGCCTCTCATCTTTTTAAGTGGGAGAACTTGCACAATTGGTGGCTGACTAAATACTTTTTTTCCCCACTGTATTAGCTAATGCTGCACTCCGGACGTCTGAAGTTCTGTTACCTATGAAAATGATGCAGGCACTTATTTTCTTCCCTTTTCCATTTACAGTAATGAGGAAGTGGAGGCATCACAGCATATCTTTTTGTGTATCTTGTTATGTAAACCCTGGCTTGGTGTTGTCTTTCAGGCAAATATAGCTCTGTTTGAGGCCTGCTGTAAGGAGAAGATCCAGCAGTTTGAAGATGCAGGCTCTGATGAGGAGGACATCTGGGATGAGAAAGATGTCACTTTTGCACCAGAAGCTCAGAGACGTCCTCGGTACGGCAGCACCTCTTGGTGGATATGTAAATTAAATGTCTTAAATAACTAACATCTTATATTCCGAGGCTGACTCAAAGCACCAATTTGGGTTTGGGGGATTGATACGTTTTATTGACTTCTGTCCATTCTGTGCCTCCATTAGGAGCTCTGGCAGTACAGATAGTGAGGAGAGCACAGACTCTGAGGAGGAGGATGTTAAACGTGATCCCTTTGAGCCCAACAACGCCAGCTCTGATGACAGAATGGAGGTAGACACGGGTGAAGGTGAGCGATTTGTTCCGGGTTGACACACTGGGGTTGGGTTGACAGTTTGTTGGGTAGGTCGGTCTGGTATGATCTTTTCAAGATGATGCCTTGCTTTTTTGTGACGGCTGCCCTGTTGTTTCAGGGCCTCTGTGGACAGCTAACTTTGACGACACACCCATGGACACTGGGAGTTCTACGGCGATGGGAGAATCTGCCCCAGTCTCCCCCTCCACCACCGCTGCCCCAGTCTCCCCCTCCACCACCGCTGCCCCAGCCTCCTACTCTGCGGTTATACCAGAGTCTGCTGGCTGGAGCTCCCCCAATGCCTCCCCTGACAAAGCCACGAGCTGGGCAGACTTCTCTAGCAACTTCTCACCAGTTAGGTAAGGGTTCATCATTCACCACCCTCACAGCCCCAAGGCCTTAGGTGGCCCGTAGTATGAATAAGGATGGGGGTAACTGGTGTTCTGTTCATTCCCCTGCCTTTCCATGTCTTATATTTGAGTTTGGCTATTTTAAGAGGACAAATTCAAGAGCTTTTCTGACTTCATCTTCCAGCCCCAAAGATCATTGGAGGAGCAATTCCCCAGTAGCAATGGAGACCTGTATAGAGACAGGGGACCCCTTGGGTGTCAACGCACCAATGCAGCCTGAAGGTGAGGTTTGCCACTGAGCCATGCATTAATAAGTGTTTTATTACTCACTCTGTGGTCACTGTGTTATGATGCTATCCCTGTGTGAAGTCCCAGATTCTGACCAGTGGCCAGGGGATGAGGCAGAGAAGGCTGGAAGCTCGGACGCAGAAGAGACGGTCACCACTGAGACGGTCACCAACGGCTCCATGAAGGAAACAGTTAGCCTTACTGTAGATGCCAAAACTGAAACTGCCGTTTTCAAGAGGTAAGGCTTCTGATGACTCACCATATCCCTTTCCTCCTGTCTCCAATCCTTCCCTTACAACACAGCCATTCACCTCACAGAGCATGTGGAATTGACCTCTGTGTCTTGCCACGTTTTCCCCCTCCTGCACTGAGTGAGTTAAAGCCATGCAAGGCAGGGACACCAGTAGACTTGTATAAATATCTATATACCATTTATGTATCACCAAACCTGCCGAACCTACATTGCTGTCTGTTTGTGTTGTTTGAGAAACTGTCCTTAACTTTAACTGCAACACTTACAACATGAGCTTCCTCTTTCTCTCTGGCGTGCGTGTGGCTTCAGAGTGTTGAAATCTTATCGGTATGTACAGCCACTCGGGGGGGCAGACATCTGCCGTGTCTTGTTTTCATGTCAGCCAGAGTTTCTTTTTTTAAATGATTAATTATTTTGCCATCTCCATTTGCATGTCTATATCTCAGATGTAGTGATTTGGTCTTCACTCGTCGTCAGTGACGTCGTGAAATGGCCGTCGGCCCTCAGGATTAGCCACTCCCAGGCTTTCTGAATTGGCCTTGTTCTCCTTTCTGTTGATGTTCAGTTTTAGTTGTGGGTGTGGATTGGCGAAGGCAGTCTTCAATATGTATCCGCCACCTCCTTGTGCTGGTGTCTCATTGGCTTTGGATCACAGCTCATGGCATTGTGAGGTGGCTGGAATAAACTGGAGAGAGATGAGTCTTAGCCTAGCAGTAGTCCTGTTGTCATGCAAAACTCAGCTCTACTAGCAAAGATCTTTTGTTTTTAAGCTTGGATCTCAAGTCAAACCTTCAAAATGCCATCTAGGTAGTTGTAAATACAGTTAACTTTGCCAGGTCATTGTAAATAAGAATGTGTTCTAAATTGACTTGCCTGCTTAAATTAAAGGTTAAATAAACCGTACATAACCGCATCCTCAAAGAAAATAAGACCCTTAAAAATACCTAAATATCCTGGTGTGTGTTAGTTTTGCCTAGTAATTATGATGAGGTAGTCATGGTGGTTTAATTACAAAAAGCAAGACTGATGGCTGACAGTTTGATCCATTTCCGTGAGTTTCAAAACTGGCATTATCACCTCATGTTCTGCTCTTCAAAACAAGCTCACTCTTAAAAAGAGGCAACTGCTGTAAGTGGATGGTCAGGAAATCTAAATAGACTTCTGCTGCTTTTGTCCATTTGCTGTCCATTTTGTTCCTTGCATCCATTTTTAACCTCCATACACATTGACACATTCGTTTGCCCCAATGCTTTAATGTGGTCTGTCTGTCCCATTCTGCATGCGTCAGTCTTTTCCGTTCTGTCTAAACAGTGGGGGATTTCTGTCTACTAGAGTCATTCCGTATGTTTGGAAATGGCAAGAGCTCTGTAAATGTTCCCTTTTCTCTACAGTGAGGACATGAAGTTCTCTACCTCAGAAGATGCATCTGCAAAGTACGTCGTGGGGGAGAATGGAACACCAGAGAAGGGAGTCCCTGCATCAGTCCAGCCTGCCAGCAACGGTCCCAAACCAAGGTCTGGCTGTTGTGAAATCACTGGAACTGTCTAGTGCTAGTAAGCTATTTTCAGACATGCTGTTGTACCTGTTCTGATTGTCCACCAGCAGCTCATGAGTTCCTCTTATTTCTTCCCTTCCACAGTGCGAAACATTCAGATGAGAAATCAAAAGTCCCCAGTGATGCTGTTAATGGTCCCCTAGAAGGAACCGCAATGGACGAAGCCAAGTAAGTGTCAGCCAGAATGAGGTTGTGAAGTGTGTGTCGTCCAGTATGTTACAGTGTCCTCTCTGTCTGCCCACCTACAGAACAGAGCAGAGTGTGGCCTCACCAGCGGCAGCTGTGAATGGCCCAGGGTGATGTGTGGTTCCTGCCAGCCTGTTCTTGCCACGCACTGCTCTCTGCCTGGCCACCAGTAGAGGGCAGTGCAAGTCCAGTGTCAGAGCTGCTGCACTAACTTCACCAGATCAGGACCAGCAATATTCATATTAGGCTATTACAAACAGTTGTACAGAAAGGTGGAACTGAATGAAGAGAGAGAAACTCTAATGGATATAGTTTTTTGTTTGTTTGTTTTTTTGCATTCGTTTATATACTGTTGTTATGAGGTGATCCGTCTGATATTTTGCCACTCAAAGTTAAATAGTAATGTTGCTAGAGTTAAAATGATTGTATGAATAAAATATTTTATAAAAAGAAAATGTATACAGAAACGGAAGATTAATAATGGAAATATACCAATTGGAACACTTGGTGACCAAAACAAAATATGCTGTTTTTGGTAGTTATTTCCTTCTGCACAAAATCTGATAATTTTATTTCCAGCTACCATGCAATGTTAATCGGCAACCCATGTTGGTCTGTTTATCAGTGCATTTGTTGGTAGGAATCAAAATCATTTTTAAATATTCAAAATGTTTATTTTGCCACAGCTATTATTTGTAAATGTTTCTTGTATCCTTTCAACATGAGCAAGATTTGAAAACCTTTGGTATAGTTTTTAACTTAATTTATTATTAAGGTAGATAATGTTCTGTTACTTAGTGCCATACACATGTTCTCTCCCCCTTGACAACATTAAACTGTACAAACCCAAGGTGAACAACTGTAGAAAATGGTTTCCAGTTGCACGTAGCTAGTGAGTGTTAACACTGTCTGAAGGCTTGTGGTAAATGGGTTCCATTTTACAACTGTTACGGTATCACTCAAGTCAAACATTCTATCTGCAAAATGATGCAGGTGTAATGAATATTCTTGGTATTGCTTCAATCATGCATCTACCATTGATTTATTTGTATAGTTTTATTTATACATGCATACAGTACCAGTCAAAAGTTTGGACACGTACTCATTCCAGGGTTTTTCTTTATTTTTAGACAATCTATGAAATAACACATGGAATCATGTAGTAACCAAAAAAGTGTTAAACAAATCAAAATATGAGATTCTTCAAAGTAGCCTCCCTTTGCCTTGACAGCTTTGCACACTCTTGGCATTCTCTCAACCAGCTTCACCTAGAATGTTTTTTGAACAGTCTTGAAGGAGTTCCCACATATGCTGAGCACTTGTTGGCTGCTTTTCCTTCACTCTGCAATCTAACTCTTCCCAAACCATCTCAATTGGGTTGAGGTCGGGGGATTGTGGAGGCCAGTTCATCTGATGCAGCACTCCATCACTCTCCTTCTTGGTCAAATAGCCCTTACATAGCCTGGAGGTGTGTTGGGTTATTGTCCTGTTGAAAAACAAATGATAGTCCCACTAAGCCCAAACCAGATGGGATGCCGTATCGCTGCAGAATGCTGTGGTAGCCATGCTGGGTAAGTGTGCCTTGAATTCTAAATAAATCACAGACCGTGTCACCAGCAAAGCACCATCACACCACTTCCATGCTTCATGGTGGGAACCACACATACGGAGATGATCCGTTCACCTACTCTGCGTCTCACAAAGACACAGCGTTTGGAACCCAAAATCTCGTTTGGACTCATCAGACCAAAGAACAGATTTCCACCGACCAAATATCCATTGCTTGTGTTTCTTGGCCCAAGCAAGCCTCTTCTTATTGATGTCCTTTAGTAGTGGTTTCTTTGCAGCAATTCGACCATGAAGGCCTGATTCACGCAGTCTCCTCTGAACAGTTGATGTTGATGTCTGTTACTTGAACTCTGTGAAGCATTTATTTGGGCTGCAATCTGAGGTGCAGTTAATTGCTGATTTCTAAGGCTTGTAACACTAATGAACTCATCCTCTGCAGCAGAGGTAACTCTGGGTCTTCCTTTCCTGTGGCGGTCCTCATGAGAGCCAGTTTCATCATAGCGCTTGATGGTTTTTGCGACTGCACTTAAAGACGCTTTCAAAGTTCTTGAAATGTTCCGGTTTGACTGACCTTCATGTCTTAAAGTAATGATGGACTGTCGTTTCTCTTTGCTTATTTGAGCTGTTCTTGCCATAATATGGACTTGGTCTTTTACAAAATAGGGCTATCTTCTGTATACCACCGATACCTTGTCACAACACAAATTATTGGCTCAAACCAATTAAGAAGGAAAGAAATTCCACAACTTAACTTTTAACAAGGCACACCTGTTAATTGAAATGCATTCCAGGTGACTACCTCATGAAGCTGGTTGAGAGAATACCAAGAGTGTGCAAAGCTGTCAAGTCAAAGGGTGGCTATTTGAAGAATCTCAAACATATAATATATTTTGATTTGTTTAACACTTTTTTGGTTACTACATGATTCCATATGTGTTATTTCATAGTTTTGCTGTCTTCAATTATTCTACAATGTAGAAAATAGTAAAAATAAGGAAAAACCCATGAATGAGTAGGTGTGTCCAAACTTTTGACTGGTACTGTATGTATGTATGTATATATGCACACACATACATACATATACACACACAGTGCAGTTGGAAATTATTCAGACCTCTTGACTTCTTCCACATTGTTACGTTACAGCCTTATTCAAAAATGGATTTTTTGTTTTTTCCCCCCTCAATCTACACACAATACCCCATAATGACACAGCAAAAATAGGTTGACATTTTTGCAAATGTATTAATACAAAACTAAAATATCACATTTACATAAGTATTCAGACCCTTTCCTCAGTACTTTGTTGAAGCACCTTTGGCAGCAATTACAGCCTCAAGTCTTATTGGGTATGACGCTACAAGCTTGGCACACCTGTATTTGGGGAGTTTCTCCCATTCTTCTCTGCAGATCCTCTCAAGCTCTGACAGATTGGATGGGGAGCGTCGCTGCACAGTTATTTTCAGGTCTCTCCAGAGATGTTCGATCGGGTTCAAGTCCAGGCTCTGGCTGGGCCACGCAAGGACATTCAGAGACTTGTCCCGAAGCCACTCCTGCATTGTCTTGGCTGTATGCTTAGGGTCGTTGTCCTGTTGGAAGGTGAACCTTCGCCCCAGTATGAGGTCCTGAGCGCTCTGGAGCTGGTTTTCATCAAGGATCTCTCTGTACTTTGCCCATATCATCTTTCCCTTGATACTGAGTAGTCTCACAGTCCCTGCCGCTGAAAAACATCCCCACAGCATGATGCTGCCACCACCATGCTTCACCGTAGGGTTCCTCCAGACGTGACGCTTGGCATTCAGGCCAAAGAGTTCAATGTTTGTTTCATCAGACCAGAGAATCTTGTTTCTCATGGTCTGAGAGTCTTTAAGTGCCTTTTGGCAAACTCCAAGTGGGCTTTAATGTGCCTTTTACTGAGGAGTGGCTAACGTCTGGCCACTCTACAATAAAGGCCTGATTTGGTGGAGGGCTGCAGAGATGGTTGTCCTTCTGGAAGGTTCTCCCATCTCCACAGAGGATCTCTGGAGCTCTGTCAGAGTGACCATTGGGTTCTTGGTCACCTCCCTGACCTGAATTCAGTGTCTGAATACTTTCCAAATGCACTGTATATGGTATCTGTGCCAGCAATGGAAAGGGGATAAACTATTTATATAAGCACTATTCTACCCTATTTTCTCAGATATTTCATTTCACGTATTGTATTAATCTCAAGATAATTACTCCTAACATGACATAGATTCAGGGCACTGTTTGATTAATCTCTTGTTTTACTGTAAGTACTCTTTGTGACTGGTGTCTCAACTTATTGCTTCCAACGTTATTCAATGGTAAATTCAAGAGTTTGACAACTGTCTTTAGGGAATCATTCCAAACAAACCTGGGGGCCTTTGCTGTTCAATTAATGTAGGTATTCAAATGCTCATGTGCTTTGGTAGTGCAGTGTTTATTTTCCTAAAGTAGATTTTGGATTAGTCAAACGGCAGTTAGCATAGCTACTGCACAATAGTTGTGCCTTGAACAACTTGGATGACAAGTAGGTTTGAGCTTAAAACAGTAACACACACATGCTATATGCATTTTTTTTTTTAATAAATCAGTACTGTAAATGTTTAAAACATATGCTTATATAAGTTTGACAGATTCAGGTTGCCTGGTCGGTTGTGTCGGCCTGTCTGGGCAGCAGCTGCACTGTCATATCCCATCATCATGTGGCCTTCTTAAGTGATGAACGACTTCTCTTTTAAGGACCCTCCTCAGACATCACCTTCACAAAGAAAGACGGATGTTTCTCTCTTGGGCCACTTTCACTTCATTAATGTGTTAAACATGATAAGATACAGTTCATTACATTAACTTATGCTTACTGTTCTCAGCAGCCCTGAACTATCATCTCTAGATGCTACCGGGAGAGAAAAAGGAGAGTCTGATGTCAATTCACTTGCAATACTTGTAAAGCTAGAGGTGTTGGTCGTTGTACTTAATTGATATTCTATCTAAAGCCCATTTGAAATAATCCTACTGAAGGGCTTGGTCATAATGTTAGTTTGGCATTCTGCCGATCTTACAAAGACGTGCATCATTCTAGGTTCATAAGAGAGCTGTGAGGATGTCTGTAAGCCCTCATTCACCTCTCCTCTGAGCTGCATGTCTCAGACAGGGAACACTGTCCAGTCTTGAAAGCTCCGAGACGGTCCGCTTCATTTCAGAATGTGCACTTGGCACAATCAACAGTTTGGTTGTGTTTGCTGTACCCAGTACCTATACCGAGTTGAGTTAAAACAAAATATGTTAACACTTTATCTGAATAAAGAGGTAAAAACAATAGAAAGACATTCAATAGAGCAACTTATCTGAGGATGTTGACCATTTTTAACATGACATTGTTGCACTGGCAATGTTTCCAGCAGGTGGCACTATTTCCCAGTCAGTGAATGTCAAGTTGACTAGTGTAGCCACTGTATGAGAAGGTGACAGCTGACTGAGTTCTATAGTAACCTGGTGAGTTGTCCTGCTGATGAGTGCTGGGGCGTTGTAGGAGCACTGGGACGCAAGGTCATCACAACTCCCATAGATCACCACCACATCCTCCATGGTGCCGTCATACACGTCAAACTTCCTGTTCACCTCCACGTCTACCAGATAGGCCCGGGCCAGATGAGAACAAATCCTGTGGTAACTCCATCCCTGGGGGTGAGGAGGATTTTGTTCAAATTAATTTGGAACTGTCTAACATACTGTCTGTCGTCCGCTGGTTCTACAGAATGCTAACTCACACTCTCAATCTGTGCTGTGATTATGGCAATTTTCTTTGTTTAACTTTATGGGCATGCTACAGTGGATGTGTAACTTGCAGAGTGTGAGACTCCCATTTATTTCAATGAAACCTGGGCGTAAGCAGTTTGGCTCTTTACTACATGTTGCACCATAGAGTGCTAAGATGGTAGTACCTGATAGATAATGTGCTCCATGAAGGTGCTGGTGCTGATTTCCACTGCCAGGGAGCGCCAGATCATATACTCTAGAGACGGGAACTCAGGGAAAACATCAAACGCCTCAAACAGGGATTCGATAGCAATGAAGCAGGTCTGGAGAAAAACCATGGACAAACAATCAGGGATATTATATACAGGGAAACAATGGCGGATAAGGTTTTCCTAACAATTGTGTCTCCATGGTTATGTGGAACAGTTGTAGACGAGCCCTTATGGCTGGTTTATCAACCTCACAGTGACGTTTTTGCACTCAATTATCTATCTATGTTGTGAAAGATCATACCCTTGTCTGACCCAGCTATTATCAGACAGTGGAGTGGATATTCAGTTACTTGGGCTTTCTCCAAAAACTGCATCAGATACTGACCACTTTGTCCATTCTATTCTCATTACATTTGTACTGATCTGACCTTTGAGATTGGATAAGGTTCTCAAACACTTGTCTTCACTGACATACTTAGGCCATTTCATGTGAACAAAGTTTAGTAAATGAACAGTAGAGAGACCTGAGTGGCTGTCTCACAGGTGACCGTCATCTCCATAGGCTGCTGGGTGAGACAGTTGAGTTCTCCCATGATGGCCCCACAGCTCCTGTAGTCTGTCAGTCTGGTCTTCTCCTTGGGGCTCTTGCCTCCAAGGTTTGGGCTTCCTCCAGTCATCTGGGATACAGTACAGTATAGAGATTCACATCCATACAGTATAAGGTTATGATCACAGAGCGTCAATCAAGTGTTTTTGGGCTTGTTTGATGATTAGGGGAGCTTACGATACAAGACCAGCATTGGGTATAAATTACCTTATAAATAATAAAAATATCATCGACATAACAGAGATACAGTGGCTTGCGAAAGTTTTCAACCTTTGGCATTTTTCCTATTTTGTTGCCTTACAACCTGGAATTAAAATTGATTTTTTGGGTTGTATCATTTGATTTACATAACATGCCTACCACTTTGAAGATGCAAAATATTTTTTTGTGTGAAACAAACAAGATATAACACAAAAAAACAGAACTTGAGCGTGCATAACTATTCACCCCCCCAAAGTCAATACTTTGTAGAGCCACCTTTTGCAGCAATTACAGCTGCAAATCTCTTGGGGTATGTCTCTATAAGCTTGGCACATCTAGCCACTGGGATTTTTGCCCATTCTTCAAGGCAAAACTGCTCCAGCTCCTTCAAGTTGGATGGGTTCCGCTGGTGTACAGCAATCTTTAAGTCATACCACAGATTCTCAATTGGATTGAGGTCTGGGCTTTGACTAGGCCATTCCAAGACATTGAAATGTTTCCCCTTAAACCACTCGAGTGTTGCTTTAGCAGTATGCTTAGGGTTATTGTCCTGCTGGAAGGTGAACCTCCATCCCAGTCTCAAATCTCTGGAAGACTGAAACAGGTTTCCCTCAAGAATTTCCCTGTATTTAGCACCATCCATCATTCCTTCAATTCTGACCAGTTTCCCAGTCCCATGCCCACAGCATGATGCTGCCACCACCATGCTTCACTGTGGGGATGGTGTTCTCGGTGTGATGAGAGGTGTTGGGTTTGCGCCAGACATAGCGTTTTCCTTGATGGCCAAAAAGCTCAATTTTAGTCTCATCTGACCAGAGTACCTTCTTCCATATGTTTGGGGAGTCTCCCACATGCCTATTGGCGAACACCAAACGTGTTTGCTTATTTTTTCTTTAAGCAATGGCTTTTTTCTGGCCACTCTTCCGTAAAGTCCAGCTCTGTGGAGTGTACGGCTTAAAGTGGTCCTATGGACAGATACACCACTCTCTGCTGTGGAGTTTTGCAGCTCCTTCAGGGTTATCTTTGGTCTCTTTGTTGCCTCTCTGATTAATGCCCTCCTTGCCTGGTCCGTGAGTTTTGGTGGGCGGCCCTCTCTTGGTAGGTTTGTTGTGGTGCCATATTCTTTCCATTTTTTAATAATGGATTTAATGGCGCTCCGTGGGATGTTCAAAGTTTCTGATATTTTTAAATAACCCAACCCTGATCTGTACTTCTCCACAACTTTGTCCCTGACCTGTTTGGAGAGCTCCTTGGTCTTCATGGTGCCGCTTGCTTGGTGATGCCCCTTGCTTAGTGGTGTTGCAGACTCTGGGGCCTTTCAGAACAGGTGTATATATACTGAGATCATGTGACACTTAAATTGCACCCAGGTGGACTTTATTGAACTAATTATGTGACTTCTGAAGGTAATTGGTTGCACCAGATCTTATTTAGGGGCTTCATAGCAAAGGGGGTGAATACATATGCACGCACCACTTTTCCGTTATTTATTTTCTTGAATTTTGAAATCCAAATAAAAATCAATTTAAATTACAGGTTGTAATGCAACAAAATAGGAAAAAACGCCAAGGGGGATGAATACTTTTGCAAGGCACTGTATTTCAAGGTACAGCTTCCCAGCTTCCATTTCAACAACCGGAAACCCTTCCATGTAAAGTATAATGTAAAAACGTAAGTTGGGGTTGTGTACATTTAATTACGCCTCTTGAAGAGGATGTATCAACCAGCGTCATCAATGTAACCCAGGGAATAAGGATGGGAGCTCTGAGAAGAGGATACTGCAGTTGAAGTGTGACAGCTGGTCTACATCATAGGTAACAAAAAATGTGCTTTTATGCCCATCTTGCTGCTCCATGACTCACAAAGAGTCATAGCGCTTATTACACACTCAGTCTTCATACAATGTGAAAATGACCTGTGACGTTGTAAAGTTTAAACCATTCTAGGATAAGGGGATGAAACTAAAAACCGCAGCAAAAGGCAATTTCTACAGCGTGATTGAGACTGCATTCACGGTCACCGCTGCATGTCGTCTCAATCAGAAATGTTGTTTAAATTTCTATCGCGGAATCTGTAGCGCTTCAGTGTTACAGATTGAATAGAGCCCTAAGTAACAAAGGGTTGTTTGTGCTTTGACAATTTTATGACCTTGATATTTACACAATTAAAACAATTATAAAATACTGTACTACAATACAATCCTTCTACTCCTTAGAGATTGTTGTTGCACTTAACATTTCTATTTGAGACTTCCTTTTCTAGATTATTTTCTACTATCCTTAATAAAGCTTCAACAACAAATTGTCCCTGAGGGTCCTTTGGCTTACTGTATCTTCCAAATGAGAAATTCTATATAAAGAAAATGTAGGAAACGTGTTCATCAATGTTTCTGAACATTGTTTAATATCATGTCCTGAAACCAATGCCTTATACTGCTTTAAAAGCATGAACGTGACAATGATTCTTTAATGATGTAATAAAAAGTCCAGTTTTGTATTCAGAGGCAAAGGAACAAGAATTGGTATAGAAAATGAGCTGATATTGAAGTGTAAGATCACAAGCTAAGTAAAGGTGTCTGTACAAAGAGAAGGCTATTATCCCCTGCCTTTCAAAATGACCCATAATTGCAGTGTCACACTGTAATGTGTTGAAATAGCTTACATTGTGTTCCATTTTAAGGTGACCAAAATGACAAGTGATTATGTGTAATTTCCACATATTAATAGCATTGACTGTATACTTGATGCTGTGTTCTACAATATGATGGAGAGAGGTAATTAGCTCACGGAGAAGACTGGGAAAGAAACTACTGGTGAGTAGTAGGCTATTTAATATCAGCCAGTCATTATTTAGTTTGCTATGAAAATAATGTGTCATGCCAATGACATTCATTCCCAACTATCACGTTCAGCAGCTATGTTTCAAGTTTGTGGTTTTTGTGTCTGATCATATTACAAATTTAAAACCGCTTGATACAAAAATGGGAATGCATTTTCAGAACATTAACCATTGATTAATATTCCTTTTACTATTACCGCATATCAGTACCTTAACCATGCCAGAGACAATCAAGTGTATTCCTTGAGGGTCCTCATTTTCTTGTATGATGGTGTCTCCAAAGTCAAAGAAAAGAAGCTTGGCCACTGTCTGAAATAACACAATAAATAGATTGTTTATATTTTTTTTTTTACATGAAAGAAACATTGGTATAATACAGAAAATAAAAAAGCTTGTCATTCTAAGGCAAGGATATGGGAGATGTGTGCTCTACCTTGATGAACTGAATCTGGGTGCTGTCTTTGTTTAGCCATGGCAGATTCTGCAGAAGCTCCTCTGCTGTTGCTGCTGGGATTGTTGGTGGAAATTTGATCAATTTCTTCATTTTTATTTCAATCATCTGCCAAAGGGAAAAATGTAACATTCATTAATTTAATGTGTCAATAATAAAACTACCTTTCTGAATAGTCAGAGGTAACAAAGTATATATATTTATTGGAGGTATTGTAAATGGCAGAAGAGGAGCAAACTTAAAGCACCTTCTCCAGCTTTGATGCCTCTATGTCATCTAAGAGCCCCCCGGACACGAGTGTATGGATAGCGTCTCTCTCACTGTTCAGCACGGCTCGTATGGCCTGTCTGGTCTTCACCGAGATGGCAATCTCAGGATGGTCTCTCTGCAGCAAGCCTGAGAAAAGATCCCACAGAGTCATGTCCTCAGTCACTCTCCTGTCAGTTGTAAACTTAGCACATTGTGTGTAAGCTTGCCATCAAATAACAAAAAGAACCTGAGATGCACTGAGGGCTACATAATTCTATTTCACAAATAAAAAATCAAGCTCTTTTACATATACTTGTAGTGTGTAATCCTGCTTTGTGTCTGTGAAGACTCCCTAAGGTCACCACAGATCTGGTCTTTCTAAATGCTAATGAAAGGTGTTATATAGTTTTCAGAAAGACGCATCAATCTCTTCCAGCAGGAGAGCATGCTGGGAATCTGAGAAAATGGCTCCATGAGGCATTATTACCACAGTATCCTACTGAGCCCTTGTGTTCTCCCAGAACACATTTAGGTCCCCTACTTTGAGGAGTCACCTATGTCCTTTTTCTGTCTTTGATGGGGTACAATGGACTGGTAGTTACATCCCATACCTTTTCTCCAAAGCCCTGCTAGCTTCCAGATACCACGGGCCCAATCATTAGTATTTCATGATGTGTTCCATTTCCTTTGATGGTTGTATCTAAGAAGATAGTTGCTCTAAAAGTACACAGACTTGATCCCCCAGCCTGCTCCCTCTTTCTCTCTCTCAAGTAAGTTTGGTCAGAACTTAGGTCCGTACCAGGTACAACCCTAAATCCGTAAACATGGGCACCCTCATAGATATCATCCTGACTAATTTACCCTCTAAATACACCTCCGCTGTCTTCAACCAGGATCTCAGCAATCACTGCCTCATTGCCTGCGTCCGTAATGGGGTCCGCGGTCAAACGACCACCCCTCATCACTGTCAAACGCTCCCTAAAACACTTCAGCGAGCAGGCCTTTCTAATTGACCTGGCCCGGGTATCCTGGATGGATATGGACCTCATTCCGTCAGTAGAGGATGCCTGGTTGTTCTTTAAAAGTGCTTTCCTCTCAATCTTAAATAAGCATGCCCCATTCAAAAAATGCAGAACTAAGAACAGATATAGCCCCTGGTTCACCCCAGACTTGACGGCCCTTGACCAGCACAAAAACATCCTGTGGCGTACTGCATTAGCATCGAACAGCCCCCGCGATATGCAACTTTTCAGGGAAGTCAGGAACCAATATACACAATCAGTTAGGAAAGCAAAGGCTAGCTTTTTCAAACAGAAATGTGCATCCTGTAGCACTAACTCCAAAAAGTTTTGGGACACTGTAAAGTCCATGGAGAATAAGAGCACCTCCTCCCAGCTGCCCAC
Organism: Coregonus clupeaformis; assembly: GCF_020615455.1. Classification (NCBI taxonomy): domain Eukaryota; kingdom Metazoa; phylum Chordata; class Actinopteri; order Salmoniformes; family Salmonidae; genus Coregonus; species Coregonus clupeaformis. The sequence continues at coordinate 26,721,157 of NC_059210.1, forward strand.
TGCACTGAGGCTAGGAAACACTGTCACTACAGATAAATCTACGATAATCGAGAATTTCAATAAGCATTTTGCTACGGCTGGCCATGCTTTCCACCTGGCTACCCCTACCCCGGCCACCAGCTCTGCACCCTCCGCTGCAACTTGCCCATGCCCCCCCCCGCTTCTCCTTCACCCAAATTCAGATAGCTGATGTTCTGAAAGAGCTGCAAAACCTGGACTCCTACAAATCAGCTGGGCTAGACAATCTGGACCCTTTCTTTCTAAAATTAGCCGCCGAAATTGTAGCAACCCCTATTACTAGCCTGTTCAACCTCTCTTTCGTATCATCTGAGATCCCCAGAGATTAGAAAGCTGCTGCGGTCATCCCCCTCTTCAAAGGGGGTGACACTCTAGATCCAAACTGTTACAGACCTATATCTATCCTGCCCTGCCTTTCGAAAGTATTTGAAAGCCACGTTCACAAACAGATCACCGACCATTTCGAATCATACCGTACCTTCTCCGCTATGCAATCTGGTTTCCGAGCTGGTCATGGGTGCACCTCAGCCACGCTCAAGGTCCTAAACTATATTTTAACCGCAATCAATGGAAGACAGTACTGTGCAGCCGTCTTCATCGACCTGGCCAAGGCTTTCGACTCCGTCAATCACCACATTCTTATTGGCAGACTAAATAGCCTTGGTTTCTCAAATGACTGCCTCGCCTGGTTCACCAACTACTTCTCAGATAGAGTTCAATGTGTCAAATCGGAGGGCCTGTTGTCTGGACCTCTGGCAGTCTCTATGGGGGTGCCACAGGGTTCAATTCTCGGGCCGACTCTATTCTCTGTGTATATCAATGATGTCGCTCTTGCTGCTGGTGACTCTCAGATCCACCTCTATGCAGACGACACCATTTTGTATACATCTGGCCCTTCATTGGACACTGTGTTAACAAACCTCCAAACGAGCTTCAATGCCATACAACACTCCTTCCGTAGCCTCCAACTGCTCTTAAACGCTAGTAAAACTAAATGCATGCTCTTCAATCGAACGCTGCTTGCACCCGCCCAACTAGAATCACTACTCTCGGCAGGTCTGACTTAGAGTATGTGGACAACTACAAATACCTAGGTGTCTGGTTAGACCGTAAACTCTCCTTCCAGACTCACATTAAGCATCTCCAATCCAAAGTTAAATCTAGAATCGGCTTCCTATTTCGCAACAAAGCCTCCTTCACTCATGCTGCCAAACATGCCCTCGTAAAACTGACTATCCTACCGATCCTTGACTTCGGCGATGTCATTTACAAAATAGCCTCCAACACTCTACTCAGCAAATTGGATGTAGTCTATCACAGTGCCATCCGTTTTGTCACCAAAGCCCCATATACTACCCACCATTGTGACCTGTACGCTCTCGTTGGCTGGCCCTCACTACATATTTGTCGCCAAACCCACTGGCTCCTGGTCATATATAAATCAGTGCTAGGCAAATCCCTGCCTTATCTTAGCTCATTGGTCACCATAGCAACACCCACCCGTAGTATGCGCTCCAGCAAGTATATCTCACTGGTCATCCCCAAAGCCAACACCTCCTTTGGCCGCCATTCCTTCCAGTTCTCTGCTGCTAATGACTGGAACGAACTGCAAAAATCTCTGAAGCTGGAGACTCTTATCTCCCTCACTAACTTTAAGCATCAGTTGTCAGAGCAGCTTACCGATCACTGCACCTGTACACAGCCCATCTGTAAATAGCCCACCCAACTACCTCATCCCCATATTGTTATTTATTTTGCTCATTTGCACCCCAGTATCTCTATTTGCACATCATCTTCTGCACATCTATCACTCCAGTGTTAATACTAAATTTTTATTATTTTGCACTATGGCCTATTTATTGCCTTACCTCCATAACTTACTAAATTTGCACACACTGTATATAGATTTTCTATTGTGTTATTGACTGTATGTTTTGTTTATCCCATGTGTAACTCTGTGTTGTTGTTGTTTTTATCGTACTGCTTTGCTTTATCTTGGCTAGGTCGCAGTTGTAAATGAGAACTTGTTCTCAACTGGCCTACCTGGTTAAATAAAGGTGAACAAATAAAATCATAAAAATAATAAAACAAGCATGACTAGAACAACTTAAACTATACAGAAGTTAAAATGATGGTACATCTTTAAAGCATGATTGGCTAGCAGTGCATTTTCCTCCATTAACCAAGGTACACACTTAGAATATCACACATTATACCACAGATAGAACAATGAGACAGATATTTCACCGGATGTATAAATGTGAAGCATTCTGCTTAGCGTTTCCACTCACTACCAAATATGGTAGTGAGAGGAAGCCCACTGGCCGGCAGTGGGAGAAGATGGGTGAAGATGGAACGAGATGGATTTTGGCTGACATTCTGCACATTTTCTCATCGATGAAACATTTAATCTCAATACAGTTTTCATTTCCCAAAACTAAAACCTGGACTAAGTTTGGTAGACTTTCCCCTTTGCAAAGGTTTTTAAAAATCGCGTTGTTTAGAAGGAAAGCATATGCGAATTGATTTATTGCACACCCGCACTTCACAGAGGAGTTCCTAAACGGACATACGCAAATGTATGCTAGAACGCGCCAATAGGATCTCGCTAGCTCTTGCTTGGCTCTGCCCACCTCCTTGTTTGTTCTGCCCCACTATGACTAATTTGTTCCCATTGGAAACGATAGGCTGTGGTCTATCTTGGTTTAGTTATAAAAATATTTGATTATACCACGGTACTGTTGAATACTGTTTTCTGATTGGCTTGAAAGGCATTCTAGAGCGTGCATTATTTCCTATAACGCAAGGTATATTTGCACTGTAGAATTCAATGGCTATAGTTCATTCATGTTTGAGCTGCTTTTGAAAACAAAAGTCGAATTGAAAACATTATTGGCATTGTTGAATTAGATTTTCATAATAGCAAGCTAGGACTGATGGTTTGGTTAGCTAAACTAGCAAGTCTGTTTGGTTGGTTACCACGGCAACTACTTTAGCTATCTAGTAAACTTGCTAGCTACTTCAGTGGATGTTGTACACATTTATACCTGCAAATGAACACAATTATATCGGCAAATGTGTTAAATTATAGCCATGGTATAAAGGGGATAACAAACTCAGAGCTCTATGTGTTCTCTGGAAAATAATGTAACTCGGTGGAAGGTCAGTTCCACTCTGCTAGTGCATCGTGGAACACGTCTTCCATGTTGTTCATTAGCCCCTCGTTGATTATCCCTTACTTATACCGGCCCCTCCAGAGCATCAACATCAGTCCATTGAAGGATTCTGTCAATGTTTCATTGAATTATTTTTTCATCTATATCAATTTAGTGGAGATTCAATGTAGGATAGTTGACATGTAAATAGGACTGAAGGATTGTTGCTGTGAAAGATGTTGGTTAGTTAAAGCCAACTATACTATATTTGTAATCCCACAGTGATCCTAGTTAAAGTGATGGCCTTTATTTAGCATGACTGATATACTGTAGATACAGACAGTGTACATGCAGTAACATTGCTTGTCTGTCTCCCCTACTCTCTTACCAATCTCCCTGACAGCCTGCTGGCAGTTTCTCTCCAGTATACTTCTCAATTTCTGCAACACAAGATGAAGTGTGATGTACAAGATCCCAACACATTATAGGGCTATGGAGTAATTATTCTTTGGCTAGATACATCTCTGTGTTGCAAAAAAAAAGGTAGGTACCCAAGATTTCTTTACTATGAGAGGTCTAAACATGATATCATGTTGTGAAAAGATCAACAGCTGTTGTTGTATACTATACTGTAAATGTAATTTCAAAACACCTTAGATATGCTTTTGTCATCAGAGATATGGTCAATGATCTTGCTTATGTGCTCCTCTCCGATGACATAGCCTTTCCCGATGTCATACCCAAAGCTGAGCTGCTTATGGATCTGACGGTTTATGATTTCTATGAGCTTGGGAATGATGATCTGAAACACATACATTCAACAATAGATTATTTAGATTCACAGCATTTCTGAAAGTAACTGGATAACCCTAGAAAAATGAACTGTAAAGCTATTTCGAATATACACTGAGTGTACAAAACATTAGGAACACCTGCTCTTTCCATGACATAAATTGACCAGGTGAATCCAGTGAAAGCTATGATCCCTTATTGATGTAACCTGTTAAATACACTTCAATCAGTGTAGATGAAGGGGAGGAGACAGGTTAAAGAAGGATTTCTAAGCCTTGAGACATTTGAGACATGGGTGTGTATGTGTGCCTTTCAGTGGGTGAATGGGAAAGACAGAATATTTAAGTGCCTTTGAACGGGGGTAGTAGGTGCCAGGCGCACCGATTTGAGTGTGTCAAGAACTGCAACGCAGCTGGGTTTTTCATGCTCAATAGTTTCCTGTGTGTATCAAGAATGGTCCACCACCCAAAGGCCATCCAGCAAACTTGAGACAACTGTGGGACGCATTGGAGTCAACATGGGCCAGCATCCCTGTGGAACGCTTTCGACACCTTGTAGAGTCCATGCCCTGCCAAATTGAGGCTGTTCTGAGGGCAAAAGGGGGTGCAACTCAATACTAGGAAGGTGTTACTAATATGTTTTTTTACACTCAGTGTATATCACTGGTCATAGATTTGATGGTCCCATCAAGCCATAGCATACCTTCACCAAACGAAGTGCCCTGGTAAGGCGGATCATTTTAGACACCTTCACAATTTTTATCATGTGAATATTGACAACATATGCTGTGGTTTCAAAATAATGGTCCAGGAATATGTCAACACAAGCCAAGATGATAATGAAGAGGTCGAACTGGTTCCAGTGATTGAAGATATAGGCCTTCCTCATGGCCAAAGCCTGTAGAACAAGAGGAAATGTGTCACAGAGGGTCTTAAAATCAAATGTCTGACATCATGTGAATGTATTGTATATTAGATGTTCTTTAGTTGACATGTATTTAGTGTAGGCCTTTTTCCTGCCTTCAGTATAGCCTCCACAAGATAGCCGCTGAAGAAGATGTAGTTGATAACACTGAGTTCTATGTTATGTTTGTCACTGATCGCTGGGATGAACTCCAGGATGATGGGGAAGATGTTGAGGACAATCAATGCATAGATGAAATACTCAAAGGGGAGGCTGAAGACAACCTGGTAGCACCACTTGAGCATCGCATTCCTGAAATACAACATACCGTTGAGTAAATTATGTGTCATTAGAGCAGTTATACAATACTGTTATTTCACTGAGTAACCTGGTGGTCTAAATTCATTTACAGTAAATCTCAGCTGTGCTTCATTACCTTGATGGTTTAAGTTTATCAAGCTTGACATCGTACAGCCAGTCCTCTAGTCTCCTCCGAAGAGACACAAAAACACCTTTCAGCTCCCAGTATTTCTTGACATCCAGAACACTCATGAACCTAAACAAAGACAGAAACATATGCATTGCTCTCCCAATTTTTGCAATCCTTTCTTCGCCCATATTTAAACAGTCCTCAATATATACAATGCATTTGGAAAGTATTCAGACCCCTTGATTTCTTTCACATTTTGTTACGTTACAGCCTTATTCTAAAATTGATTAAATAGTTTTTTTCCCTCATCACTCTACACACAAAACCCCATAATGACAAAGCAAAAACAGGTTTTTAGAAATGTTTGTAAATGTATAAAAAAATAAATAATGAAATATTACATTTACATAAGTATTTAGACCTTTTACTCAGTACTTTGTTGATGCACCTTTGGCAGCAATTACAGCCTTGAGTCTTCTTGGTTATGACGCTACAAGCTTGGCACACCTGTATTCGGGGAGTTTCTCCCATTCTTCTCTGCAGATCCTCTCAAGCTCTGTCAGGTTGGATGGGGAGCGTATCTGCACAGCTATTTTCAGGTCTCTCCAGAGATGTTTGATCGGGTTCAAGTCCGGGCTCTGTCCCGAAGCCACTCCTGCGTTGTCTTGGCTGTATGCTTAGCTTCATTGCCCTGTTGGAAGGTGAGCCTTCGCCTCAGTCTGAGGTCCATAGCACTCTGGAGCAGGTTTTCATCAAGGATCTCTCTGTACTTTGCTCCGTTAATCTTTCCCTTGATCCTGACTAGTCTCCCAGTCCCTGCCGCTGAAAAACATCCCCACAGCATGATGCTGCCACCACCATCCTTCACCGTAGGGATGATGCCAGGTTTCCTCCAGACGTGACGCTTGGCATTCAGACCAAATAGTTCAATCTTGGTTTCATCATACCAGAGAATCTTGTTTCTCATGGTCTGAGAGTCCTTTAGCTGCCTTTCGGCAAACTCGAAGCGGGCTGTCATGTGCCTTTTACTGAGGAGTGGCTTCCGTCTGGTGGAGTGCTGCAGAGATGGTTGTCCTTCTGGAAGGTTCTCCCATCTCCACAGAGGAACTTTGGAGCTCTGTCAGAGTGACAATTGGGTTCTTGGTCACCTCCCTGACCAAGGCCCTGTCTCAGATTGGGTTTTGCTTTCTAAATCATGTCAAATCAATTGAATTTAACACAAGTGGACTCCAATCAAGTTGTAGAAACATCTGAAAGATGATTAATGGAAACAGGATGCACCGGAGCTCAATTTCGAGTCTCATAGCAAAGGGTCTGAATACTTATGTAAATACATTTATTTTAATTTTTTATATACAATCGCAAAAATGTCTAAAAACCAGTTTTTGCTTTGTCATTATGGGGTATGTAGATTGATGAGGATATTTAAAAATATATATATTTTAGAATAAGGCTGTAATGTAATGAAATGTGGAAAAGGTGAAGGGGTCTGAATACTTGTATATGAACTCATATTTCCACTTTCTAAAAATTAACCATACATCATAGCTACAAGTGCATTCGGAAAGTATTCAGACCCGTTCACTTTTTCCACATTTTGTTACGTTACAGCCTTATTCTAAAATTGATCAAATTAAAAATGTTCCTCATCAATCTACACACAATACCCCATAATGACAAAGCGAAAACAGGTTTTTAGAAATGTTTGCAAATTGATTAAAAATAAAAAACAGAAATACCTCATTTTAATAAGTATTCAAACCCTTTGCTATGAGACTCGAAATTGAGATGTTTCTACAACTTGATTGGAGTCCACCTGTGGTAAATTCTACAACTTGATTGGAGTCCACCTGTGGTAAATTCAATTGATTGGACATAATTTGGAAAGGCACACACTTTAGATAAGGTTCCACAGTTGACAGTGCATGTCAGAGCAAAAACCAAGCCATGAGGTCGAAGGAATTGTCCGTAGAGATCCGAGACAGGATTGTGTCGAGGCACAGATCTGGGGAAGGGTACCAAAACATTTCTGCAGCATTAAAGGTCCCCAAGAACACAGTGGCCTCCATCATTCTTAAATTGAAGATGTTTGGAACCACCAAGACTCTTCCTAGAGCTGGCCCCCGGGCCAAACTGAGCAATCGGGGGAGAAGGGCCTTGGTCAGGAAGGTGACCAAGAACCCGATGGACACTCTGACAGAGCTCCAGTATTCCTCTGTGGAGATGGGAGAACCTTCCAGAAGGACAACCATCTCTGCAGCACTCCACCAATCAGGCCTTTATGGTAGAGTGGCCAGACGGAAGCCACTCCTCAGTAAATGGCACATGACAGCCCGCTTGGAGTTTGCCAAAAGACACCTAAAGGACTCTCAGACCATGAGAAACAAGATTCTCTGGTCTGATGAAACCAAGATTGAATTCTTCGGCCTGAATGTCAAGCGTCACATCTGGATGAAACCAGGCACCATCCCTACTGTGAAGCATGGAGGAGGCAGCATCATGCTGTGGGGATGTTTTTCAGCGGCAGGGACTGGGAGACTAGTCAGGATCGAGGTAAAGATGAACGGAGCAAAGTACAGAGAGATCCTTGATGAAAACTTTCTCCAGAGCGCTCAGGACCTCAGACTGGGGTGAAGATTCACCTTCCAACAGGACAATGACCCTAAGCACACAGCCAAGTCAACGCAGGAGTGGCTTCGGGACAAGTCTCTGAATGTCCTTGAGTGGCCAGCCAGAGCCCTTACTTGAACCCGATCGAACATCTCTGGAAAGACCTGAAAATAGCTGTGCAGCGACGCTCCCCATCCAACCTGACAGAGCTTGAGAGGATCTGCAGAGAAGAATGGGAGAAACTCCCCAAATACAGGTGTGCCAAGCTTGTAGCGTCATACCCAAGAAGACTTGAGGCTGTAATCTCTGCCAAAGGTGCTTCAACAAAGTACTGAGTAAAGGGTCTGAATACTTATGTAAATGTGATATTTCAGTTTTTATTGTGTGTAGTTTGATGAGAGAGAGAAAAACAATTTAATCAATTTTAGAATAAGGCTGTAACGTAACAAAATGTGAAAGAAGTCAAGGGTCTGAATACTTTCCGAATACACTGTATACTCAAACTTAATGGTTATATATATTTGCTTTGTTTAAGTAAATATATATATACAGTTGAAGTTTACATACACCTTAGCCAAATACATTTAAATGTTCACAATTCCTGACATTTAATCCTAGTAAAAATTCCCTGTCTTAGGTCAATTAGGATCACCACTTTATTTTAAGAATGTGAAATGTCAGAATAATAGTAGAAAGAATTATTTATTTCAGATTTTTTTTTTCCATCACATTCCCAGTGGGTCAGAAGTTTACATACACTCAATTAGTATTTGGTAGCATTGCCTTTAAATTGTTTAACTTGGGTCAAACGTTTCGGGTAGCCTTCCACAAGCTTCCCACAATAAGTTGGGTGAATGTTGGCCCATTCCTCCTGACAGAGCTGGTGTAACTGAGTCAGGCTTGTAGGCCTCCTTGCTTGCACACACTTTTTCAGTTCTGCCCACAAATGTCTATAGGATTGAGGTCAGGGCTTTGTGATAGCCACTCCAATACCTTGACTTTGTTGTCCTTAAGCCATTTTGCCACAACTTTGGAAGTATGCTTGGGGTCATTGTCCATTTGGAAGACCTATTTGCGACCAAGCTTTAACTTCCTGACTGATGTCTTGAGATGTTGCTTCAATATATCCACATAATTTTCCTTCCTCATGATGCCATCTATTTTGTGAAGTGCACCAGTCCATCCTGCAGCAAAGCATCCCCACAGCATGATGCTGCCACCCCCGTACTTCACGTTTGGGATGGTGTTCTTCGGCTTGCAAGCATCCCCCTTTTTCCTCCAAACATAATGATGGTCATTATGGCCCAACAGTTCTATTTTTGTTTCATCAGACCAGAGTACATTTCTCAAAAAAGTGCAATCTTTGTCCCCATGTGCTGTTGCAAACTGTAGTCTGGCTTTTTTATGGCGGTTTTGGAGCAGTGGTTTCTTCCTTGCTGAGCGGCCTTTCAGGTTATGTCGATATAGGACTCGTTTTACTGTGGATATAGATACTTTTGTACCTGTTTCCTCCAGCATCTTCACAAGGTCCTTTGCTGTTGTTCTGGGATTGATTTGCACTTTTCGCACCAAAGTACGTTCATCTCTAGGAGACAGAACGCGTCTCCTTCCTGAGCGGTATGACGGCTGCGTGGTCCCATGGTGTTTATAGAGGCACTGAGTTTGAAGGTAGGACTTGGAGAAATGTCCTCTGGTCTGATGAAACAAAAATAGAACTGTTTGGCCATAATGACCACCGTTATGATTGGAGGGAAAAGGGGGCAGCTTGCAAGCCGAAGAACACCATCCCAACCGTGAAGCACGGGGGTGGCAGCATCATGCTGTGGGGGTGCTATGATTAAATGTCAGGAATTGTGAAAAACTGAGTTTAAATGTATTTGGCTAAGGTGTATATAAACTTCTGACTTCAACTGTGTTTGTGTGTATATATATATATATATATATATATATATATATATATATATATATATATATATATATATATATATATATATATATACAGTACCAGTCAAACGTTTGGACACGTACTCATTCCAGGTTTTTCTTTATTTTTACTATTTTCTACATTGTAGAATAATAGTGAAGACATTAAACTAGGAAATAACACATATGGAATCATATAGTAACCAAAAAAGTGTTAAACAAATCAAAATATATTTTATGTTTGAGATTCTTCAAAGTAGCCACCTTATGCATTGATGACAGCTTTGTACACTCTTGGCATTCTCTCAACCAGCTTCATGAGGTAGTCACCTGGAATGCATTTCAATTAATAGGTGTGCCTTGTTAAAAGTAAATTTGTGAAATGTCTTTCCTTCTTAACACTTTTGAGCCAATCAGTTGTGTTGTGACAAGGTAGGGTTGGTATACAGAAGATAGCCCTATTTGCAAAAACCATCAAGCGATTTGATGAAACTGGCTCTCATGAGGACCGCCACAGGAAAGGAAGACCCAGAGTTACCTCTGCTGCAGAGGATAAGTTCATTAGAGTTACCAGCCTCAGAAATCGGCATTTAACTGCACCTCAGATTGCAGCTCAAATAAATAACACATCTCAACATCAACTGTTCAGAGGAGACTGTGTGAATCAGGCCTTTATGGTCGAATTACTGCAAAGAAACCACTACTAAAGGACACCAATAAGAAGAAGAGACTTGGTTGGAACAAGAAACACGAGCAATGGACATTAGACCGGTGGAAATCTGTGCTTTGGTCTGATGAGTCCAAATTTGAGATTTTTGGTTCCAACCGCAGTGTCTTTGTGAGACGCAGAGTAGGTGAACGGATGATCTCCGCCTGTGTGGTTCCCACCGTCTAGCATGGAGGAGGAGGTATGATGGTGTGGGGGTGCTTTGCTGGTGACACTGTCTGTGATTTATTTTGAATTCAAAGCACACTTAACCAGCATGGCTACCACAGCATGCTGCAGCGATACGCCATCCCATCTGGTTTGCGCTTATTGGGACTATCATTTGTTTTTCAACAGGACAATGACCCAAAACACACCTCCAGGCTGCTTAAGGGCTATTTGACCAAGGAGAGTGATGCAGTGCTGCATCAGATGACCTGGCCTCCACAATCACCCAACCTCAACCCAATTGAGATGGTTTGGGATGAGTTGGACCGTAGAGTGAAGGAAAAGCAACCAACAAGTGCTCAGCATATGTGGGAACTCCTTCAAGACTGTTGGAAAAGCATTCCTCATGAAGCTGGTTGAGAGAATGCCAAGAGTGTGCAAAACTGTCATCAAGGCAAAGGGTGGCTACTTTGAAGAAACTAAAATATTAAATATATTATGATTTGTTTACGTTACCTATATTTTTCTTAATGGTAGCTTTAGTGCAGTCAAAGATTATCTATTATATTGGCAAGATAGTCCAGTGACCACTCTAACAATGGAAATTCATGTCCTCAAAGATGGAAGGCAGGCGAGAGGAGGCGAGATCAGGTGGGAGCATTCTAGCCAATGAAAAGGCAGATACGCGTGTGAACAACAGGCACAACTAAGTCATTTTTCTCAAAGTTGCAGGAATGCCACGTGCATCCACTTATAGCAGTACATTATTTGTAACAGCATAAATATTACGAAACTTCTATTTGATCAAATAAGCCTCATGTTATTCGACACTCTCTCATAGACCTCCATACAAAAAAATCCCCACTTGGTCTGCTTATCTAAAGCGAACAGATTTTGGCCGTTTTTAGTTTCTTCTTTTTGTTTTAATTCTAAAAACCTGTTTTTGCTTTCTCGTTATGGGGTATTGCGTGTAGATTGATGAGGGGAAAAAACGATTTAATCCATTTTAGATGTAACGTAATACAATTTGGAAAAGTCAAGGGGTCTGAATACTTTCCGAATTACTTGGCCTATTAACATTGCCATAGGCCTATGGACCTCTAGGACTATGACATGAAAAATAATAGAATCATGACCCAGAGATGTCAAATATTTAAGGGGTGCTTAATCTAAGTACATAATAAGGTGCAATTACTGAGGTTAGATTCTTCCAAGTGGTGCCTGACACTTACACAATGACTATTAAAAAAATGGAAGATGCTCGTCAATCATAGCCTCCATTAATTCTAGCCAAATGTCCTTGTTGTAAGCAGTATAGCTAGATCAGCTCATTCAAAAAAAGAATATTATGTAACAGATCAGTATTACTCACAGGTAATCATGTAATCAGCTGCTGTCTTAGCTCAACGTATACGATTATAAACACACAAACCCGGACTGAACCAAGTGGTCCTATATCTTTTTGAGTGAGGGCAATGAGAGCAGCACTTACTTTCCCTTGTGGTCTGTCATGTTCTCAGCTGTATTGATCAGGGTCCTGGCTGCCTCTCGGTTCAGCATTCCAGCGCTGTACTGCTTCCAGTAGCTTGTCTGGTAGGAAACCAACATCAGTTTCCAGTTCAGACACCATTCATACTGGACTCTTAATGATTCATCTGTCAACTTCATGCTAAACCCATTACATTCACCAAAGTCAATAGTTCCTTCCCTGTGGGCTAAAAAGTTCATCATAATCTTATGGGTCATCCTAACCAAATTGTAGAAGTGTATCGACAAGGCTACAACTAAGTGAGGAAAAGCAGAGGTACAGGTTGTGATTAAAGAAACAAAAACAACTTCTAACTTAATATCCTATCGAACACATTGATTGTATACATTTGAAAAGAACAGAACGTTCGACGTCATGCTCTTTTTATGTGAGCAATGCTTTCCTTCCACGTGTTGTACATTGAACAGGCTGAACGAGCAATTAGGCCCATCTCTTTACGTAAGGTCAGGGTGACTATGATGAACATTGTGGTCAGTAGGATCCAGTGGGGTGAACCAGACCTTCTGAGCCTTCAGGATGCGCATGCGAGCCTCCTCCATCATGTCCTCCAGCTCCTGTGGTGATGGTGCATAGGGAATGTCCCTGTCACAGTCTGGGCACTTAGTCATCCTGGCTGTGGGGGAGAACTCTTCAATGCTAACCTGGAAGAAAGGGCACAGGCAAAGACATATATTTTCACTCATATGTGAAAGTAGGAGTAAAATATTGATATGATATGGGTGTTTATACTGTAACACAGTGCCAAATGACTACAGATTATATGTATGATATCTTGTTTCAAATCGGATACTTCTTCATGTCAAAGAGAGAGACATTAGTTAGCACAGAATACCTTTTCATTGGGTGTTTTATAGGGGTCCTCTATGAGGACTCTCTGCTCTGCCATTTCCCAGTTAGCATCTGCTAAAAACCTGTCAATCTTCAACAAGCTGAAAGTGTTCTGCGAGCTCTCCCGCACCCGCTGCACCGCACTATACATGGCCATGCGCCTGGGCACAGACACATCATATAGGCCTGGGAACACAAGATACATTGTCAGAGAGAGACAACCTCTTTCTGTCTAAGTGCTCCTAAGTGCAGTTTGGTTGGCTTCGCACACATAGAGAGCAATAGTAATGGCATCTTTTTGTAGGCACTAACTCCGCCATGGTTCGTTGGACAAAGCCTATGAAGAAAATTAATGGTGTTTTTACAGGGTTTTTGGCCGAAACAGAGGTAACTTGTTTCCGGATTTTAGGACTACAAGCTGGCGAGCTCTATTGTGAACAACCTGTCAAAGACGAGATACTACTTGACACAGTACACCTCACCTAATAGTCTAAGGAACCAGGTCATTGATGTTGCATTGATAAGAAGTGTTAGGACCACCATTCCAGAAGACAGGACCAAAATCTGTAACAGAGATGATCTTCAACTGTCAAGATTGCAATTACATTAACCGATGCCATAAGACACTGCTATCATCATGGTAGCCTGCTAAAGCGGTAGAAAGTAGCAAATACAAAAAATCCCCACCTTTTCTCTCACTTGCTCTTCGTCCAAATCATCTGACTGAAAAGCCATGAGTGTAAGACTTAGACAAAAGGCCCCTTTGGTCCCTCCCCAGACACAGACTGCTGCCCACCGCCAGCTGAAGCCATAGCCAGTGCGTACCAGGAAGGGTGACAGTGCAATAACAGTCACAAGTCTGTAATAGAGAAAGAAGAGTCCCAAACTGATACCTCCTCATATTTCCTTGCCAATGATCACAAGAACAATACTGATACAGTGGGGAAAAAAAGTATTTAGTCAGCCACCAATTGTGCAAGTTCTCCCACTTAAAAAAGATGAGAGAGGCCTGTCATTTTCATCATAGGTACACTTCAACTATGACAGACAAAATGAGAAAAAAAAATCCAGAAAATCACATTGTAGGATTTTTAATGAATTTATTTGCAAATTATGGTGGAAAATAAGTATTTGGTCAATAACAAAAGTTTCTCAATACTTTGTTATATACCCTTTGTTGGCAATGACACAGGTCAAACGTTTTCTGTAAGTCTTCACAAGGTTTTCACACACTGTTGCTGGTATTTTGGCCCATTCCACCATGCAGATCTCCTCTAGAGCAGTGATGTTTTGGGGCTGTCGCTGGGCAACACGGACTTTCAACTCCCTCCAAAGATTTTCTCTGGGGTTGAGATCTGGAGACTGGCTAGGCCACTCCAGGACCTTGAAATGCTTCTTACGAAGCCACTCCTTCGTTGCCCGGGCGGTGTGTTTGGGATCATTGTCATGCTAAAAGACCCAGCCACGTTTAATCTTCAATGCCCTTGCTGATGGAAGGAGGTTTTCACTCAAAATCTCACGATACATGGCCCCATTCATTCTTTCCTTTACACGGATCAGTCGTCCTGGTCCCTTTGCAGAAAAAACAGCCCCAAAGCATGATGTTTCCACCCCCATGCTTCACAGTAGGTATGGTGTTCTTTGGATGCAACTCAGCATTCTTTGTCCTCCAAACACGACGAGTTGAGTTTTTACCAAAAAGTTATATTTTGGTTTCATCTGACCATATGACATTCTCCCAATCCTCTTCTGGATCATCCAAATGCACTCTAGCAAACTTCAGACGGGCCTGGACATGTACTGGCTTAAGCAGGGGGGACACGTCTGGCACTGCAGGATTTGAGTCCCTGGCGGCTTAGTGTGTTACTGATGGTAGGCTTTGTTACTTTGGTCCCAGCTCTCTGCAGGTCATTCACTAGGTCCCCCCGTGTGGTTCTGGGATTTTTGCTCACCGTTCTTGTGATCATTTTGACCCCACGGGGTGAGATCTTGCGTGGAGCCCCAGATCGAGGGAGATTATCAGTGGTCTTGTATGTCTTCCATTTCCTAATAATTGCTCCCACAGTTGATTTCTTCAAACCAAGCTGCTTACCTATTGCAGATTCAGTCTTCCCAGGCTGGTGCAGGTCTACAATTTTGTTTCTGGTGTCCTTTGACAGCTCTTTGGTCTTGGCCATAGTGGAGTTTGGAGTGTGACTGTTTGAGGTTGTGGACAGGTGTCTTTTATACTGATAACAAGTACAAACAGGTGCCATTAATACAGGTAACGAGTGGAGGACAGAGGATCCTCTTAAAGAAGAAGTTACAGGTCTGTGAGAGCCAGAAATCTTGCTTGTTTGTAGGTGACTAAATACTTATTTTCCACCATAATTTGCAAATAAATTCATAAAAAATCCTACAATGTGATTTTCTGGAGAAAAAAAATCTCAATTTGTCTGTCATAGTTGACGTGTACCTATGATGAAAATTACAGGCCTCTCTCATCTTTTTAAGTGGGAGAACTTGCACAATTGGTGGCTGACTAAATACTTTTTTTCCCCACTGTACATAACATTAGCACATGGTAGAAAAACTGGTTAAATGCCTGATGTAAACTCATTAAAACAGTGATGTTCTTTACCTTATGATGTACATAGCAAAGTAGAGCACTACAATGTTGAAGAAATCGTTGACGCCCACATGTTGAAATGCTCTAGCTACCACAATACCAACAATGAAGAAAATTAAGGTGTTGGCCAAATAAGTCAGCATCTCCCAGAACCTATGGAAAAGTAGGAATGTTGTCTTTAGAAACCATTTTAAGTTCAGAAAACACTACAGAAAATGGATTTTATTATCTAGACTCACCGTAAAAGAAACACTTCAATTTCTGGGCTGAAGTTGACTGTGTCCAAGAGAAGCCCCAAAATGAGGACAGCTATGACCCCAGACATTCCTAGCCATTCAGCTAAATGACATGAAAATGTTACATAAACATTAATTAAACAAATTATATTTATTTAAGATACAATAACCATACATTTCTTGCTATTTAGCCATCTGCTAAATGGCATATTATTATTTATTATATTATTTATTGAACAAACCAAATTACGTAATTTCTAAAAGGACATGACAAAAACTCCCTTACCGAAGTAAAATGTGATGTACGTCATTGCCAGGCTGATGGTTATTTCAATCAGTCCATCATTGAAGATGTATGACAGCCAAAACATAATGATCTTAGACATGATAAACCCTAAAAGAGGGCTCCCGAAGATTTTCAATATCAGCTTGATGGTGAAAGTTGTTGCTGTGGGATGAAAACATTCACATGATTCCAGAATATTCCTTCTTTCTACCCCAAAAATGGATCCAACTGTAATTTGACAGATACCGTACATTGTACCTTCAAAATGACTAAGATCAGTGGCAAGGTCTTTGAATGCATCAAATGTAATGATAGAGGCGCCATCACTGAACAATGACTCTCCCTCTATCAGAAGTATGAGGGGTTTCGCTGTTCCTGTAGAGAGGGACATAGTGAGTTCCTACCAGTACAGCTGATATCATTCAATTGCATTATTTTGCAGAAAGATGTGTATTCTTACCGAGACTGCGTAACAAAGCTGTTGATATGAAAGGGTCAATGGTGCTTACAATGGCTCCAAACATCATGCCAACATACCAGTCCCAGTTGTAAGCGTACACTTTCACAACTAGTAACGCAATCATAGAAGAACTGAGCAAAAATCCAGGTATTGCCAGCAGTAGTACCTGTTTTAACACAAAGTTGAAATAATATTTGTATGTTATTTCTTTAGTAATTTCTAGTGACTTATTTTAGGTGTTTATTTTAACCACCATAAGGCTATTCACAAAATGAATTGTATTGCAACCTGTTCATAATAACAAAAGTGCAGGGAAGACCTCACCTGTATTAAAGATTTCCAAAAGATGTGGGATTCGATTTCGAAGGCACTACTGAATATCAACACTGGCATAAACGTGTGAATCAACAGTTTGGGGCTGATGTGTGCAATCTCCTTTGTGTAATAACTGACCTGGACAACAATAACAATCAATATCAGCAAAGGTATTATAATTCTGATAATCATATGGCCTATGTTTAACATCAGAATGTGGTGATGTAGCCAGTCCATAGAGGAAGGACCATATAGGGGCCTTATAGCGGAACATAGAAAATAATAAAACACAACTTTTCTCAACAGTATATTTTAGACTTTTAGATATTAGATAATTGGATACATCTGTTATGTCCATACCTCTGGATACTGGAAACTGAGTGTTCCTAGTAACATCCCACAAAGGGCTAATAGTACAGTATATGGCAGCTTCAGAGTCTGCAAGAGAGTTCTGACAACAGCTATAGAAACGAGAGAAAAAAACATCTTAATGTTTGTGAGGCAAGGGATTTCTGAGAATCTGGGCTACATAGTCACACAGGGGTAATTGTAGGGGGAGTGTATAATTGTACGGCACTGATATGGTTTGCAATTATATATTGCATTTAGTTTTGGGTTGTGCACTAGTAGTGACTAGTGTAGCCGGTCAAATTATACACTACAAGCTATCTAGCTAGCTAGTTAGCTAACTTTACCTCCAAAGAGACATGCTCCAAACACAGTGAGTATGATCCCTGGTTGACTCTGGTCACTTAAAAGAATCCAGGACATGAGGTTGGTGTCATTATCAGATGTCATATTGCTGATTTCTGAATGGGTGTGTAGGAAAGCCATTTTTGCATGCAGATAGGCTGGGAGGGAGGGACAGGAAAAAGGTTATTACACCCATCGGTGACAACGGGTGGGCATTGTCAGCGGGCTCGGATGGGTTGCAAATCACACTAGCTAACGTTAAAGATACACAGCCAGGTCAAACTGTTCGAAAGACATCAGGCTTCGGATATCTGGTGAATAGACAAAATAGGTCTGGCTAGCAGTGTTGGGGAAGCAACTCTGAAAATAGGCCTATAGTTTACCAAGCTACCAGGTACTTCACAATGAAAGAAGTTAAGATACACTAAAGCTACCCTCAAGAAAAATATACCTTACTTAACTGAAGTTACTTTGAAAAAGTAGTTGAATACATCCAAATTACTTCCTGAAAAATTATCATATCTACAGCATAAATCTGAAATGCAAGAACATATAATTTTGGGGTTGTGTAATTTAGCCTATTAAACACTTCCCTCATATTTATTTATTTATTTTTAACAAAAAAAAGTAGCATGTAGTACAGTAGTTAGTTCAACTACCCACAGTGTTGGGGAGTAGTGAACTACATGTAGCTAATTCAACTAGCTAGTAATTTAACTACATTTTGCAGCGGCTTGGTGGTAGTTCAACTAGCTAAATTCAAATATTGGTAGCTAACTTACTTTCTTGCCATGTAGCGGTGTAGCTAGTTAGCTAACTAGAACTGGAACTACGTAGCTACCCACTGGGAACAGACGTCAATTCAACGTCTATTCCACGTTGGTTCAACGTAATATCATTTAAATGATGTGGAAAAAACAATGATTCAACCAGTGTGTGCCAAGTGGGTAAACACTACTTTTTTTGCAAAAATAAAATAAAGTATGGGTGAAGTAGGCGGAAAGTATTCAGACCCCTTGACTTTTTCCAAATTTTGTTAGGTTACAGCCTTATTCTAAAATTTAGTAACTTGTTTTTTTTCCACTCATCAATCTACACACAATATCCCATAATGACAAAGCAAAAACAGGTTTTTAGACATTTTTGCTGAAATATCACATTTACATAAGTATTCAGAGCCTTTACTCAGTACTTTGTTGACGCACCTTTGGCAGCGATTACAGCCTCAAGTCTTCTTGGGTATGATGCTACAAGCTTGGCACACCTGTATTTGGGGAGTTTCTCCCATTCTTCTCTGCAGATCCTCTCAAGCTCTGTCAGGTTGGATGGGGAGCGTTGCTGCACAGCTATTTTCAGGTCTCTCCAGAAATGTTAGATTGGGTTCAAGTCCAGGCTCTGGCAGGGCCACTCAAGGACATTCAGAGACTTGTCCCCAAGCCACTCCTGCGTTGTCTTGGCTGTGTGCGTAGAGTCGGTTTTCATCAAGGATCTCTCTGTACTTTGCTCCGTTCATCTTTGCCTCGATCCTGACTAGTCTCCCAGTCCCTGCCGCTGAAAAACATCCCCACAGCATGATACTGCCACCACCATGCTTCACCTTAGGGATGGTGCCAAGTTTCCTCCAGATGTGAAAATCTTGTTTCTCATGGTCTGAGAGTCTTTAGGTTCCTTTTGGCAAACTACAAGCAGGCTGTCATGTGCCTTTTACTGAGGAGTGGCTTCTGATTGGTGGAGTGCTGCAGAGATGGTTGTCCTTCTGGAAGGTTCTCCCATCTCCACAGAGGAACTCTAGAGCTCTGTCAGAGTGACCATTGGGTTCTTGGTCACCTCCCTGACCAAGGCCCTTCTCCCCCGATTGCTCAGTTTGGCCGGGCAGCTAGCTCTAGGAAGAGTCTTGGTGGTTCCAAACTTCTTCCATTTAAGAATGATGGAGGCCACTGTGTTCTTCGGGACCTTTTAATGCTGCATAAATGTTTTGGGACCCTTCCCCAGATCTGTGCCTCAACACAATCCTGTCTCGGAGCTCTACGGACAATTCCTTCGACCTCATGGCTTGGTTTTTGCTCTGACTTGCACTGTCAACTGTGGGACCTTATTTAGACAGGTGTGTGCCTTTCCAAATCATGTCAAATTAATTGAATTTACCACAGGTGGACTCCAAGTTGTAGAAACATCTCAAGGATGATCAATAGAAACAGGATGCACCTGAGCTCAATTTTGAGTCTCATAGCAAAGGGTCTGAATACTTATGTAAATAAAGTAATTCTGTTTTTTTATTTGAATAAATTTGCTAAAATGTCTAAAAACCTGTTTTCGCTTTGTCATTATGGGGTATTGTGTGTAGATTGCTGAGGATTTGTATTTATTTAATCCATTTTAGAATAAGGCTGTATTGTAACAAAATGTGGAAAAAGTCAAGGGGTCTGAATACTTTCCAAAGGCACTGTAGCCATAGGCAGATACGGATATATAATCAAACTTAATGGTTATATATATTTGCATTGTTTAAGTAAATATATACACTACCAGTCAAAAGTTTGGACACACCTACTCATTCAACGGTTTTTCTTTATTTTCACAATTTTTTACAATGTAGAATAATAGTGAAGACATCAAAACTATGAAATAACACACATGGAATCATGTAGTAACCAAAAAAGTGTTAAACAAATCAAAATATATTTTATATTTGAGATTCTTCAAATAGCCACCCTTTGCCTTGATGACAGCGTTGCACACTCTTGGCATTCTCTCAACCAGCTTCATGAGGTAGTCACCTGGAATGCATTTCAATTAACAGGTGTGCCTTCTTAAAAGTTAATTTGTGGAATTTATTTCCTTCTTAATGGATTTGAGCCAATCAGTTGTGTTGTGACAAGGTAGGGGGGCATACTGAAGATAGCCCTATTTGGTAAAAGACCAAGTCCATATTATGGCAAGAACAGCTCAAATAAGCAAAGAGAAACGACAGTCCATCATTACTTTAAGACATGAAGGTCAGGCAATACGGAACATTTCAAGAACTTTGAAAGTTTCTTCAAGTGCAGTCGCAAAAAACATCAAGTGCTATGAAACTGGCTCTCACGAGGACTGCCACAGGAATGGAAGACCCAGAGTTACCTCTGCTGCAGAGGATAAGTTCATTAGAGTTACCAGCCTCAGAAACTGCAGCCCAAATAAATGCATCACAGAGTTCAAGTAACAGACACATCTCAAAATCAACTGTTCAGAGGGGACTGTGTGAATCAGGCCATGGTCGAATTGCTGCAAAGAAACCACTACTAAAGGACACCAATAAGAAGAAGAGACCTGCATGGGCCAAGAAACACAAGCAATGGACATTAGACCGGTGGAAATCTGTCCTTTGGTCTGGAGTCCAAATTTGAGATTTTTGGTTCAAACTGCCGTGTCTTTGTGAGACGCGATATGGGTGAACGGATGATCTCCGCATGTTTAGTTCCCACCGTAAAGCATGGAGGAGGAGGTGTTATGGTGTGGAGGTGCTTTGTTGGTGACACTGTCTGTGATTTATTTAGAATAAGAACACTTAACCAGCATGGCTACCACAGCATTCTGCAGCGATACGCCATCCCATCTGGTTTGGGCTTAGTGGGACTATCATTTGTTTTTCAACAGGACAATGACCCAACACACCTCCAGGCTGTGTAAGGGCTATTTTACCAAGAAGGAGAGTGATGGAGTGCTGCATCAGATGACCTTGCCTCCAAAATCCCCCGACCTCAACCCAATTGAGATGGTTTGGGATGAGTCGGACGGCAGAGTGAAGGAAAAGCAGCCATCAAGTGCTCAGCATATGTTGGAAGACTGTTGGAAAAGCATTCCAGGTGAAGCTGGTTGAGAGAATGGCAAGAGTGTGCAAAGCTGTCATCAAGGCAAAGGTTGGATATTTGAAGAATCTCAAATATAAAATATATTTTGATTTGTTTAACACTTTTTTGGTTACTACATTATTCCATATCTGCTATTTCATAGTTTTGATGTCTTCACTATTATTCTACAATGTAAAAATGTGTAAAAATTAAGAGAAACCCTTGAATGAGTAGGTGCGTCCAAACTTTTGACTGGTACTGTGTGTGTATTATATATATATATATATATATATATATATATATATATACTTTTATTTTATGCACTTTGAGATTATTGTATAATGAAAATCGCTTTACAAATGTAAATATTATTATTATATGTCCTTTCTTTTTCAGCATCAGACCTGCCTAATTCTCACTTGAAACTGTTTTTGTGTTTAATAAACTAAATTACACATTCTGTTAACATCTGACTCCAGAGTGATCTGTACTTGCAATTTCTAACGTTAGTCTAGCTAGCTAACATTTCAGATTTAGAGATGATAATTTATCAAAAAGTAGTTTGGAAGTAACTAACATTAGTAAGTTAGTGAACTAGCTGGCTACTTTTTCAAAGTAACTTTAGTTAGCTCGCTAGCTAAGTAAACTAACGTTACCTATATTTACCTTAATGGTAGCTTTAGTGCAGTCAAAGATGATCTATTATCAAGATAGTCGAGTGACCGCTCTAACAATGGAAATTAATGTCCTCAAAGATGGAAGACAGGCAAGAGGAGACGAGATCAGGTGGGACCATTCTAGCCAATGAAAGGGCAGACGCGTGTGAACAACAGGCACAACTAAGTCATTTTTCTCAAAGTTGCCGGAATGCCACGTGCATCCACTTATAGCAGTACATTATTTGTAACAGCATAAACATTATGAAACTTCTATTCGATCAAATAAGCCTTGTGTTATTCGACACTCTCTCATTGACCTCTATACAAAAAAATCCCCATTTCATCCACAGGATTATGTCATCATGGTTACCAAATTTCAACATAGACAAACCTTGTATAAAATATGTTGAATTTCTACCTTTAAAACAACGTCAGATCTTCAACGTTATATCCACTATAAGAAAATAAACAGGCTGGGCAGCACTTCCTACTGGAAAATGTATCTATCTACAGCTACCCTTTGGTCTCCCATCCTGGGTTTTAACCAAGCCCAGCTAACCAATGTGCTATCATGAGATTGTTGAGATATCTCTACTTAAAAACTAAATAGATTCACTGTTGCTGTCGAAGTCATTCCAAATGGTAGGTTTAACAGAGCAAATTAAATATGACCATGCTTTATCAATCATATATCATTAATTATGCTATTTATATAGAATTTGCAAAGTCATCAACAGCTATTGTTTCAATTCAACACAGAATTCAACAAAAAATAGACAATACAATAGGGCTAGGGTTTCAAGCTCTGGTTGATTTCAAATGTAATAATATTTAGTGATACTGAATTGTGTTTGGTTGGCAAGGCAACCAAATATAAACATGTATCTTCAGCTTGGATAGTTCCATCTGTGCCACTGACTTAGTCTGGCTTTAATTCCAGGTTGTCTACAAATTAATAATTGATGTTGGATTCACGTTCAAGTTTGATTTGATTTAGTCCTATTCTTTAAATTGAATTTTGATTGAGATTGAGACGTGAATCCAACATATCAATTATTAATTTGTAGACAAACTGGAATGAAAGCAAGCCAAGTCTGTGGCACAGATGGAACTATCCAAGCAGTAGATAAAGTACATGTCCTTTAAATGTTGATATTTGGTTGTGTCAAAAAGCGCATTAATAGACATTTGGGTAACAACTAAACCAAAATCAGAGATTGTTTTCCCATTGGAATTTGGTTGTGCTTTTAGATGGTTGAAAGCAGTGATAACACATTGGAATTGGAAATTCAACTAACTTTTGGCTGTCTTTTTGAGTGGGTGAATATAGGTTGTAATCTCATTGATCAATGTCTCAACCAAATTTTACCCAATTATCCACGTTGAAATGACGTGGTGTTCCCACTGCCCAGTGGGTAGCTTCCTCAATACTGACTACCACCATGCTAATAAAAAATTGAGCTAGCTACGTTAATGACTTAAATTACTAACTTTAGCTAGCTATTAGCTAACGTTAGCTAGTTGAACTACATGTAACGTTGGTTAGCTACCTTTAGATCACTAGCTACTACAGGACACTGCTGGCTAGCTTGCGTGGCAACGAAGCCAGAAACTAGCCAACCACTGCAGCTTCTAGCAGCAGTTAGCTAGCTACAGTGGCTAGGAAAACACTTTTACTTGCTAGCCGAGATCGAGCCCCTTTCCCACTGCACTGATCAACGGCTTCTGTGGGCAAGCTAAGCTATGTTAGCGAGCTAAAAACACTACTCAAATAAACTTACCTCATGGATTTATTTAGGCATTTGAGACAAAGTTTTTTTCTCCACGTTAATCCAAATTTCTGAAAGACGAGTGTAAAAGTTTCAATTGAACGTTGCTAGGCTAGAACGATGTTTCGATCGTTACGCTCACATGACGTCATCATACAACGATTGACAACCTTTGCCTTTGGTTGAACAGCCAGTGCGCTACGCTACAGTGCGCTTCAGGCAACAGCTGTCTCGAACAAGCGAGACTAGCACACTGTCTGTTTACATCGCGAAAACAAATTCAGCCACTGCTATAATCTGTAATAAGCAGTCTTTCACAAATTCGGAATTTGTGTAATTAATTTTGCGCTTGCAAGATAACTGCAAAGATGTGCGATCATTGCAGACGCAGAGGGCATGGGGTCTCAAAGAAAATAAGGGTTAGTGCAAATGTATGCAGACTCACGTGACGTCACTGATGCAGATAATGTATTTTGGGCATACTTTACTTTATACATTTAGCTAGGTACTTTGCTTAACTTCATCTATGATATTTCATCTTGTAGAAGGTGAGAAGAAAACTGCCAGGCTTCGATGGTCAACTTGCAGAGGTTGAAATGTTGCCCATGGGATTGTCTGCTAAACGAATGCATTGTGAACTACGGCGAGAGACCTCTGATTCGGAGCAACAAAGTCCATTACCCGGATCAGAAGTTGCACCTTTCCCTAAAGCACAACCATGCAGAGTCCAGTTAAACAGTGACGGCAGATATGGATGTGTAGCAATTACCAAGGATGGGGTTACAGCAATGTTCCTTCCGGACAAGAGCCCTACCTGTGCAAGTGCCCTACCTGGCGTCAAAGAGCTAAGGCCATGTTGTGATAGGGCTTTGCAATTAAAGACAAGACAAGGAAAGAAAATAGAAAGCAGGTAGGCCTGGACTTTAGCTGGAATAGTGGTTGTATCCAAATAGATCTGTCCTGTATGGTTGGTACAGGATGGTGTGTAGACTGTATAATAAAAGGTATTGAGTCAGGACAGTGTTAATAAAAACTGTATTTTCTCTTCAGCAACCTCTCCCTGCAGAAAACATCAACCAATGGATTGTGTGGTGGTATGATCAATATTCATGTCATCAATGTGAAAGGAGACAGCCATAGATCTTCAGCATTGAGTTCTTTGGATGGAGTTCCTTTCTCATGTCATAATGGACCAGAACATTGCCCAAGGTGTGATGCTTGTTACAATGGAGGATTTCCCACACAGACCAATGACAAATGGAGAGAAGAACTTTCAGATCTGCCAGTGCACTTTGCAGACTCAGACCGAACATCTAAAAAAGGCCAAACCATTTTACAAAGAGCCCAAAGGTTCCTGCCTTTGTTACACGCTGTTTGTATCTCATTTTGCTCTCTGTTGGTTGCTGCTGACCTGTACTGTCATTGGAATGGAAGGTCAAGGTGCCCTGAGAGTGGCTTTTCTAGTCTATTATTTAGTCCAGCTTGTGACTACCATCCTCCAGTATGACTGGTTACTGTCAATGATAGGATGACATTTTCATATAATTCAGGCTAATTACTTCTGATCTGTTAATTAAATAAAGAACTTCATTTAAATCCCTCTTATTGATCTCATGTACATGTAACCTATCACCATTTCTGAAAACTGTTATTTTAACACCTTCAAACTAATATCTTATGGCAACTATATATGGATAAAGGCTAAAGAAAAGTTCCAATGTATTGTCACAAAATAGATATTGCCCTTTGATTCAGGCTTTCCTGCTTTCATAATTTAAATGGACCAGTCCACAAACCCATGGAAATAGTCTACCTTTCTCCTTGTCTTTTACATTTTTCCATTATCTCTCATTAAGGAAACAAAGGCTATGTTTATATGTAATGGTTTTGTATTTTGACATTTTAACCACTCAGAGAGGCTCTAAAATAAAGATTTTAGATTCACTGATTTTATAGCAGTTTTCGTTTAGACATACATGATAAAAGTTTTTTCTACAAATTATATCACGTAAGATTCTATTAGTGAGAAAATTGATCCGACTTTCAGAACTATTGTCCAACTCAATGTGTCAGGTTGCAAAAAGTACATGACGATGTTATTGTAATTTCATCGTGACATGACCACCAGCCTACAGGAGGGGGTAGGTGGTTGTGACGTTAGACTTTGAGGAACAGGTAGACCCCCCTACGCTTTTTTTTTTTTTTTTGCTTGGGGATTATAAAAGGCTACCAAAATCATCCTAACCCAAACGAGAATCACTACATGGACATTGAAGATCTCTCCGCATCTATAAGCATAACTATTTTGAATAAAGCCTTATAAACGTTTACATTATATTTGATTTCTTCCACCGTTGAACAAAACTTTAAAGGTAAGCGGATTTTAGACTTCTTTATAAATGTTTGTTTTGCGACTTTCAACTTCTAAACTTTTGAGATTATCTACAGCTAAAATGTTTTTTATATCTTGCCTTAGATGCAGAAGTCTATTGGAGTAGTTTGCATATCACTAATTTTCTGCGCAGCTCTGTCAGAAACAATTGGATTAGTGATTGCGGTAGGTCAACATTTTATTGTATTTGGCAAAATGTTGTCTAAAATGCTGTGATTTTCTCGTTGTTTTAACTAGAAGTAGGCATAGGCTATTGCAAACAACATTACAATTATATGAACATTTTAACCTATTACATAGACATAACATCATAACAAGGCATTGAGAGAATCGAGTTATTTCAATATAGTAAGGTTGAGCAATTGGCATTCAGAAAATGTAATAATTTATTAACAAATGAAATACGGTAGTGTAAGCTGTGTGTGTGTTTGTTGAGTTAACTGATGAGTGTACAGTGTGTATAATGAATCTGATTTAAGCAAATTGTGTGTGTGTGTGTGTGTGTGTGTGTGTGTGTGTGTGTGTGTGTGTGTGTGTGTGTGATCACAGGCTAAAGAGAAGCGAGGGTGGACACTGAACAGTGCTGGCTACCTTTTGGGTCCCCGTAAGTGACTTCTAACTTATTAACAATATATACATGTACAGCCTCTCAATCACAACAGTCAACTCCATTCTCATAGTTTTAACCTCCTACACACCTGTGCTATGTCAATTATCATGCTCTCCTCATATTTGTTTCCCCATTGTATACTTTTTCACATTTCACCTGGCTGTGTGATGTGGCATGATGGTTTCCAACACACTTGTTCTGTATAATTATTGGACTTTTAAGTCATTATCCCTGACTATATTCACTATATTATAATATTTTGGAAG